>NC_068318.1:8716123-9032277 GCF_025860055.1 Xyrauchen texanus | reverse complement strand
ACATATACAGTACTGTGCAAAAGTTTTAGGCACTTGTGAAAAATGTTGCATAGTGAGGATGTCTTAAATGAAAACTATTTGTCATTATTTTTTATCACTTTATGTCATACAAAGTCCAGTAAACATAATAAAGCTAAATCAATATTTGGTGTGACCACATTTCCATTTAAATCAGCACAGTTCTCAGGTACACCTGGACACAGTTTTTCTTGGTTGTGCAGATAGGATGATCCAAGCTTCTTTGAGAATTGATCTCAATTGTTTCTGTCTCTTCATGTAATCTCAGACTGACTCAATGTTCAGTGGAGGGTTCTGTGGTGTCCATGACATCTGTTGCAGGGCTCCCTGTTCTTCTATTCTAATCTTTTCTGTTTGCAAAATTAATGCTTGGGAGTCTAATATTTCTATTTCCTATTGACATACAGTGATCTGGAAAGATATACAGTGCATCCAGGAAGTATTCACAGCGCTTCACTTTTTCCACTTTTTGTTATGTTACAGCCTTATTCCAAAATTGATTAAATTCATTATATTCCTCAAAATTCGACAAACAATACCCCATAATGACAACGTGAAAGAAGTTTGTTTGAAATCTTTGCAAATTTATTAAAAATAAAAAAATAAATAAAAATCACATGTAAGTATTCACAGCCTTTGCCATGACACTCAAAATTGAGCTCCTGTATCCACTGATCATCCTTGAGATGTTTCTACAACTTGTTGGAGTCCACCTGTGGTAAATTCAGTTGACTGGACATGATTTGGAAAGGCACACACCTGTCTATATAAGGTCCCACAGTTAACAGTGCATGTCAGAGCACAAACCAAGCCATGAAGTCCAAGGAATTGTCTGTAGACCTCCGAGACAGGATTGTATCAAGGCACAGATCTGAGGAAGGGTACAGAAACATTTCTGCTGCATTGAAGATCCCAATGAGCACAGTGGCCTCCATCATCCGTAATGGAAGAAGTTTGGAACCACCAGGACTCTTCCTAGAGCTGGCCGCCCGGCCAAGCTGAGCGATCGGGGGAGAAGTGCCTTAGTCAGGGAGGTGACTAGCTGAATGGCAAGCGTCATGTCTGGAGGAAACCAGGCACCGCTCATCACCTGGCCAATACCATCCCTACAGTGAAGCATGGTGGTGGCAGCATCATGCTGTGGGGATGTGGAACTGGGAGACTAGTCAGGATCGAGGGAAAGATGAATGCAGCAATGTACAGAGACATCCTTGATGAAAACCTGCTCCAGAGTGCTCAGAGGACCTCAGACTGGGGCGAAGGTTCAGCTTTCAACAGGACAACGACCCCAAGCACACAGCCAAGATAACAAAGGAGTGGCTACGGGACAACTCTGTGAATGTCCTTGAGTGACCCAGCCAGAGCCCAGACTTGAACCCGATTGAACATCTCTGGAGAGATCTGAAAATGTCTGTGCACCGACGCTCCCCATCCAACCTGATGGAGCTTGAGAGGTTCTGCAAAGACGAATGGGAGAAATTGCCCAAAAATAGGTGTGCCAAGCTTGTAGCATCATACTCAAAAAGACTTGAGGCTGTAATTGGTGCCAAAGGTGCTTCAACAAATTATTGAGCAAAGGCTGTGAATACTTATGTACATGTGATTTTTATTTTAGTTTTTAATACATTTGCAAAAAATTCAAACAATTGTCATTATGGGGTAATGTTTGTAGAATTCTGAGGAAAATAATGAATATAATCAATTTTGGAATAAGGCTTCAACATAACAAAATGTAGAAAAAGTGAAGCGCTGTGAATACTTCCCGGATGCACTGTGTATGTATATGTATAACCATCTTAAGACAAAAGCTTTTGTGCAAAATCTCAAAGACTTTTGCACAGTAATGTATGTTGTAGATATCTTATTTAATCTCTTAAATAAGCAGGATGCGTTTGATTGAGGTAATTATCCCGTTTTAAAGCATTTCATTTTGCCGGTGTTCAGCGCGTTTGGCTCAAGCTGGGAAATCTCAGACATACTGGATTAATAGATGAGATGAACAATATCTAATATCATCTTCTATTAACAGATGTTTCTCTAGATGTTTCTTCTTGTTTATATCTTGCACTGTTACATTTTTGCAATATTATTTTTGTACTTGTCATTTTCGTCAACGGTATGTTTTAATAAATAGCTTCATCATCGTCATGATGCATCTTTTCATCTGTATTTGTTATATTTGAGGGGGAAAAAAGACCTTTGTCAACTAAACGTTTTCATCAGTGACTTTGTTGATGGGATTACCCTCTATTTATTGTTTTTATTTTTCCTAGAGTATCATAAACAATTCACAGGCTTGGCCTAATGAAACGGATCATGATAAAAGCTTAACCAGCGTCCAGTGTAATGAAGCGCTCTTGAAATATTTTGGTAAGTGGTCATGGTCTCTTTTTTGTGTGTGTGTGTGTGTGTGTGTGTTGCTTGTGGGTCATTTCTTGTTGTGGGACTGTTTCTGTTGGCTCCGTCCCATGATTGATAAATCTTCATTTGATCTGTCTTGTGATTGGATAGGCATGTTGAGAAGGTGGGATGATAGTCAGCGCTTTTTATCGGAGTACCACCATCTCATATGTGAAGAAACAGCCAATTACTTGATCCTGTGGTGCTTCCGACTACAGGCAGAGCAAGTGAGTCATATTACACATCATTTTACCATACTACTCCCACTATTCATACTATTTATGAAGTTTGTATCATGTATATTATGTACATATGCAGTGTTATAGCAAATTAATAAATTAACCCTTGTTTCAGATATTCTAATGGCTGCTGATATTAAGTGATACTTATTTATATATTTGTGTTGTATTGCCTGGATCTTCTGCAGAAAGAGGCCTTAATGGAGCAGGTGGCTCATCAGGCGGTCGTCATGCAGTTCATCCTGGAGATGGCTCGAAATGCACAGCAGGATCCACGAGGCTGCTTCCGTCAGTTCTTTCAGAAAGCCAAAGTGAGAGTCCATTCATCACAGCAGAATTGCCTGCCCACTGCAGTGCACTGCAATGCTGCAGACATCACTTTCTGCATGTGCTTGACATTTCCATATTAAATTCTAGACATCATCACACAACATAATCGAGTTACTGACAGCATGTGGCTATGAAAAAGTGCAGGCAGAAAATGACCAATTTTCTCTGGTGTAAATTTCACAGCTCATTCTGCTATGTTCTTGTAGAGAAAAAAACACTTGTCTTCACAATGTAAATTATATTTCATTTATGAGATTTATGATTTAGTATGCAAGTTCATTCACAAAATCTTAACTTAAATTTCCAAGGCAGGGCAAGAGGAATACCTGGATGTCTTCCACACAGAACTTGAGGCCTTTAAGCAGAGAGTAAAGGAGTACACTATGAAATCTAAACGAGAAATCCCAAAGGAGACAGCGCACCAAAACACACCAGCAGGCTGTCGACTCGACCCCAAAAAGGTTTTGGAGTTTTTGCCACCAGTAGGCAACGCACAACATGATAATTAGATGTTCTGGGTTACTCAGTGTTACAAAAATAGAAAACAAGCGACTGATAAATATATATGTGTGTGTGTGTGTGTATGTATGTGTGTATATATATATATATATATATATATATATATATATATATATATATATATATATATATATATATATATATATATATATATAAATGTGTGTGTATATATGTGTGTATATATATATATATATATATATATATATACATATACATACACACACACACATGTACACTCACCTAAAGGATTATTAGGAACACCATACTAATACTGTGTTTGACCCCTTTCAGCCTTCAGAACTGCCTTAATTCTACGTGGCATTGATTCAACAAGGTGCTGAAAGCATTCTTTAGAAATGTTGGCCCATATTGAAAGGATAGCATCTTGCAGTTGATGGAGATTTGTGGGATGCACATCCAGAGCACGAAGCTCCTGTTACACCACATCCCAAAGATGCTCTATTGGGTTGAGATCTGGTGACTGTGGGGGCCATTTTAGTACAGTGAACTCATTGTCATGTTCAAGAAACCAATTTGAAATGATTCGAGCTTTGTGACATGGTGCATTATCCTGCTGGAAGTAGCCATCAGAGGATGGGTACATGGTGGCCATAAAGGGATGGACATGGTCAGAAACAATGCTCAGGTAGGCCGTGGCATTTAAACGATGCCCAATTGGCACTAAGGGGCCTAAAGTGTGCCAAGAAAACATCCCCCACACCATTACACCACCACCACCAGCCTGCACAGTGGTAACAAGGCATGATAGATCCATGTTCTCATTCTGTTTACGCCAAATTCTGACTCTACCATCTGAATGTCTCAACAGAAATCGAGACTCATCAGACCAGGCAACTTTTTTCCAGTCTTCAACTGTCCAATTTTGGTGAGCTCTTGCAAATTGTTGCCTCTTTTTCCTATTTGTAGTGGAGATGAGTGGTACCCGGTGGGGTCTTCTGCTGTTGCAGCCCATCCGCCTCAAGGTTGTGCGTGTTGTGGCTTCACAAATGCTTTGCTGCATACCTCGGTTGTAACGAGTGGTTATTTCAGGCAAAGTTGCTCTTCTATCAGCTTGAATCAGTCGGCCCATTCTCCTCTGACCTCTAGCCATCAACAAGGCATTTTCAGCCCACAGGACTGCCGCGATACTGGATGTTTTTCCCTTTTCACACCATTCTTTGTAAACCCTAGAAATGGTTGTGCGTGAAAATCCCAGTAACTGAGCAGATTGTGAAATACTCAGACCGCCCGTCTGGCACCAACAACCATGCCACGCTCAAAATTGCTTAAATCACCTTTCTTTCCCATTCTGACATTCAGTTTGGAGTTCAGGATTGTCTTGACCAGGACCACACCCCTAAATGCATTGAAGCAACTGCCATGTGATTGGTTGATTAGATAATTGCATTCATGAGAAATTGAACAGGTGTTCCTAATAATCCTTTAGGTGAGTGTATACTTCCTGTGGCTATACATTTGAAACAGGGTATATTTTAAAGCAAGAGTTTGCTTAAAATAATAATAATAATAATAAAATCTCTCATTTACTGCAGAACACAAACTAACATTTTTAGTTTTAGTTGTCCATTCAATGCAAGTGAATGGTGGCCAGAACCTTGAAGCACCAAAAAACACATAAAAGCAGCATTAACGTAATCCATATGGCTCCAGTAGATTAAACCATATCTTCAGAAGCGATATGATAGGTATGTGGGTGAGAAACAAATCAATACTTAAGTCCTTTTTTTATTAAAAATCTCCAGAAGGCTTGAAAATATGCTTGAAAAATGTGAATTGCCAAAAAACAGAAGAGGAAGAATGTGGAAGCAATAGTGGAGATTTATAGTAAAAAAAGGACTTAAATATTGATCTGTTTCTCATCCACACCTATTTATAGTTTCTGAAGACATGGATGAAACCACTGTAGTTGTATGGATTACTTTTATGCTGCCTTTATGTGTTTGTTGGAGCTTAAAAATTCTGGCCACCGTTCACTTGCATTGTATGAACCTACAGAGCTGAAAAATTCTTATAGAAATATTTGTTTGCCAGCAGAAGAAGAAAGTCAAACACATCTGCGATGGCATGAGTGTGAATAAATGATGAAAGAATTATTTTTGGGTAGACTATTCCTTTAATATTTATAGACTGGCAACATTCACTTCTGTTATACTGTAAGTGCATTATTGCAAGCATGATTTTTACATACATACATACACATATACATATATACTGTACATTACATGTGTTAACATGATTTTAGTGTGATACAGTTGCTTACTAACCTTATCTGGGTTACGCTACATCAATAATAACAACCTTATTTTCCATGATGACATACTGTAACACCAGTAAACCCTGTAAGTTCACTAAAATCATGTAGAACAGATTTTATCACACTAATATGTATAATATTTACATTTTGTGGCTATACTTTTAAAATTGTGTGTTTTAATATTTATGTCCCTTTAACTTCCATTGTCAGTACCTCACTGTAACTGCAATTATTGCCTGTTGCTTATTATATGCTTATTCCCTTTATTGTTATTTTTTTAATAAATAAGAGAGGAGTCGAAATTATGCCACAAATTCTATCGATCGGGCTGGTTTCCCTTGTATTGAACCCATAAAATTCCTGTAATATAGAATATGTAGACACATGTGTGCAGCTATTTTACAATGGTCTATCCCAGGGGTCGGCAACCTATGGCACGTGTGCACAGCCATTGACCAGGAATATAAAAAATGTCTATCCAATCAGAAGTTAGAGCTGGAACTATCCATTTCATAATCCCATATTAAGATGGAATAGATGAAATGTATTGCTTTATCGTGCCGTGCCTGGTTACAACAGCGTTACCTTTCATTTATATTTTTGTATTAAGTTGAATATTCTGTTTGGATAAGCATCTAAATTCGAATGATAATTGCTAATAACAATCTGTAAAATCATATAATTAATGTTGAATTTCCAGGAGCTGAAAACATGCATCCAGATGCAAGATATGCAGATTCTCCAGAATGTAACACAGGTGCATTGTGCTCACATTAGAACATGTCAACTCACTTCCACATACATAAGATCTAACATTACAGCTTTAGGGAAGTATTGTGACATGCTTCAGGGCCAGTTAGTGGTGAAACGCATTGCACATTTGTCAGTTGTTTTGAGGTTTTGAACAGGAAGAACGGAGGTCACTCTTCACATGCTTGTATCTAACAATGGAGAGCACACACTGAAACTGACGTACACAGACAGAGCCAGATGAGAACCAGAGAACGTGACAGGAAGGATTATGTAACAGCCATAATCTGCAATAGCAGAGCATTATTTAGAATGCAGACTGATCTATAATCCCTCTCCCTACAGATCTGTATGTGAATGGATGTGCAGATTATAGTGAATGCAGCAGTTTAATGAGGAAAATGCACATTGGTGGGTGTGCCATTACTGAGAAATAAACTCCACCAGCCCTCTAGTGCCGTGTAGAAACAGCATCACGCAAAAACAGAAGTTTGTAGTTGCTGATGTCATAAAAATACGCTATCCGCAGTCTGCATTAATTCATTTATTCTGCTAGTGTTGGCATCCAACGGGTACAGTGTGTCAGATACCTTCTGATCTCTGTGCTACAACTGTCTTTTGCTGTAATCAACACATTTCCTCTCTCACTCATTACAGGTGGAAGAATATCATGTAAAACTATGGACAAATACACCCAGAGCCTCTAAAGAGGAGAGTTCAGCAACAGACGAGTGGAGAATGATGGAAACCTAACAGTGACGAGGCGCTCACAATCAGTCCATGAAGCTTCAATAGGATCAGGGAATGGGTCAGAGCACAGGAAGACAAAGGCCTCAACTCAAAGACTTTTGTTTTGTAAATGTGCCTGAATTTGTGCTGCACTTTAATTTAGTTTAAAAGTGAATGTTTATATAATATATATATATAAATATATAATATAGTACGAGGAACTGTATTTTAAGCCACCATTTTTTTGTTACATTTCTGTTGCTGAATTTCTCTGTTTTAGCAGTTTAGAAAGTCATACACGCTCTAAGCAGAAGCGCAAAGGGGAACCTCATAAATATTGGTGCAGTTTAATAATATTTTGTGTTTGTTTTGGTTTTAATTCTCCAAGATCAGCGATGTTTGAGAAGTGTTCTCCCACGAAGAGAGCGTAAACCCATTTTTCGTTTGAACATTTTGTCAAACGGCAGTTTTTATACTGATTCTGATCTATAACGTCCACTGAACGTTCAACTCTAGCTGCTATCTGGAAACTGTTTCGTGTGTCACACATGCATGGATGCAGTAGATTACAGTCGGCTTCCCGCAGATAGACCATCAACACTGAAGAGAAGGAGGACCACCCACTTTGCTCGCATTCTCATAGAAGCATTTGGAAGCGTTTTATGGCGGCTATAAGAACTTTGTAAGAAATTATTTGCAGATCCTTTGAAAATGCGGCGCAATAACTCCCAGGATTTGGAAAACAGCAATATTTAAAGGAAAAGTTCTCACCCTTTACCCTCATATTATTCCAAACTTCTATGACTTTGTCCTGTGGAACTATTCTAAGTGCTTTGAAGCCTCACTGAAGCCTTGTATGAGGAACAGACTGAAATTTAAGTCATGATTCACTGAAAATCTTCCCATCCGTCGCAGCTCTCAATTCTCATTTGCACTTCTGCACATTCAAGTTTTGCACATCAAGACATGTCGCACCATGATGCCGAACGTCAATGGTTTTTTAAGTCTCATAACCGAAAGTGCTGCTGCATGTCTGAAAATGTAGAAGGACAAATAAGATTTGAGAGCTGTTGCGGAGATGAGAACTTTGATCTGTTGCTGTCAAATAGCTTCTAAAGACTTGGATTATAGTGCTCCTATAGACTTCTATTTCAAAATGTTGCTTTTGTGTCCTTTGAGCTTTCATTGAATGTGTGGCATTTTTTGAGTAATTGATGACAGAATTTTACCTTTAAGTTGAACTATTCCTTTAAATTTCCTTCAGTTACACTGAAAAAGACTGAACACACATTCACTAGATCAATATGCCATTTTTAGCTCATTGAGGCTGTTTGTGTGGATTGTTACTGTACACAGAGCATATACAGCAAACCCACAAATGATGTACAACTGCAAACGATGGGTTAATAATATTGTGAAAGTTTTGCAATCAGAACAATATCCTAAACCAATAGCTGTGAACTGCATGAAATATTTTATTTATAATGCATGTTTAGATTTCACTTGTTGATCAAGCTATTTAATACATTTTAATTTCAGGAGTTCACATGTTAAAGGAATAGTTCACCCAAAAACAAAAGTTCTCTCTTCATTTACTCACATTCATGCCATCCTAGATGTGACTTTTGTTTCCTTCTGCTGAACACAAACAAAGATATTTAGGAAATTATTTCGGGTCTGTAGGTCCATATAAATGCAAGTGAAAGGTGACCAAAACTATTAAGCTCCTAAAAGCACATAAAGGCAGCATAAATGAATTAATACAAAGCAGATGTTAAATGTCTTCAGAAGTGATATGATCGTGTGGGTGAGAAACAGATAAATATTTAAGTAATTTTCTATTATAAATCTCCATTTTACCTTCCACATTCTTCGTTTTGTTTTTGGTAATTCAAATTATTTGTGCATATTGTCACCTTCTGTTCTGGCTAAAAGTGGAGAGTAATTGTAAAATAAAAAGGCTTAAATATTGATTTGTAGCTCACCCAAACTTATATCACTTCAGAAGACATTGACTGTTTAGTCATGGGGTTTTATGGATTGCTTTTATGCTACCTTTATGTGCTTTTTGGAGCTTCAAAGTTCTGGCCACCTTACACTTCCATTGTATGGACCTACAGAGCTGAAATATTTTCCTAAAAATCTTTGAACTGTGTTCAGTGGAAGAAAATCACACACATCTGGGATTAAATGAGTTCTGAGACCTTTCATTTTTGGGTGAACTATTCTTTTACTGTAATCCTTGAGGTGAAGGTAAAATTTAGCTCGCTGTCCATAATGGAGGGCATCAGCTCGAGACTTGACCCGAACTCTTATTACCCCTCTGTATTTACTTAAATTTAGTTTAGTAATAACTAGGCATAAGGTGGAGTCTGAGTGTTGCTGGATGAATAGACGTAGGAGTGAGGCAAGCAGCAGTTTATATACAGTTATGTTTACTAAACCGTAGTGATTGGTCAGATGTCAAGCTAATTAATTTTGTGTTTCTAGTAGCCTACGTGGTTATTAGTAAGTATTCCAATAGTGTTTAGTTTCTTTTGAACTTTTACTAGTACATTTTCATTAGATACTAGTACTTGTTCATTGGTAACTAATACTTATTAAAATAGACAGTGTCCATTTAATAGTCTCTCTCTCTCTCTCTCTCTCTCTCTCTCTCTCTCTATATATACTATTGTTACCTTCTTAATTTTGCCATGGGGAACTGTGATTCAACTATTTCCTGACTATTTTCCAGTAGTGACGAGTATACTTTTTAACTTTACTAGTAACTGTTCATTGTGAAGTGCTTACTCAACTGGTGACTAGTATTTATTTTAGTTTTACTATTACTTATTTATTAGACACTAGTTTCTATTCCAATTGTTACTAGTGACATTTAAAATTTTACTGGTAAGGTTTTTTTATTGAACTATAAAATAAATATTCTGACTAGTCATTACATTTGACAAGCAAAACCCAATTGTAACTAGTGACTAGTGCAAATTAATAAAATATACTAGTCGATATTGGGATACTTACTAATAAATGTTTGACTAATAACATAAAAATAGGTACAAGTACGTTTTAGGGAATAAATATGAAAGTGCTTGCCATAAACATGCTCCTCCTAAACCTTTATTTAGAGCTCGATTTCAAAGAGGTGAAAAGATCACCACTGACTACATTGCAAATATGCAACAGTGGTCACTGTTTGTCTTGGGGAGGGGCTTTTTCTTGATTGACAGTGTGGGGTTAGTGGGTTGTTCAATGTAGACTGTAAATACTAATAGTAATCTTAAATTGTAAAAGAAGTTTACTCAACTTGAGCTTAAGTTTTTACTATTCTTACTAGTTTTAATTAAGTTACCGTTAGACTCTAATCCTAAAGTTGCCATTAATGAAACATTTAAGTGGTCCTAATTAAACAGTATTTGAAATGTCACGTTTTGGAATTAAACTCAATTATTTACATTCTTCAAATTTTGGCATCAAGTACTGCTATCTCAAAACAAGCAAACTCTAGTAGAAAAAGAATACGTTTTGTTTAAAAATGTATAGTGTTTTAATTCTTATGACTATTGCTGTTGTTTTGTTGTAGCTGGTTGATAATTGATATTATTGTGAAATCACCATTAGGGTGACTAGTGTTACCTCTGGTAAGATTGGAGCCTGTTAAGTTTAAGCCATTACTCAAATGTATTTTTAGAAAGTCCACATTTATGTGCACTAATAAGTACTAAGTAGAATTAAATGTGCCATATGAGTCATCTGGAATTCAGTCATGAATTCATTACGCCGTGTAATACATGTTATAACCCAATTTAAATAATGTAATCAACACACCAATAATCACAGATGAGATAAGTTTACTTGTGACTAGTTAACGTTACTTAAACAATTAAGTTAACTTTACTTGAGCCAAATAAGTATGCTTACTTAGAAAACGCTTGTAAACCGAATGCCTTGTAAAAGTAAGGTCGCCTAATTCGATTTGACAGTGTATGTGCTTTTGTCAGCATGTTCACTTGTTGCGAGCAGCAGTCATAAAATGTAACAATCTAAAGTTAATATATACAAAAGTGTTGCAAGAACATTACTGTGCAAGATAGCAATTGAGAAAATAGAAAAAGAAAAAAAGATATTGGTACAAATAAAGTAAAATATATTATGAAAATATCACATATCAAGTAGGCTCATCGGTAATAAAGATCAGAATATAGTAAACAGTATGATCACCAAATATACATATATAAACTACACAAGTATACACTATTTATCTTTTTCAGTCAACCACTTTATCTTTATTGCAGTTGTGTCTTTGGACTTCTCCAAGAAATCACTACCTTGTCTTGGTACATTTTTTAGGAACTGTGCATTCACATACTACAATTTAAACAGTGAATCACAAATTGTACCATAGAGTTATCTTATTAGGCGGTGAAAAACAGTGTTTTCTCCAGTGTGATTGAATGCATAATTATAGTAATAAATACATTGCACTACATTGGATTTGAAATCACATAAATGTGGTTTTTGACACCAGACAACAGAAAGGCTTAAAAAAACATTATATTTGTCCCTTTAGTAATTGTCTTTTTATTGCATTCACAAATGTTTCTGAATTAAAAATATATCTATATTTGTATTTTATTATAAAAATATTCCCTCTAAGACTATTAATTCTTACAATCATCTTGCAGTCAGTGCAAAATTGGTTTCATGGTCGATAAGAAATATCACAATCAAAGCATCGGCTGTCAATCTACATTATAATGACACCGGAAAAGTACAGGACATAATTCACATTAATTGAGCAGTACATTTAAAAATATAATTGAAATCTCAAAGTTGCAAAGATTATTAAGATATTTTTAATTCAATATATTTTTCTTTTCTAGGAAGATTTAATAATAAATGCTAATATGGCTAAAACAAACAGGAATGTTTTGGAATTTTTGTGTCCACATTTTTGGAGTCACTTAGTTTAAAAACAACTACTGTTTCACCCTACGGGTTAGTTTACTTATACTGACACAAAGCTGGAAATTAATTGAATTTAAGAGTGAATTATTAATCTTAGCATTACTACTTCTGTAATACTAAAAAGTTTGTTTGCTTAAAGTGGCAATGCTCGAGCAAAGCACTAGTTTGGCCATAAACCTTGTGTTGTCTGGCATCCTTATTTAGTCAAATCAAACGCTTCAACATATGAGTGTCGCAAGTCTAAATACAGTAGACTGGTTAAGGCTATTGTGGTGCATTGTGCTCAGACCCAACAGTGTGTTTTACAATTGTAATTGTCTGCTGTCCAACACATTGGAATTATGCTTTTCCCAATGCCTGCTGATTTCCTGGGATTTTCCTGGTCAAGAAGGCATGAACGTGAGGCCATATCTTGTTGGTTTCAGTTCCTGTGAATGTCTCCAACACTCCTTTACTCCTGTTGATATATAAATAGGATATATTTGATCTAATATGTCTCAATATATTGAATAATTATATTACATTTCCATTCTAAAATTATATTTTCACATCACTGATGGTTAAATTAGGGTTTGGTTCAGGTGCTAATAAAATATGCATATGCAAATATGGCCACTGGGGGCAGTGGTTAGAATTTCTGTGTGCACAGGCCATATTCAGCTGAAGAACTTTCGACCAACTGTCGCTGAATTTAATGTGCGATTAGTCTGGATGTAATTGACGTCAAACACTGGTGACTGACATGATTTTTTTTGTGTGTGTGTGGGGGGTGTTCCCCTTTTTCTCCCAATTTGGAATTCCCAATGTGCTTGTAAATCCTCAGGGTCGCACAGTGATTCGCCTCAATCCGGGTGGCAGAGGACGAATCCCAGCTGCCTCCACATCTGAGACCATCAACCTGCACATCTTATCACGCTTGTTGAGCATGTTGCCACGGAGACATGGCGCATATGGAGGCTTCACGGCATCCACGCCCAACTCACCACACGCTCCACCGAGAACAAACCACATTATAGGGACCACGAGGAGGTTACCCCATGTGACTCTACCCTTCCTAGCAACCGGGCCAATTTGGTTGCTTAGGAGACCTGGCTGGGATCACTCAGCACACCTTGGGATTCGAACTTGCGAACTCCAGGGGTGGTAGCCAGTGTCTTTACCACTGAGCTAATGATGAATTATTTTATTTTATTTATTTTTTTCATTTTTGAATTTCAACTGTGTTGAAAAGCACATCAGGCACATTCTGCTAAACATCTCCTTTTCAGAAGAAAGAAGTTAATTGGATTTAGACTTATATGTAGGTGAGTAAATTATTACAGAATTATCATTTATGGGTGAACTCTTATGGGGAAATTCTCATTGTACCAAACTTAAACAACTAGAAAATATAAGAGGAAAATACATGGATTTACTTCATATATCTGTAAGATGTATACAATTGCTTTACAATGATTTGGCTACCTGTAATACTCTAGAACTGGCTGTGTCTGTCTCTCATAGTCCTTTAGTCTTCTGGTGACAGTTTCAGGAGTGTCATCATCTCTCTGAAGCAACGGTTCCCCGGTGACATCATCAAGACCCTGTGAACAATACAGACCATTGAGTATAATCCAGACCAGTATCATACATGACAACAGTGCAAAGCTCAGATTCAACTCATGTGCTAAAAAACACCAAATTAAAGCCACTATTTGTCAGAAATTATTATACTGACACTGTCAACATATCCTTGTATGGATGTCGACATTTTCCAGAGCTAAATCGAGGTGACCTTCAGTCAAACTGTGCTGTGTTGACATATGCTTGAAAGGCAAATACAGTTTCACACTTGGATAGTTTTCTATTAGATTAGAAGACAGTGAATTGCCGTCTAGTGGTTTATTACTGAATACAGAAAAAAAAGAAAAAAATTGACTGCCTTTGTAGTGCAATACACACATTAAATAAAAACATCTAAAATAAAACTCACAACTTTAAAAAAAAAAAAAAAATTTTACTAGAATTATGACAGATATGTGGTGCTAAAAGTGAGTTGAATATTCTCCAAAAGAGATGAGGTGAGGTTAATGCTCTATCAAGTTTTAAATCAACAAAACCAACCTCCCTACCTTAAACCTAAACCTAACCGATAGTGTCATAAAAGCAAATGTGAAATAAAAAACACAATTGCTGAAGCAACTACGTCATTGAGTGGTGCTTCTGTGACCCTTTCTCTCAAGTGTCGACTTACGTGCTATTCAGGACTCGTACCTCGATCCTTTACATCGCAAGTGCAACGATCTATCAGCTGAGCTACCACACAATTTGATCATATACAAACAAGCTTGTGCATGTGAAAATGTATTGCCTTGTGGTGCGTTCACATACAATGTGAAGAGAGCGTTTCGCGTGACGCGATTACGTACAAAGTCAATGCAAAGATGCGAATAGACGTGATTTCGCGGCAGGTTTAAATTTTTCAACTCGAGCGAGAAATTTGCATGTCACGAAAGCGTATCAGCATTGAGATTGTCTGGATGTAACTGACGTACGAAATCTGGAAAAATGGATGAAACAATTGTTGTAGCGGTGTGTGGGCACCCGGATTTGTTTGACAAAACGTCATACATGAGACCGGACGAGAAAAGACACTGCTTGGAGGAAAGTGAGCGAGGAAGTTGGACCTGGTAAGTTCTGAAAATATGCGCGACTACTTGATTCCAGTTATTGGATGTACTTTACTATGAACCAAGTCGTAGAAGCCCCCCTGGATTGACGGTCTCAGATGCGGAGGCAACTGAGATTCGTCTTGTCACCCGGACTGAGACGAGTCACTACGCCAACACGGATTTAGAGCGCATTGGGAATCGGGCATTCCAATTTGGGGAGAAAAGGGGAGAAAATCCAAAAATAAATTAATGAAATAAGTGGACGGGAACGCCGTGACTAGCTGTGCATGCTCATGTTTTACTGCACGAATAAGAACAAAGTTCCCTCAGTGAATTCTTTGGTAAACATAAGTATTCTTATCACTCTTCCTAATCTGGAAGACTGTGATTGGGACAAAGTTCAGAAAGACCCATGACCTACTTTATCTCAAGAACTCTTTGGACTCTTTAAAAGATTTGCACCAGTGGCACGTTTCATAGAAGATCTTATTCTCAAATTACACATCTTATTATTTATAGTATTATGGATTTTATGAACATTTACGCTGCAAAGAATCCTGTTCTTAATAAGTATCTTAATAAGTATCTCATTTTACCAAATGAGATCCTACATCTTTTCAGAGAATGTATTGAGATTATATTGTCTATAACAGATCTTTTTTCACATGTTTTAAGCATAAAATATAATGTTTTGATTTAATTTTGATGTGTTGTTCAAACTCACTTTTAAAGGGATAATTCACACACAAATGTGTCAATTTAAATTGTAAGAGGTTTCTCATCCACACCTATCATTTAGCTTCAGAAGACATGGATTTAACCACTGGAGTCATATGGATTTCTTTTATGCTGCCTTTATGTGGTTTTGGAGCTTCAAAGTTCTGGCCATTCACTTGCATTTTATGGACCTACAGATCTGAAATATTCTTTTAAAATCTTTGTTTGTGTTCAGCAGGAATAAAAAAGCATGAGGGTGAGTAAATGATGAGAGAATTTACATTTTTGGATGAACTATCCCTCTAAGTGTGTTGACCATCACAGTCAACTTCCTTTTTTCTTTTTTCTTTTTTAATGATCAACAGTTGTATCAAGCAATCTCAAATAGGATCGTAAATAGCTGAAAGTCTTTGATCTTTTATCATTACCTCATGCTTGTGAATGTGTTAAAACAGGTCAGAGGACTCACTGGCTTCTTTGGCGGGTTGAAGTCTATATTATAGACCCTGCCGCTGGGAAGATGCACCCAGCGTGACGTTAGACGCTCTCTGATGGTATGGAAAGGCACGTTCAGGTTGATAACAGTGTCCACATCACACACGCTGTCCAGCGCCTCAGCCTGAGACACAGTACGGGGGAAACCTGCCAGGAACATTTTAGCACAATATGTGGACATTTTAGACAGTCCCTTACCCACCTTAGGGAAATTTTCTAACTTATATTGATGTTAAATTAGCGATCTGGAATGATTTTACCGTGACGCCATATGACTAGCTTAAATACAGGACAAATCATGTCCCGTATTGTTTCGATACGGGACGCATAATTTTATCTTTAAATACGGGACGATCCCGTATTTTATGGGACAGGGGGCAACCCTAGTGGAATATGAACATATTTTACTAAATATATGACTTTTTTTGTGCAGAAATTGTTACTTATATTATAAGTGAACCTCAAGGAAAATATTAAAATAATAAAAAAGGCATGACCCCCTTTAGGCAAAAAAAAAAAGAAGTTTACTCTGCCCTTGTACCACACACATGACCGAGTTTATACACAGCATTTTTGCCGTGGTGTGTGGGGGTGAGGTTTACCATCTAGAAGCCAGCTGCTTTGCCCAATACTGCTCAGACTGGACAGGATGAGACGAGAGATGACATCATCAGGAACCAGCTGACCCTGATCAATGCATGACTTCATCAGCAGGCCCAAATCTGTGCAGGCAGATGGAAGAGATCAACCTTTCACTTTTTATATAAAAGTTTGCATTTTTAATAATTATGTCATTCCATTATGGTTCCAAATTATACCACTGATTTTTTTTACATATTATATGTGTTGATTGTCATTTTCAAATACTAATTTACATACTTGTGTGATTTTGCTTCTGCCATTTAAAAAAATAATAATTTTAAGGACTGTAAAATCATGTCAGAAGTGAACAGGTACTTTTAGCATGATGACCATGGTAAGGGATTTTTTGTCTTGGGTTGCAGATGTTTTGACATCACCTTGGCTAAACCTTTAGTTATGACTTTTACCGTTTACCTATTGCAGTTGTTGCTGAGTTGTAGTATTTATAGATATATGGGTATGAACATAGAGACCTGAATACAAACAGAAATAATGTCTAATCACCTCTAAAATTTGCTTATGGTAAGAGATATCAAATTCAAGTGGCCCAACAACACAATGAACTTAATAAATAGTAATTCTATGACACACTGTGACAATTCGGTTTAGTGCTAATATTTTATGCATATAATATATAATAATATATATTCCTATAGGTAAGTGAGTAGGTGACAAATAACATTTATTTGAAGGTTTTAGGTTACAATTTATAAGAATGTTAAATGAAAAGTGCATGTTTAGATACTGCGACTGGTCCCCATTCCTTTTAAGCTTCTTTTTGTATCATTTCTACCTTTTTAGCCATTTTTACAGTTCATTTAAATATTCCTGCAGTGTGACTTACATTTTAAAAAAGTACAAATACTCTACAAAGTCTCTAAACTAATGTTAGGTCATAAAAACAGCATGCATAATTAATAGAAAAAATAGTTTTAGGAGAAGTATAATGCCACATTGCAGGACACTGCTGTCAATGCTTTAAATGAAATTTAAACATACCAAATGCAGTTTGGGCTCCTACTTTAAGATTAAGATTTTACTATAGTTGTTAGGAATCTTCCAAATGTGCACTCAAAAAATAACTCTTTGACTGAACTTAATTCAATCATGGACAGTGGTTACACATGCTTGAAATGAGTTTTCTTAAATTAAAATGACCATGTCATTTCAACTGAAATACTTCAAGTGGAATCTAACTGAATCAAGTAAACCCAACAAAATACATTCCATACAATACAGTTTACATGTCATAATAACTAAAAAATAAAACACTTTTAGTAATATGCAAGTTAGTGACAGGACATTTTAGCAAACTTCAGTGCCTACTGAAGTGTTTTCTTCACTGTATCTACTGTGCGTTGTTCCCACAGCTGAAATGTCACTTACTGCCCTCTGGAGTAAACAGGTGGTACTACAAGCTTGCATTTCTCAGGAATCTTCCTTATTATGGTCCGTGGGCATGCGGTTAATTGCGTTACATTTTTTTTAACGCATTATTTTTTGTAAAATGAATCGCACTGAAATAACGCGTTAAATCGACAGCCCTAAACAAAACATTAAACTCTCACATTTCTCCCCATATTATTTATATTGCGCAAAGACACGTTTGTCACGTTAACATTTATTTACCCCCCTTTCCCACTACTTAGTAGGTCCTTTTGGTAGCGTGGTTACTCACCTCAATCTGGGTGGTGGAGGACAAGTCTCAGTTGCCTCAGCTTCTGAGACAGTCAATCTGCGTACCCTTTCACATGGCAAGTTGTGCATGACACTGCGGAGACTCCCAGCATTTGGAGGCTCATGCTACCCTCCGTGATCCACCCACAACTTACCACACGCCCCACTGAGAGCGAGAACCTAATCGTGACCACAAGGAGGTTACCCCATGTGACTCTACCCTCCCTAGCAACTGGGCCAATTTGGTTTCTTAAGAGACCTGGCTGGAGTCACTCAGCACACCCTGGATTCAAACTCGTGTCTCCAGGTGTGGTATTCAGCATCAGTACTCGCTGAGCTACCCAGGCCCCCATTTAAGGCATCATGTCCCATGCAAAGCATCCAGGGAACTACAAATCTTCTGCCCAGTTTCAGTTAACCAAACCAAAAATATTAATGTTGTAATTTATTCATGTAGAGTAATATAAACATGGGAGGATTGAGTAAAACTGACAACAGTGAAAGGTTTTGTGTGTGTGTGTGTGTGTGTGTGTGTGTGTCTGTGTGTGTGGGCAGGTTTAAGTGGTTTATGAGGAATTTTTTAAGGTAACAAACTGGTAATTACAAGGGTATAATGCTATAAATGTGGTTTATGAGGACATTTCTAGTGCCCCCATAATTCAAATCACTTAAAAAACATATGTACAAAAAACAAAAAGTAAAAATGCAGAACGTTTTTGTGAGAGTTAGGTTTAGGGGTACGGTTAGGGGATAGAATCTATAGTTTGTACAGTATAAAAATCGTTATGAGAGTTCTCATAATGATAGCTGCACCAACATTGTGCCAAGTTACTAACAGAGACATGGACA
Organism: Xyrauchen texanus; assembly: GCF_025860055.1. Taxonomy (NCBI): domain Eukaryota; kingdom Metazoa; phylum Chordata; class Actinopteri; order Cypriniformes; family Catostomidae; genus Xyrauchen; species Xyrauchen texanus. Next base: position 9,013,021 of record NC_068318.1, on the reverse strand, counting down.
TCACAACAACTGTCCCCATTTGTGATGTTTAATTTTCATGATTTGTGCTGCTTGTTCATCATTATCATCTTATTTATTTATTTTGGCAAATTCTGTTCTTTCTGGCTCTCAAATAACAAAAGTCTGTTGTTACTGTTTTAAAAGATATTAACTGTAAATGTAAATGTCAAAGAGTGCATTAATAAGCCTTCATTATGGGATGTTTGATTTGCAGCCAATTCTAACAGTATCTGCATTCTTGAGACATGTTTAGCATGCAGGGCTTGCAGTCTCAGAGAATGGCATCCTCTTATAGTAATGTCGTAATAGTGCACGTCTAAAAAGCCTGGATTAAAGTGGAATTAAGGACACACACACACACACACACACAAAACGCTCTGCAGACAGTGTTTACAACAACACTCAACAATAGAAGAAAGTGCTGCGCTCCAACTAGGAGGTGGGCGTTGAAAATACTTGAAGAAATGTTGTGCTGTTAACTCTTTCAGGTATTTCCTCAGCAAAATTGAGTGCATAAGGGGAATACTGGTGGTGTATATACAAAGGCAGTCTCTTAAAATGTTGATATCTGCCAGTACTCTATTCAAGCACATCATATAGTAGCTGTACATGATTTTGGGCATCAAATGCGCGAGCTGATTCGGCACGGGCCTACAAGTTAGTTGATGCCCATACTGCTGTCTAGTTAGACAGCTCACTAGGGTTTGAGACACATGCCATGTTTAGCATTGTTTCTGATTATATGAAGCTTGTAATTCTGTATCCTACTCAAAATTTCTCCATTCGCTCAAACTCGAGTTTCTACAGTTTGAAGCCATTCGGCACAGCTGCGTTTAGTTTGAACTACGTGCGCAATTAACGGGAAAAGATTCAGTCGATTCGGTTATTCCGTCGTTCATGACAATAGCTAAATATTTGAATATGAGAAAAGTTGTCGTGCTGATCTTACCTGTCTTCGCCTCGATTTTCGCCCGCAGCAAGTCCCCACTGGAGAGATGCTTGAGTCCAAAACTCTGTGCTATCCGACTGGACACGGTCCCCTTCCCTGAGCCCGGGGGCCCCATGATCACCGCACGAAACACACTCTGCAGACGCATGCTTAAATGTTTCCAAAGATGTAACTTTTAGTAAACAATTTATTAAAAAACTAAAGTCAATAAAGTGTCTTCTTTGCACAACGCCCTTTATACAGCCGCTATCCTATTACAACTGGAATGTGAAACGTAATCCTGAAATGTGCGGTGTCTTCAGTGAGCTCAAAGCGTGAAATCCGCAACTCTAATTTTATTCCAAAAATTAAGCCCTTCCTTTCCTCAGGCACGCGCATTTTTCGCGGACGCGCACCGGGGACGCGCTTACATTACAGGAAGTAGGCCTACGCTGCAAAAACAGAAAGGGCGCGAGAGGAGACCTACAGTAGTGCGTTTGATTTCGAAAGCAAGAAAATAAATAATAATCATACTCTTTAGTTACATACTAAGTAAGTGATTATTTTGTGGATCTGCTTGTAAATATTTGAAGATTTTTCCGATTTTTGCATTTCATTACTAAAGATCGACTTTGCCAATATCGATAACTAGATGGTGGGAAAGGTTGATAACCGATTAATCGGACGATAGTTTTTAAAATCGATTTATATAATGTAAAAAAAATTGTCTTTCCTTACTATGACAGACTCAGATACAGAGACTACAGGAGTCTAAAATGAATAAAATCCCAGATGCCATTTATTGTTTAACAATAATTTATTGTTTCAAATAACAATAATAACTAGATAGGTACATTTCCTGAAGAAAATGTGAGTGGTGCTTGTCGTGGCAAAACCCCTCCTTGTTGCTAGGCAGTTACCATAGTGATCATAATCAAGTGTCTTTGCCATCCTGATTGAAATAAACCAACCCAGAAGTATCTACGTTTTTGTGATGCAGAGATATGTGATTTGTTACTTGGTTGCTAGGGTAACCCCATATGGTTGCTAGGCAGTTACCATAGTGATACTAATGAAGTCTCCTTGCCATCCTGAGTAAAATAAGTCAACCCGGAAGTCTGTACTGTTTTCTAGTGCAGAGATATGTGATTTGTTACTCGGTTGCTAGGGTAACCCCATCTGGTTGCTAGGCAGTTACCATAGTGATAGTAATCAAGTGTCCTTGCCATCCTGAGTGAAATAAATCAACCCAGAGGTCTGTGATATTTTCTGGTGCAGAGATATGTGATTTGTTACTTGGTTGCTAGGGTAACCCCATCTGGTTGCTAGGCAGTTACCATAGTGATAGTAATAAAGTGTCCTTGCCATCCTGAATGAAATAAATCAACCCAGAGGTCTGTACTATTTTGTGGTGCAGAGATATGTGATTTGTTACTCGGTTGCTAGGGTAACACCATCTGTTTGCTAGGCAGTTACCATAGTGATAGTAATCAAGTGTCCTTGCCATCCTGAGTGAAATAAATCAACCCAGAGGTCTGTACTATTTTCTGGTGCAGAGATATGTGATTTGTTACTCGGTTGCTAAGGTAACCCCATCTGGTTTCTAGGCAGTTACCATAGTGATACTAATCAAGTGTGCTTGCCATCCTGAGTGAAATAAGTCAACCCGGAAGTCTCTACGCTTTTCTGATGCAGAGATATGTGATTTGTTACTCGGTTGCTAGGGTAAGCCCATGTGGTTGCTAGGAAGTTACCATAGTGATACTAATGAAGTCTCCTTGTCATCCTGATTGAAATAAGTCAACCCGGAAGTCTCTATGTTTTTGTGATGCAGAGATATGTGATTTGTTACTCGGTTGCTAGGGTAAGCCCATCTGGTTGCTAGGCAGTTACCATAGTGATACTAATCAAGTCTCCTGGCCATCCTGATTAAAATAAATCAACCCAGAATTCTCTTCAATTTTCTGGTGCAGAGATATGTGATTTGTTACTCGGTTGCTAGGGTAACCCCTCCTTGTTGCTAGGCAGTTACCATAGTGATCATAATCAAGTGTCTTTGCCATCCTGATTGAAATAAACCAACCCAGAAGTATCTACGTTTTTCTGATGCAGAGATATGTGATTTGTTACTTGGTTGCTAGGGTAACCCCATATGGTTGCTAGGCAGTTACCATAGTGATACTAATGAAGTGTCCTTGCCATCCTGAGTAAAATAAGTCAACCCGGAAGTCTCTACTGTTTTGTAGTGCAGAGATATGTGATTTGTTACTCGGTTGCTAGGGTAACCCCATCTGGTTGCTAGGCAGTTACCATAGTGATAGTAATCAGGTCTCCTTGCCATCCTGAGTGAAATAAACCAACCCAGAAGTCTGTACGTTTTTCTGATGCAGAGATATGTGATTTGTTACTTGGTTGCTAGGGTAACCCCATATGGTTGCTAGGCAGTTACCATAGTGATAGTAATGAAGTCTCCTTGCCATCCTGAGTGAAATAAGTCAACCCGGAAATCTCTACAAATTTCTGGTGGAAAGATATGTGATTTGTTACTCGGTTGCTAGGGTAACCCCATCTGGTTGCTAGGCAGTTACCATAGTGATAATAATCAAGTCTCCTTGCCATCCTGATTGAAATAAATCAACCCAGAAGTCTCTCTGATTTTCTGGTGCAGAGATATAGTTACTGCTAAACGGTTGCTAGGGTACTCTGTTTAGTTGCTAGGGAGTGGCTTGGCAGCTGCCAATCATGAATCTCCAAAGGCTGCTTGTCAGTATGAATGATATAAACCAACTCCCATGCCTCTGTGACATTCAGAATGGAAGATATCCCTCTATGGATTTTGGTTGTTAAGGTGCTCGACAATGGTTGCTAGGGAGGGGCTAGGAAGTGTTGATGTGATGCATGATTGGCTGTTTGCTGTCCCGAGTCAAACGAGACCACCCTTGTGTTTCTATGACACTTCTATCCGGAGATATCCCTTTGATCTGTTTCAATAGAAGTCTATGGGACTTGTTGCTAAGGTGCTCTTAATGGTTGCTAGGGCGTGGCTTGATAGCTTCACAATGATCCTGAGAGACTGATTGGTTGTCTGAGTAAAATGAGCCCACCCCCTCGTCTCTATGACACTGTGATCCAGAGCTATGTTCAATACAAATCCCTATGCCTTTTCATTTCATGGGCCGTCCTACACCATTATAAGTCAATTGGGGCATTTTTGGGCAGCTCCTGCCCCCCAGGGGTGCAACTTTTACCCCATATTGAGGTATGCTCTTACAGAGCCTGCCAGCCTCTTCAAATGTGGCAAATCACACGTTTCTACGAAATCCTCGCTTGGAGCTGTGACGCGTCAAAGTTTGTCTCAATGTTAAGTCTATGGGATTTTTCGGCCGCTTTTTTGCCCCTGGGGCAAATACCGTACCCCGATCGCTTATAAAAGTCATAGCACACGTGTCCTCAATAGGCCGTTCGATTTGATACCTCATTCGTGGGTCTACGCCAAACGGTGCGGGACGAGTTAGGTGCCGAAGTTTTGTTAAGAGATATAAAAAATAAAAATAAAAATATAATAAGTAGACTAAGATAGGTACATTTCCTGAAGAAAATGTGAGTGGTGCTTGCCGTGGCAAAACTCGATCAAACAGCATGTTATAACTTGAAAAGAGAAAAAATTATGGTCATAAATAAATCAACCCAGAAGTCTGTACGATTTTCTGGTGCAGAAATATGTGATTTGTTACTCGGTTGCTAGGGTAAGCCCATGTGGTTGCTATGCAGTTACCAAGGTAATACAATACATGGCTCCTTTCCATCCTGAGTGAAATAAGTCAACCCGGAAGTCTGTAGTGTTTTCTGGTGCAGAGATATGTGATTTGTTGCTCGGTTGCTAGGGTAACCCCATCTGGTTGCTAGGCAGTTACCATAGTGATACTAATGAAGTCTCCTTGCCATCCTGGTTGAAATAAGTCAACCCGGAAGTCTCTACGCTTTTCTGATGCAGAGATATGTGATTTGTTACTCGGTTGCTAGGGTAAGCCCATCTGGTTGCTAGGCAGTTACCATAGTGATACTAATGATGTCTCCTTGCCATCCTGATTGAAATAAGTCAACCCGGAAGTCTCTACGTTTTTGTGATGCAGAGTTATGTGATTTGTTACTCGGTTGCTAGGGTAACCCCATCTGGTTGCTAGGCAGTTAACATAGTGATACTTATCAAGTCTCCTTGCCATCCTGATTGAAATAAGTCAACCCGGAAGTCTCTACGTTTTTCTGATGCAGAGATATGTGATTTGTTACTCGGTTGCTAGGGTAAGCCCATCTGGTTGCTAGGCAGTTACCATAGTGATACTAATGAAGTCTCCTTGCCATCCTGATTGAAATAAGTCAACCCGGAAGTCTCTATGTTTTTGTGATGCAGAGATATGTGATTTTTTACTCGGTTGCTAGGGTAACCCCATCTGGTTGCTAGGCAGATACCATAGTGATACTAATCAAGTGTCCTTGCCATCCTTATTGAAATAAGTCAACCCGGAAGTCTCTACGTTTTTCTGATGCAGAGATATGTGATTTGTTACTCGGTTGCTAGGGTAAGCCCATCTGGTTGCTAGGCAGTTACCATAGTGATACTAATGAAGTCTCCTTGCCATCCTGATTGAAATAAGTCAACCCGGAAGTCTCTATGTTTTTGTGATGCAGAGATATGTGATTTGTTACTCGGTTGCTAGGGTAAGCCCATCTGGTTGCTAGGCAGTTACCATAGTGATACTAATGAAGTGTCCTTGCCATCCTGATTGAAATAAGTCAACCCGGAAGTCTCTACGTTTTTCTGATGCAGAGATATGTGATTTGTTACTCGGTTGCTAGGGTAACCCCATCTGGTTGCTAGGCAGTTAACATAGTGATACTTATCAAGTCTCCTTGCCATCCTGATTGAAATAAATCAACCCAGAAGTCTCTCTGATTTTCTGGTGCAGAGATATAGTTACTGCTAAACGGTTGCTAGGGTACTCTGTGTAGTTGCTAGGGAGTGGCTTGGCAGCTGCCAATCATGAATCTCCAAAGGCTGCTTGTCAGTATGAATGATATAAACCAACTCCCATGCCTCTGTGACATTCAGAATGGAAGATATCCCTCTATGGATTTTGGTTGTTAAGGTGCTCGACAATGGTTGCTAGGGAGGGGCTAGGAAGTGTTGAAGTGATGCATGATTGGCTGTTTGCTGTCCCGAGTCAAACGAGACCACCCTTGTGTTTCTATGACACTTCTATCCGGAGATATCCCTTTGATCTTTTTCAATAGAAGTCTATGGGACTTGTTGCTAAGGTGCTCTTAATGGTTGCTAGGGCGTGGCTTGATAGCTTCACAATGATCCAGAGAGACTGATTGGTTGTCTGAGTAAAATGAGCCCACCCCTCGTCTCTATGACACTGTGATCCAGAGCTATGTTCAATACAAATCCCTATGCCTTTTCATTTCATGGGCCGTCCTACACCATTATAAGTCAATTGGGGCATTTTTGGGCAGCTCCTGCCCCCAGGGGTGCAACTTTTACCCCATATTGAGGTATGCTCTTACAGAGCCTGCCAGCCTCTTCAAATGTGGCAAATCACACGTTTCTACTGAAATCCTCGCTTGGAGCTGTGACGCGTCAAAGTTTGTCTCAATGTTAAGTCTATGGGATTTTTCGGCCGCTTTTTTGCCCCTGGGGCAAATACCGTACCCCGATCGCTTATAAAAGTCATAGCACATGTGTCCTCAATAGGCTGTTCGATTTGACACCTCATTCGTGGGTCTACGCCAAACGGTGTGGGACGAGTTAGGTGCCGAAGTTTTGTTAAGAGATATAAAAATAAAAATAAAAATAAAAATAAAAGTATAATAATAAGTATGTGAGATTACAATAGTGATGCTTTGCAAGCACCACTAACTAGATAGGTACATTTCCTGAAGAAAATGTGAGTGGTGCTTGCCGTGGCAAAACTCGTCAAATAGCCTGCTTGAAAAGAACAGAAATTGTGGTCATAAATAAATCAACCCAGAAGTCTGTATAATGTTCTGGTGCAGAAATATGTGATTTGTTAGTAGGTTGCTAGGGTAACCCCATGTGGTTGCTAGGCAGTTACCATAGTGATACTAATCAAGTGTCCTTGCCATCCTGATTGAAATAAGTCAAACCGGAAGTCTGTATGTTTTTGTGATGCAGAGATATGTGATTTGTTACTCGGTTGCTAGGGTAAGCCCATCTGGTTGCTAGGCAGTTACCATAGTGATACTAATGAAGTCTCCTTTCCATCCTGATTGAAATAAGTCAACCCGGAAGTCTCTACGTTTTTCTGATGCAGAGATATGTGATTTGTTACTCGGTTGCTAGGGTAACCCCATCTGGTTGCTAGGCAGTTACCATAGTGATACTAATCAAGTGTCCTTGCCATCCTGATTGAAATAAATCAACCCAGAAGTCTCTCTGATTTTCTGGTGCAGAGATATAGTTACTGCTAAGCGGTTGCTAGGGTACTCTGTTTAGTTGCTAGGGAGTGGCTTGGCAGCTGCCAATCATGAATCTCCAAAGGCTGCTTGTCAGTATGAATGATATAAACCAACTCCCATGCCTCTGTGACATTCAGAATGGAAGATATCCCTCTATGGATTTTGGTTGTTAAGGTGCTCGACAATGGTTGCTAGGGAGGGGCTAGGAAGTGTTGATTTGATGCATGATTGGCTGTTTGCTGTCCCGAGTAAAGCGAGACCACCCTTGTGTTTCTATGACACTTCTATCCGGAGATATCCCTTTGATCTGTTTCAATAGAAGTCTATGGGACTTGTTGCTAAGGTGCTCTTAATGGTTGCTAGGGCGTGGCTTGATAGCTTCACAATGATCCTGAGAGACTGATTGGTCGTCTGAGTAAAATGAGCCCACCCCTCGTCTCTATGACACTGTGATCCAGAGCTATGTTCAATACAAATCCCTATGCCTTTTCATTTCATGGGCCGTCCTACACCATTATAAGTCAATTGGGGCATTTTTGGGCAGCTCCTGCCCCCAGGGGTGCAACTTTTACCCCATATTGAGGTATGCTCTTACAGAGCCTGCCAGCCTCTTCAAATGTGGCAAATCACACGTTTCTACGAAATCCTCGCTTGGAGCTGTGACGCGTCAAAGTTTGTCTCAATGTTAAGTCTATGGGATTTTTCGGCCGCTTTTTTGCCCCTGGGGCAAATACCGTACCCCGATGGCTTATAAAAGTCATAGCACACGTGTCCTCAATAGGCCGTTCGATTTGACACCTCATTCGTGGGTCTACGCCAAGCGGTGCTTGGGACGAGTTAGGTGCCGAAGTTTTGTTAAGGAGATATAAATATAAAAACTAGATGGGTACATTTCCTGAAGAAAATGTGAGTGGTGCTTGCCGTGGCAAAACTCGATCAAACAGCATGTTGTAACTTGAAAATAACAAAAATTATGGTCATAAATAAACCAACCCAGAAATGTGTACGATGTTCTGGTGCAGAAATATGTGATTTGTTACTCGGTTGCTAGGGTAAGCCCGTGTGGTTGCTATGCAGTTACCAAGGTAATACAATACATGGCTCCTTTCCATCCTGAGTGAAATAAGTCAACCCGGAAGTCTGTAGTGTGTTCTGGTGCAGAGATATGTGATATGTTGCTCGGTTGCTAGGGTAACTCCATCTGGTTGCTAGGCAGTTACCATAGTGATACTAATCAAGTCTCCTGGCCATCCTGATTAAAATAAATCAACCCGGAAGTCTCTATGTTTTTGTGATGCAGAGATATGTGATTTTTTACTCGGTTGCTAGGGTAACCCCATCTGGTTGCTAGGCAGATACCATAGTGATACTAATCAAGTGTCCTTGCCATCCTTATTGAAATAAGTCAACCCGGAAGTCTCTACGTTTTTCTGATGCAGAGATATGTGATTTGTTACTCGGTTGCTAGGGTAAGCCCATCTGGTTGCTAGGCAGTTACCATAGTGATACTAATGAAGTCTCCTTGCCATCCTGATTGAAATAAGTCAACCCGGAAGTCTCTATGTTTTTGTGATGCAGAGATATGTGATTTTTTACTCGGTTGCTAGGGTAACCCCATCTGGTTGCTAGGCAGATACCATAGTGATACTAATCAAGTGTCCTTGCCATCCTTATTGAAATAAGTCAACCCGGAAGTCTCTACGTTTTTCTGATGCAGAGATATGTGATTTGTTACTCGGTTGCTAGGGTAAGCCCATCTGGTTGCTAGGCAGTTACCATAGTGATTACTAATGAAGTCTCCTTGCCATCCTGATTGAAGTAAGTCAACCCGGAAGTCTCTATGTTTTTGTGATGCAGAGATATGTGATTTGTTACTCGGTTGCTAGGGTAAGCCCATCTGGTTGCTAGGCAGTTACCATAGTGATACTAATGAAGTGTCCTTGCCATCCTGATTGAAATAAGTCAACCCGGAAGTCTCTACGTTTTTCTGATGCAGAGATATGTGATTTGTTACTCGGTTGCTAGGGTAACCCCATCTGGTTGCTAGGCAGTTAACATAGTGATACTTATCAAGTCTCCTTGCCATCCTGATTGAAATAAATCAACCCAGAAGTCTCTCTGATTTTCTGGTGCAGAGATATAGTTACTGCTAAACGGTTGCTAGGGTACTCTGTGTAGTTGCTAGGGAGTGGCTTGGCAGCTGCCAATCATGAATCTCCAAAGGCTGCTTGTCAGTATGAATGATATAAACCAACTCCCATGCCTCTGTGACATTCAGAATGGAAGATATCCCTCTATGGATTTTGGTTGTTAAGGTGCTCGACAATGGTTGCTAGGGAGGGGCTAGGAAGTGTTGAAGTGATGCATGATTGGCTGTTTGCTGTCCCGAGTCAAACGAGACCACCCTTGTGTTTCTATGACACTTCTATCCGGAGATATCCCTTTGATCTTTTTCAATAGAAGTCTATGGGACTTGTTGCTAAGGTGCTCTTAATGGTTGCTAGGGCGTGGCTTGATAGCTTCACAATGATCCAGAGAGACTGATTGGTTGTCTGAGTAAAATGAGCCCACCCCCTCGTCTCTATGACACTGTGATCCAGAGCTATGTTCAATACAAATCCCTATGCCTTTTCATTTCATGGGCCGTCCTACACCATTATAAGTCAATTGGGGCATTTTTGGGCAGCTCCTGCCCCCCAGGGGTGCAACTTTTACCCCATATTGAGGTATGCTCTTACAGAGCCTGCCAGCCTCTTCAAATGTGGCAAATCACACGTTTCTACTGAAATCCTCAGCTTGGAGCTGTGGCGCGTCAAAGTTTGTCTCAATGTTAAGTCTATGGGATTTTTCGGCCGCTTTTTTGCCCCTGGGGCAAATACCGTACCCCGATCAGCTTATAAAAGTCATAGCACACGTGTCCTCAATAGGCCGTTCGATTTGATACCTCATTAGGTGGGTCTACGCCAAGCGGTGCTTGGGACGAGTTAGGTGCCGAAGTTTTGTTAAGAGATATAAAAATAAAAATAAAATAACTAGATAGGTACATTTCCTGAAGAAAATGTGAGTGGTGCTTGCCGTGGCAAAACTAGATCAAACAGCATGTTATAACTTGAAAAGAGAAAAAATTATGGTCATAAATAAATCAACCCAGAAGTCTGTACGATTTTCTGGTGCAGAAATATGTGATTTGTTACTCGGTTGCTAGGGTAAGCCCATGTGGTTGCTATGCAGTTACCAAGGTAATACAATACATGGCTCCTTTCCATCCTGAGTGAAATAAGTCAACCCGGAAGTCTGTAGTGTTTTCTGGTGCAGAGATATGTGATTTGTTGCTCGGTTGCTAGGGTAACCCCATCTGGTTGCTAGGCAGTTACCATAGTGATACTAATGAAGTCTCCTTGCCATCCTGGTTGAAATAAGTCAACCCGGAAGTCTCTACGTTTTTCTGATGCAGAGATATGTGATTTGTTACTCGGTTGCTAGGGTAAGCCCATCTGGTTGCTAGGCAGTTACCATAGTGATACTAATGATGTCTCCTTGCCATCCTGATTGAAATAAGTCAACCCGGAAGTCTCTACGTTTTTGTGATGCAGAGTTATGTGATTTGTTACTCGGTTGCTAGGGTAACCCCATCTGGTTGCTAGGCAGTTAACATAGTGATACTTATCAAGTCTCCTTGCCATCCTGATTGAAATAAGTCAACCCGGAAGTCTCTACGTTTTTCTGATGCAGAGATATGTGATTTGTTACTCGGTTGCTAGGGTAAGCCCATCTGGTTGCTAGGCAGTTACCATAGTGATACTAATGAAGTCTCCTTGCCATCCTGATTGAAATAAGTCAACCCGGAAGTCTCTATGTTTTTGTGATGCAGAGATATGTGATTTTTTACTTGGTTGCTAGGGTAACCCCATCTGGTTGCTAGGCAGATACCATAGTGATACTAATCAAGTGTCCTTGCCATCCTTATTGAAATAAGTCAACCCGGAAGTCTCTACGTTTTTCTGATGCAGAGATATGTGATTTGTTACTCGGTTGCTAGGGTAAGCCCATCTGGTTGCTAGGCAGTTACCATAGTGATACTAATGAAGTCTCCTTGCCATCCTGATTGAAATAAGTCAACCCGGAAGTCTCTATGTTTTTGTGATGCAGAGATATGTGATTTGTTACTCGGTTGCTAGGGTAAGCCCATCTGGTTGCTAGGCAGTTACCATAGTGATACTAATGAAGTGTCCTTGCCATCCTGATTGAAATAAGTCAACCCGGAAGTCTCTACGTTTTCTGATGCAGAGATATGTGATTTGTTACTCGGTTGCTAGGGTAACCCCATCTGGTTGCTAGGCAGTTAACATAGTGATACTTATCAAGTCTCCTTGCCATCCTGATTGAAATAAATCAACCCAGAAGTCTCTCTGATTTTCTGGTGCAGAGATATAGTTACTGCTAAGCGGTTGCTAGGGTACTCTGTGTAGTTGCTAGGGAGTGGCTTGGCAGCTGCCAATCATGAATCTCCAAAGGCTGCTTGTCAGTATGAATGATATAAACCAACTCCCATGCCTCTGTGACATTCAGAATGGAAGATATCCCTCTATGGATTTTGGTTGTTAAGGTGCTCGACAATGGTTGCTAGGGAGGGGCTAGGAAGTGTTGAAGTGATGCATGATTGGCTGTTTGCTGTCCCGAGTCAAGCGAGACCACCCTTGTGTTTCTATGACACTTCTATCCGGAGATATCCCTTTGATCTTTTTCAATAGAAGTCTATGGGACTTGTTGCTAAGGTGCTCTTAATGGTTGCTAGGGCGTGGCTTGATAGCTTCACAATGATCCAGAGAGACTGATTGGTTGTCTGAGTAAAATGAGCCCACCCCTCGTCTCTATGACACTGTGATCCAGAGCTATGTTCAATACAAATCCCTATGCCTTTTCATTTCATGGGCCGTCCTACACCATTATAAGTCAATTGGGGCATTTTTGGGCAGCTCCTGCCCCCAGGGGTGCAACTTTTACCCCATATTGAGGTATGCTCTTACAGAGCCTGCCAGCCTCTTCAAATGTGGCAAATCACTGCGTTTCTCACGAAATCCTAAGCTTGGAGCTGTGGCGCGTCAAAGTTTGTCTCAATGTTAAGTCTATGGGATTTTTAGGCGCTTTTTTGCCCCTGGGGCAAATACCGTACCCCGATAAACTTATAAAAGTCATAGCACATGTGTCCTCAATAGGCCGTTCGATTTGACACCTCATTAGGTGGGTCTACGCCAAGCGGTCTTGGGACGAGTTAGGTGCAGTTTTGTTAAGAGATATAAAATAAAAATAAAATAAAATAAAAGTATAATAATAAGTATGTGAGATTACAATAGTGATGCTTTGCAAGCACCACTAAAATAAAAGTATAACTAGATAGGTACATTTCCTGAAGAAAATGTGAGTGGTGCTTGCCGTGGCAAAACTCGATCAAACAGCATGTTATAACTTGAAAAGAGAAAAATTATGGTCATAAATAAATCAACCCAGAAGTCTGTACGATTTTCTGGTGCAGAAATATGTGATTTGTTACTTCGGTTGCTAGGGTAAGCCCATGTGGTTGCTATGCAGTTACCAAGGTAATACAATACATGGCTCCTTTCCATCCTGAGTGAAATAAGTCAACCCGGAAGTCTGTAGTGTTTTCTGGTGCAGAGATATGTGATTTGTTGCTCGGTTGCTAGGGTAACCCCATCTGGTTGCTAGGCAGTTACCATAGTGATACTAATGAAGTCTCCTTGCCATCCTGGTTGAAATAAGTCAACCCGGAAGTCTCTACGTTTTTCTGATGCAGAGATATGTGATTTGTTACTCGGTTGCTAGGGTAAGCCCATCTGGTTGCTAGGCAGTTACCATAGTGATACTAATGATGTCTCCTTGCCATCCTGATTGAAATAAGTCAACCCGGAAGTCTCTACGTTTTTGTGATGCAGAGTTATGTGATTTGTTACTCGGTTGCTAGGGTAACCCCATCTGGTTGCTAGGCAGTTAACATAGTGATACTTATCAAGTCTCCTTGCCATCCTGATTGAAATAAGTCAACCCGGAAGTCTCTACGTTTTTCTGATGCAGAGATATGTGATTTGTTACTCGGTTGCTAGGGTAAGCCCATCTGGTTGCTAGGCAGTTACCATAGTGATACTAATGAAGTCTCCTTGCCATCCTGATTGAAATAAGTCAACCCGGAAGTCTCTATGTTTTTGTGATGCAGAGATATGTGATTTTTTACTCGGTTGCTAGGGTAACCCCATCTGGTTGCTAGGCAGATACCATAGTGATACTAATCAAGTGTCCTTGCCATCCTTATTGAAATAAGTCAACCCGGAAGTCTCTACGTTTTTCTGATGCAGAGATATGTGATTTGTTACTCGGTTGCTAGGGTAAGCCCATCTGGTTGCTAGGCAGTTACCATAGTGATACTAATGAAGTCTCCTTGCCATCCTGATTGAAATAAGTCAACCCGGAAGTCTCTATGTTTTTGTGATGCAGAGATATGTGATTTGTTACTCGGTTGCTAGGGTAAGCCCATCTGGTTGCTAGGCAGTTACCATAGTGATACTAATGAAGTGTCCTTGCCATCCTGATTGAAATAAGTCAACCCGGAAGTCTCTACGTTTTTCTGATGCAGAGATATGTGATTTGTTACTTTCGGTTGCTAGGGTAACCCCATCTGGTTGCTAGGCAGTTAACATAGTGATACTTATCAAGTCTCCTTGCCATCCTGATTGAAATAAATCAACCCAGAAGTCTCTCTGATTTTCTGGTGCAGAGATATAGTTACTGCTAAGCGGTTGCTAGGGTACTCTGTGTAGTTGCTAGGGAGTGGCTTGGCAGCTGCCAATCATGAATCTCCAAAGGCTGCTTGTCAGTATGAATGATATAAACCAACTCCCATGCCTCTGTGACATTCAGAATGGAAGATATCCCTCTATGGATTTTGGTTGTTAAGGTGCTCGACAATGGTTGCTAGGGAGGGGCTAGGAAGTGTTGAAGTGATGCATGATTGGCTGTTTGCTGTCCCGAGTCAAAGCGAGACCACCCTTGTGTTTCTATGACACTTCTATCCGGAGATATCCCTTTGATCTTTTTCAATAGAAGTCTATGGGACTTGTTGCTAAGGTGCTCTTAATGGTTGCTAGGGCGTGGCTTGATAGCTTCACAATGATCCAGAGAGACTGATTGGTTGTCTGAGTAAAATGAGCCCACCCCTCGTCTCTATGACACTGTGATCCAGAGCTATGTTCAATACAAATCCCTATGCCTTTTCATTTCATGGGCCGTCCTACACCATTATAAGTCAATTGGGGCATTTTTGGGCAGCTCCTGCCCCCAGGGTGCAACTTTTACCCCATATTGAGGTATGCTCTTACAGAGCCTGCCAGCCTCTTCAAATGTGGCAAATCACACGTTTCTACTGAAATCCTAAGCTTGGAGCTGTGGCGCGTCAAAGTTTGTCTCAATGTTAAGTCTATGGGATTTTTCGGCCGCTTTTTTGCCCCTGGGGCAAATACCGTACCCGATAAGCTTATAAAAGTCATAGCACATGTGTCCTCAATAGGCCGTTCGATTTGACACCTCATTAGGTGGGTCTCACTAAGCGGTCTTGGGGACGAGTTAGGTGCGAAGTTTTGTTAAGAGATATAAAAATAAAAATAAAAATAAAAACTAGATAGGTACATTTCCTGAAGAAAATGTGAGTGGTGCTTGCCGTGGCAAAACTCGATCAAACAGCATGTTATAACTTGAAAAGAGAAAAAATTATGGTCATAAATAAATCAACCCAGAAGTCTGTACGATTTTCTGGTGCAGAAATATGTGATTTGTTACTCGGTTGCTAGGGTAAGCCCATGTGGTTGCTATGCAGTTACCAAGGTAATACAATACATGGCTCCTTTCCATCCTGAGTGAAATAAGTCAACCCGGAAGTCTGTAGTGTTTTCTGGTGCAGAGATATGTGATTTGTTGCTCGGTTGCTAGGGTAACCCCATCTGGTTGCTAGGCAGTTACCATAGTGATACTAATGAAGTCTCCTTGCCATCCTGGTTGAAATAAGTCAACCCGGAAGTCTCTACGTTTTCTGATGCAGAGATATGTGATTTGTTACTCGGTTGCTAGGGTAAGCCCATCTGGTTGCTAGGCAGTTACCATAGTGATACTAATGATGTCTCCTTGCCATCCTGATTGAAATAAGTCAACCCGGAAGTCTCTACGTTTTTGTGATGCAGAGTTATGTGATTTGTTACTCGGTTGCTAGGGTAACCCCATCTGGTTGCTAGGCAGTTAACATAGTGATACTTATCAAGTCTCCTTGCCATCCTGATTGAAATAAGTCAACCCGGAAGTCTCTACGTTTTTCTGATGCAGAGATATGTGATTTGTTACTCGGTTGCTAGGGTAAGCCCATCTGGTTGCTAGGCAGTTACCATAGTGATACTAATGAAGTCTCCTTGCCATCCTGATTGAAATAAGTCAACCCGAAGTCTCTATGTTTTTGTGATGCAGAGATATGTGATTTTTTACTTGGTTGCTAGGGTAACCCCATCTGGTTGCTAGGCAGATACCATAGTGATACTAATCAAGTGTCCTTGCCATCCTTATTGAAATAAGTCAACCCGGAAGTCTCTACGTTTTTCTGATGCAGAGATATGTGATTTGTTACTCGGTTGCTAGGGTAAGCCCATCTGGTTGCTAGGCAGTTACCATAGTGATACTAATGAAGTCTCCTTGCCATCCTGATTGAAATAAGTCAACCCGGAAGTCTGTATGTTTTTGTGATGCAGAGTTATGTGATTTGTTACTCGGTTGCTAGGGTAACCCCATGTGGTTGCTAGGCAGTTAACATAGTGATACTTATCAAGTCTCCTTGCCATCCTGATTGAAATAAGTCAACCCGGAAGTCTCTACGTTTTTCTGATGCAGAGATATGTGATTTGTTACTCGGTTGCTAGGGTAAGCCCATCTGGTTGCTAGGCAGTTACCATAGTGATACTAATGAAGTCTCCTTGCCATCCTGATTGAAATAAGTCAACCCGGAAGTCTCTATGTTTTTGTGATGCAGAGATATGTGATTTTTTACTTGGTTGCTAGGGTAACCCCATCTGGTTGCTAGGCAGATACCATAGTGATACTAATCAAGTGTCCTTGCCATCCTTATTGAAATAAGTCAACCCGGAAGTCTCTACGTTTTCTGATGCAGAGATATGTGATTTGTTACTCGGTTGCTAGGGTAAGCCCATCTGGTTGCTAGGCAGTTACCATAGTGATACTAATGAAGTCTCCTTGCCATCCTGATTGAAATAAGTCAACCCGGAAGTCTGTATGTTTTTGTGATGCAGAGATATGTGATTTGTTACTCGGTTGCTAGGGTAAGCCCATCTGGTTGCTAGGCAGTTACCATAGTGATACTAATGAAGTGTCCTTGCCATCCTGATTGAAATAAGTCAACCCGGAAGTCTCTACGTTTTCTGATGCAGAGATATGTGATTTGTTACTCGGTTGCTAGGGTAACCCCATCTGGTTGCTAGGCAGTTAACATAGTGATACTTATCAAGTGTCCTTGCCATCCTGATTGAAATAAATCAACCCAGAAGTCTCTCTGATTTTCTGGTGCAGAGATATAGTTACTGCTAAGCGGTTGCTAGGGTACTCTGTGTAGTTGCTAGGGAGTGGCTTGGCAGCTGCCAATCATGAATCTCCAAAGGCTGCTTGTCAGTATGAATGATATAAACCAACTCCCATGCCTCTGTGACATTCAGAATGGAAGATATCCCTCTATGGATTTTGGTTGTTAAGGTGCTTTCGACAATGGTTGCTAGGGAGGGGCTAGGAAGTGTTGAAGTGATGCATGATTGGCTGTTTGCTGTCCCGAGTCAAGCGAGACCACCCTTGTGTTTCTATGACACTTCTATCCGGAGATATCCCTTTGATCTTTTTCAATAGAAGTCTATGGGACTTGTTGCTAAGGTGCTCTTAATGGTTGCTAGGGCGTGGCTTGATAGCTTCACAATGATCCAGAGAGACTGATTGGTTGTCTGAGTAAAATGAGCCCACCCCTCGTCTCTATGACACTGTGATCCAGAGCTATGTTCAATACAAATCCCTATGCCTTTTCATTTCATGGGCCGTCCTACACCATTATAAGTCAATTGGGGCATTTTTGGGCAGCTCCTGCCCCCAGGGGTGCAACTTTTACCCCATATTGAGGTATGCTCTTACAGAGCCTGCCAGCCTCTTCAAATGTGGCAAATCACACGTTTCTCTGAAATCCTAAGCTTGGAGCTGTGGCCGTCAAAGTTTGTCTCAATGTTAAGTCTATGGGATTTTTGGCGCTTTTTTGCCCCTGGGGCAAATACCGTACCCGATCGACTTATAAAAGTCATAGCACATGTGTCCTCAATAGGCCGTTCGATTTGACACCTCATTAGGTGGGTCTACGCCAAGCGGTCTTGGGACGAGTTAGGTGCCGAAGTTTTGTTAAGAGATATAAAAATAAAAATAAAAATAAAAATAAAAGTATAATAATAAGTATGTGAGATTACAATAGTGATGCTTTGCAAGCACCACTAAAAATAAAAAGTATAATAAGTATGTGAGATTACAATAGTGATGCTTTGCAAGCACCACTAATAAAAATAAAAATAATAAGTATGTGAGATTACAATAGTGATGCTTTGCAAGCACCACTAATAAAAATAAAAATAATAAGTATGTGAGATTACAATAGTGATGCTTTGCAAGCACCACTAACTAGAAGAAAAATTAGATATGGTGCATAATATGAGACTTTTAATAAACAAATCCAAAACTTGCTTTAGAGCATTTACCAGATGCAGGGTTTTATGTGTGCAGTATAGGCCTATATTATATCTCCATATGAAGTTGGCACAGGGCACATTGTCATTTTCTTTGCATGCCCTCACTTTAATTTAGAACAATTTATTATCTATTAAATAAATATGCAAAGTGAGGAAAAAATAAGGATACATTTTGTCAATAATTAAAGATTTAGATATGGCAAATCCTCACAGGATTGTTTTTTATTTCACCTTTAGAGGCTACTGATATATTACAGAACCAAGACTTTCTAACCGTAGAATCCTTCTGCGGCAGCCACAGAGGAAGTCAGAGAAATAATAAAGAAAACATCATCACTGATTTGTGCAGATAACCGATAGTTCTAAAAAGCAACTCTTGGCACCCATCAATTGGTAACACATATATATCGGTATATTTCTACTCATAATACAATTCCATTACATTGAACTGAGTAATCTTTAACAAAATAAAATAAAACACTGTAATTTAAATAAAAAAATGTACACATGCACACACACACACAAAATAGATGGAATACAACTTTGAGTTATAAAGCGATGTATTTAACATGTAAATATGTTGTGGATCTGCTTTTAAATACACTTTCCTTTGCCTGCATTGCAGATCATTGTATTTATGTAATGTGAGCCTAATTTGCAAAAAACAAAGAGGCAGAATGCTGCTCAATTTATTACGCAATAGTGATTATGTAATGTGAAGGTTGGCTAGAATAGGTCTGCTGTAATAGGCTTTGGTGTTGGCAACATTGTCTCAACTAAAAATCATGAGTAAATCATCACCAAAATGTGGTGGGCTATGAAGTTTGATTGATTTGAATGGCACTTCTCATATGTATCCAAAAAGAGAGTCTATTCATCACTCTTTATACTTAACTGAATGCATTCATCATTAATCAGATGACAAATGATTGACAGGAGGGTTTTTTTAAAGATAAGAGGTGAAGGTTTGCTTTCTCCAGACTCCAGTCAAGAACAATAGTTCCTTCAATTCAATGGGACAAAGACAGGATTTGTAAACCCTATATACAGTAGATGTAAATTATCATAGTGATAAGGATGAAGGATAAGACGCTCATATGCATATGTCATGTATTTTAGGCTAAGGAGTAAATACATAAAACATGATATAAAAAGTTCAATACATTTCTGCTGAAAGTGTGAAATCGGAGCTTATGAACTACAAACTAGTGTTGTGAATGGTTGCCAATGTGTTCTTCTGAGTGGTAGTTACCAAACATTCCTATGCAGTTGCTAGGGTATTTTGGGTGTTCTGGGTGGTTGCTTACAAGCAAAAGTGAATAGAGCCCCCCTCCCCTAGGTCCAAGAAGAATAGCTGCAGGCCAGGGATCTCCAAACTGGGGTGGAATCTCCAAAAGAAGGCAAAGTAACTCTAGAAGGGGACAGGGTTGCTCAATAGGGGGTTGGGCCAAACTCCACACACATGGTTAGAGAAGGTTATTGCTGCAGGCATTGCTCCAAAAAGGGGAGTTCACTCCAAATCGACATTGAAGATATAGGGAGCCCCTTACCTAACTCTTTCCCTAACCATAACCGTGAGTGGAAGTGATGCCAACTTTTGGATGTGGTTTTAGATCCCACCCCCATTTTGAGGTCTCTGGCCTGCAGCCAGAGGGTTAGGACAGGGGCTCTTGCTGTTTGGCCTCTCAAGTTGTGTCCCTCCTTTAATGTAAGTCAATGAGCAGACCTCTCTTCATTAAGCTGCATGATTTTATGTATCATTTGTGCTCGTAGCACAAATGGTGTAATTCGTAGCATACCAAAAATTGTAACTTTATCACATTCCTTGTCCTTTGTTGTGCTGTGCACATGGCACTCCCTTGTGGTCAAGACAGCACAAAACATTAATGGTTTTATAGTTTACAACCTTGACTTTGCACTGTACTATATACAAGTCAGAGATTGGCTGCCTAGACTATACAACTGCATTATTGACTTGCATTATTGATGGAGTTGGGAACTGGGAACTGGTTGTTATATATCTATAACTGAGAATCAGAAAAGAGCAAAAATGCCTCTAACATTCATATTTATTATAATATGTTATAAAAGTAGTATATTAAATGTGACTATTGTTATAGAAGGGACCTGCTGGGAAGGTCTCGTGAGAGTCTCATTTGACGTTAACAAAGGTTAAAGTTAGGTTTAGGTGTAGGTTTAAGTTAGGGTAAGTTGTAGGATTTCTGTGGAACTCCAAATAATCATAATTAACGAGAGTATGAATATCGCATGCAACTCTTGCGAGACTCTCCCCAGCCAAACGGTTCCCCTCCAGACACAACAGTGGTAGGAGGATGAGTAGACAGTAACTCCCTCTATCCTCTGTAAGAAATAACTGCAGGCAAAGCTCCAAAAAGGGATGGAAGCTCCAAACCGCCAATCAACCTTTTCAATTAGGTATAACAGCAGGATCTCCAAATTTGGGCAGAATCTCCCAAATAGGGCGTGGTTTATCCAAAAGAGGGCGGTATATTTCAAAAGGGTGTTGAGCCAACTTTAAAAAGGGCAACACCTCCACAGAGTTAGGGTTAGAGAAAGGGTTAGGTAAGGGGCTCCCTATATCTTTGCTGCTGTTTGGAGCTCCCACCCCTTTTTGGAGCTCGGTCTGCAGCTATATCCTTCTCAACCTATTGCAGTTGACCCAACCCCCTTTTGGAGTGACTCCGCCCCTCACCTGGAGTTTACACCCCCGTTTGGAGATCTACTTGGCTTTATTGGGGGCCAATACATTAGTTTCGTTTACATTAATTTTAAAATCAGGAAAATACACATCTGCATTATTCATGCACAAGGTGGCGCCCACTATTTTAGTTTGGGGTTGAGCACTAAACCTGGAAACGCTGAATTCTGACAGTTTGCTTGATAACAATAAATGATTTAAAATGTATATTCTTGATAGTTCGTGATGTGTATCTAGTCATACGGGCTGTTTGGTTTTTGGTCTCATTGATCCAAAACAAAATCCCTCAGTTTGAACTGGTATAGCCTTCCTCAAATTGTATTTTGTATTTTAAGTGTAGGCAATTTTACACACTAAAATTATTCTTGAACTTTAATTCATCAGAAGTGTCCCGAAAACAAGATTTAGTTTTATTTAATTTATTGAACATCCATAACACTATAAAACAATATAATGTCATACACTGAAAAAATGACTTGTAAGATTTACTTAATTTTTAGTTCAAGTTTCTGCACACAGTTGTTCTTAGTCAATTTTAATGGTATACAATTAAATAAAATCTATGTAACTTCATGACTTAACATTCATTCAAATGAGGGAGCAATTTTACCTTAAACCTTTCAGTTAATACAGTGACTTTTACTTACAAATCTGATGTACATGTTCCTTAAAAAACATGGTAAAATGTAAACAATTGTTTTATCAGAACATTTCACATTGTAGGCTACAGCATGACACACAGAAGCCTTCCACATGGAAGCTTAATGCTTGTTATGTAATCTGATAGACCACAGCACCTAGCATTACTGGGAATAGAAACTAAATACAGACCTGCACGTGGACATCAACACTCAGAGCACAAAAGATGATGACTGTACCAGTCAACATATAATTTTTATGATCATGAACAGGTCATTTTGAGTAGAAAAAGAACATCAGACTTGACAAAACAAGAAGTTACCAAACATAACAACAAAAACACTTTACATAAACATACAAAAAGTGAAGCCATGTGAGCTCATTAATTATTCAAGACCCCAACCAGCTTCGAAAAGTTATGTAAAATGTACTTATTTTATTTACTTGTGAAATTTACTCAAAGTAGCAAATAAATATGACAAGGTTTTCAACTTTAGGATTGATACATTGTAAAAATAGCAAACAATCATAACTAATATTTTACTTATAAGCCACAACATTATTTTTTACATGTTAGAATTGAGTACAAATTTAGAAATTACTTAATATTATCAAGTTCATACTTAAGCTAATTAACATCATATTTTCTTCTAAATTTACTTCAACACAAAATCATTTTTTCAGTGTACCTTTTACACATGCAGTTCAAATGCAAACTTTTAAAATTACATTTTTAAAGGGCTTCACTAACATACATCAAATTCATTCAAGAATGACACAGTCTTTCTGACTTGTATTTAGATAATGTCATAAATTCAAAATTAACAGCTGTTTGTAAAAGTGAAAAATTGAGTTTTAAATCACTCAATTCTTTTTGAAGTATCATATTCATAGCAACGAAGTAAATCATTTTTCATTTTCAAACTCAGAAACTGAAACATTAAATGCCAAAAGGAAATTCAACAAGATAATAAAAAAATCAAATGGACAAATTGAAAACAAATTAAATCTATTTCCGGAGGCAATTATTCTAATGTGTTTTTTTATGGGACAAATGTACAGAAACCAAGATATGACACGACTGTTTTACTACTGCAGAATTTCCAGTTCATAGGTGTCATATATCCCGTCCATTGTTTTGAATACTTGTCTCTTATGTCCTGGACTCCTGGAATTGATGACAAGCCTTGTCCTTTTTCAAGGTGTGTCCATGACAGCATGTTTCCATTGACTCCCCGCTGAGTTTAAACAAATTCAGTTTCAGTCCTCAGTTTTGAGCTCTGCACCTGATTTTGAGAGAGGAGGGGGCGAGAAGACATGCATGCATGTTTAGAGCAGGTGACGTGTCAATATAAGAAGCATTCTCATGAATTTGATGATTCGTACTGTTCTGATATTTAATGTTTTCACTGGAAATAAACTTCCCTCTTGTTTTGTTCACATGCATTCAGGTTCAGGTAATGTGGTTAGTTCAAGCAAAAATAAAAATAATTAAATCCTTAACTCAACATCATGCCATTATGACTGTCTTTGTTGCGAATGTCAGCTTCAGTCACCATTCACACGTCATTTTGACAAAAAGATGCTACAGGAACATTTTAGCTACAGGATGTAACATTAATGAAATGCAAATTGCCGGAAGACACATTGCTTACATTAACCGTTTATTAAATGTTACTAGTTAATACAAGATGTCCACCAGTGTCTCTTTTTCTGTTACTTTAAACCGGTCTTGAAGGGATAGTTCAACCAAAACAAAACAAAAATTGCATGGGGGACAAAAAAGATGCAATGAAATTGAATGGTTATGGAACATTTTCTTTTGTGTTCCACAGCAGAAAGAGAGTCAAACAGGTTTGGAACAACATGAGGGTGAGTAACTGATGACAGTTAACTATTCCTTTAATAGCCAGAACTTAACATGACTTGATATAACATCTGAAGTGTTTCTCATCCAATCTGGAACGTCTCCATAATAGAATCATCACTTCATACTTACATTCACAAAACAGAATTTTATTAAGGAGGTTAAATGAGTTTTAAATCGCATAAGGCCCTCATCTGATTCCTCTTTACTAAGAATGATGGCGCTGTGATGGGTTTGCCAGCACAGATTCCACATTACAAGTCAAGCATTCATTATAACAGATGAGAAACTTCAGGAAATATCAAGTCTCCGGAAATATCCCTATGGGAAACTAAAACATCTAGAAATGTGTATTATTATTCCACGGTAGAAACATGTAAAGCAGTCAAACAACGGGAGATGAGGGCTAATTGCTAAACACATGGGGAGTTGCCACATGGGCTGTATCTCAATAATTATAAGGTTTTGAGTCAAAAGTCCAACTACACACACACACACACACACACACACACTATATATATATATATATATATATATATATATATATCCTTAAAATAGGCTAAAATATTTTTGACGTGCAAGTTGGTTTTCTCTAGCAGTGGTTTTGTTTGTTGGTTTAATTAAAAAACCTTTTAAATTAGATTTTCTTGTGTGTGTGTGTGTGTGTGTGTGTGTGTGTGTGTGTGTGTGTGTGTGTGTGTGTGTGTGTGTGTGTGTGTGTGTGTGTGTGTGTGTGTGTGTGTGTGTGTGTGTACACACTGTGGTCATTCTATCCTCATTACTAAAATCTATTACTATAATATTTTTGCTATAGATGTTGGGAAAACAAGTAAACACAATTAAACCACACTGTCATACTTTCAGGCAAGGGTCAACTATATCATGAAGGCAAAGTAGATTTTGTTCATGACCTTTTACATTGCATTGCTTTTTTGTGAATTGCTTTTTGTTTCGTAACTGTTTTGCTGTTGAAATATAGCTGGAAAGCCTATAATCAGTTGTTTAATAGCGGGTTCCATTGTGACAACCTACCCCATATAGTATGACAACTTTCCCTGATATTGGGGTATGATGTCGCAAAAGTTCAAAGTGTGCACAATGAACCAATGTGGCAATGAATTTTTCCTGGACAATGACAGTAAAAAGTTTCAATAGCTTTTTGCAGCCAAGACCTGAAGGTAACCTATGTGCTTGTACCGAAATTGACTTTCAAAACAAAACCTACCCTGCAGAAATATTCACCAGAGTAAAAAGTGTGACAACTAGCCCCAGTCTCCCATGTATGAAACCCGGATTACTGATTAATAAATCTTAATGCAATATTTTAAACAAAGATTAATGATTAATAAACCTTACATTACATTAAACCCTGGTGTCTAAAATAAGAGAAAAATGCCAGGGAAATTTCAATTTATATATCACAACAAAATGCTGATATAAACATAAACAAGTGACCAAAAATATAAAAAAATAACTTCACTTTTTGCAAAACAGCAAGAAAGTACAACAGGTGATGAAAAACAAACAAACAATAATCATTAATAATAATAATAATAATATATATATATATATATATATATATATATATATATATATATATATATATATATATATATATATATATATATATAATTCTGTTTATTGTGTTATGTTAAACATTTCACAATTCAGTTAGATGTAATTTAGTTATAAAAACAAACATCACAGGATGATAACAATAAACAATGAAGAGAAACGTTGAAGAGAAAACACAACAATAAAAATATAAATAAATATGAGGTGTTCAATAACTCTTCATACAATTTGACAGTTGTTATACATTTTTGGATATTTTGTACTTTATAAGTTGATACGAATATAGTGTTTTGTCATTAAAATATTATTCTTGTGAATCATAATGAGATAAATAAGATAATGCATCACATATGTGAAGGCAAACGTATGACTGTTGTAAAAAAAAATCAAACTAAACGACATATAAGGAAGAGATAATTTACTGAATCAAGATTCAACTTAAAGAAAGTTAGAATGATTATTTCTGAATTTAGAAATGATATCATTAGTGGGATCAATTCGGGAACGCCCCTGAATTATGCGCAATCAGATAATCTCCGCCCACCGCCCACCTCTGCAGCCCGCCCTCTATGCTCATCTCAGCTCAACAACCCAGCGCAGTCGTCTGAATCAGTGTGCATGAGAGTGTGTGCGCTTTCAGCATTAGGGCCGAACAGAGGTGTCAGCGCATCCGGACACAGGACAGCCATGGCCCTGCTCGATTTAGCATTACAAGGCTTCTCCATCTTCGGATTTATCCTATTTATCGTCCTCTGGCTCATGCACTTCGTGTCCATCATTTACGTGTAAGTGAGTGTATTGCTGTGAATGTGGCATCATTGATCCGTTTAAAAGCGACACATTAGAACGCTTTATTTGTAACCTACGGAGCTGATCGCGCGTTTGTAGCGTAGACAGATTCGTAGATTATAACGGGAGCGTTGTGCTTGCGTCGCGTCGCACGTTTGCAGTGTTGGGGTGTATGGGTATGTATGTATGGCTAACAGGATGGAGCATGGGTCTCCTCGTCGCCGTCTCGCTCCTTCAATGCGGATATCTGTTAAAGACAGATACTTATTTCTGTGAAATATTCGTACTACTAACACACCAGGCACTTTATTGAACTGATATTAATTTTATGTCTATCATAGACACATTATTTTCATATCTCGTTTCATATCACTAGCGATGATTGTTAGCATAGCAACTGCGCAGTATTCGCGTTATGGTGTTTTATTCGTAAGTTTTCCTAATCAAAACCAACAAATATCCCGTTAAAATCAGTCGTGGGTTTGATTTCTCAAGGTTCTCTCATTAATTCTCAACGGTGGGAGTCAAAGCTACTTCAGTTTGGTTAGCTTCAGTAGACACACCTACCACCGGCTTATGTTTTTATATTTAATGTTATGGTTTTGTTTAAAGATGTTCAGAACGCATTAACTTTAGATGTCTACGTATGCTATGTGAAAATCTGCAGGTTTCTATGAATTGCTCTCTATTCCTCCTTTTACAACACTGCAAAATAGTTCATTTTTAGTGCATGCACATTTTAGAATAGCGGTAAAGTCATCAAAGTTATGAACCAACGAAATTATGTAGTGTCTGAATAGGTCTAAAATCAAAGCTACCTGATATTTAACAGTACTGAGGGAGTTCAGATGTATGCTCTCATACAGATATATGGTATATGGCCATAAATGAACATATATTAGTTCATGTGTTTGAGCATACATGTACAAATTCCACTACTATTTGGGAAAATGTTACATGAAAACAACTTTTTTTGTAGTAAATGTGTTGCATAAATGTACAATTATGTGAATTTTTGTATCTGAAAATAATATATGTACATATATTTCTTCTGTGTTTTGTATATATTGCCATATATCAGATTTGTTGATGCTTGTTGGCACTAACTGAACTAACTTATCCATTACAATTAACAAATAACAATTCTTATGAAGGCACAATTAGTTGTCACCTTCCCCAAAAATTCAGTAATCGGTACCGATACCAATGAAATTTCATGGTTCTCCATACCAATTTTGATACCACAGAAAAAATGGTTAATATGCTATTGAACACACTCCTTTGGCCTATTAAAATGTTAATTTCAATGTAAATAGTAAGTTAAAGCAATAGCATGTTTCCTTCGAGTGTCTCTCAGTTAACGTTGCTTCAAGTTCTACAGACGTGGCCAAAAGTATTGGCAGTGACATTTTGTGTTTCACAAAGTTTTCTGCTTCTGTTGTTGTTGTGTTGATTCATATTGTTTCTAGATTATTGTGCATAGTGATCAGATGCATTTTAAATAATTGCAAAAAAAAAAGAACTTTATAACAAAAACCCAAATTTCACAGTATTTTGGCCCTGACACAAAATGACCAGCTAACATACTTTCACTAAACATATCAGCTGCACCTGGGAAAGTGTGAACGAGTACTAGTTAGGTGAAATCACTCTATCATTCTGATTGGATTATAAGAGCACACTGATTGCTATAAAAGGAGGGAAGATATGCTTCCAATCATTGTGTTCTTGTTCAGAATTGTTAACTCTAAAGAAAGACATGCAGCCATCATTGATTTGCCTCAAAATGGCCTTACATGCAAGGAAATTGCATCTGAAAGAACCATTTACCGGATCATCAAGAACTTCAAGGAGAGAGGTTCAGCTGCAGTGAAGAAGGCTTCAGGACGTCCCAGAGTGTCCAGCAAGTGCCAGGACCATCTCCTCCTGCTGAGTCAGCTATGGAATAGTGTCACCATCAGTACAGAGCTTGCTCAATATTGGCAGCAGTTTGGTGTAGAGTGCATCTGCATGCACAGTGAGGTGAAGACTTTTGGACAATGGCCTGATGTCAAGAAGGGCAGCAAAGAAGCCACTTATCTCCAAGAAAAACATCAAGGACAGACTGAAATTCTGCAGGACGTACAAGGTTTGGACAGCAGAAGACTGGTGCAATGTTATTTTCTCTGATGAAGCCCCCTTCTGACTGTTTGGGACATCTGGAAAATCGATAGTCCGGAGATGAAAAGGTGAACGCTACCATGAGTCCTGTGTCATGCCAGTGAAATATCCTGAGACCATCCATGTGTTGGGTTGCTTTTTATCCAAGGGAGTGGGCTCCCTCACAATTCTGCTCAAAAACACTGCCATGAATAAAGAATGGTATAAAAACTTCCTGCAAGAGCAACTTCTCCCAACGATCCAGGAGCCATTTGGTGATGATCCGTGCATTTTCCAGCATGATGGAGCACCATGTCTTAAGGCAAGAGTGATAATGAAGTGGCTCTGAGATCATTACTTTGAAATTTTGGATCCGTGGCCAGGCAACTCCCTGGATCTTAATCCCATAGAGGAACTGTGGTCAATCCACAAATGGCGAGTGGACAAGCAGAAGCCC
The DNA here is from genome assembly GCF_025860055.1 of Xyrauchen texanus. Classification (NCBI taxonomy): domain Eukaryota; kingdom Metazoa; phylum Chordata; class Actinopteri; order Cypriniformes; family Catostomidae; genus Xyrauchen; species Xyrauchen texanus. The sequence goes on along the minus strand of NC_068318.1, from coordinate 8,984,596 downwards.
ACAAATTGTGATCAATTCTGAGCACTAATAAGGCAAGAATGGATCGTCATCAGTCAGGATTTGGCCCAGAAGCTGATATCCTGCATGCAAGAGTGAATTGCAGAGGTGAAGAACAAGGGTCAACACCACAAATATATTAAATGTTTTTGCCAATAAAAGCCTTTAAAACGTATGAAATGCTTATCATTGTTATCCAGTATACCATAGAAATGTGAAAAATAATCTACAAATACTGAAGCAGCAAACTTTGCAAAACACAACATTTATGTCACTGCCAATACTTTTGGCCAGGGCTGTACAGTTGTATAAATTTTTTCCTAAATTCTCTTTTTTTTTTTTTTTTTTTCCTGGTTTCCTTGTTTGAAACCTTAATTTGATTTCATCATCAAAATTGTGTCTAATGAAATGAATCAAAACTTCAATCAAATTAAACTATAATTTTCAACGTAACAATTCTATTTTTAAATGAAGTGCTCTAGTAAAGATCCTCACAACATAATGTAAAACACAACATTGCTCTTATTTCTGTCGAATAAAGTGCGGCTCAAAAAAACATCAAATTATTAAAAAAAAAAGCATTGATGAAAACATCTATTTAGTACAACAGCACTCTTGCTTGTGAGATATAAGTTCAATAATATAATACATTTTACTAAACACTTAATATATTTCCATCACAATTTCTAAAATTACACACAGCAAGCTTGCGTTTTTGTCTCTGTGTTAAGGTGGTAAGATCCTGCAATTTAATTATCTAAATATTGTCAGCAGGAGCTGCATGCTTCACGGTGAATGAGTGCACTCTTCTGTCATCTACTACCACAAGCACAGCACGTCATGCTCATAAAATTTAGTTTTCAGAATACGAGCAGCTTCAAACATTCACTTTACTGCCTGCAGTACATGTAGACTCTATATTTATTTAATGAAATCACATTAATTTGCGGTTTAATAATCACACTCGGACATTTCACAATTTTAATTTGATTGTCCATTTCAGTGTAAAAGTAGTCACAGAACATGTGCTCAATTAAGCATGTGAGCATTTAAAAGCAGCCGTGTGTCAGTCAGACAGAGCACGGGGACCAAGTTGAGCCGAATCATTTTTATTTTAGTATCGACTTGGTGCCAAAGTACCTGTACTTTTGACATCACTTGTGATTAAATTCTCAAACTTATTTTTAAGATTTTTGGCAGGTAGTGTATGTGTAACTGGAGCCAGCTGGTACATGCTGTGCAGTATGTGTATGTGTAACTCCCCTGGCCTCAAGTAGCGCACTAGCGACTAACGCTAGAGGTTGTAGCCTTTAGCCTCCTTGTTAGCTTGCCCACCTCCCATGCCGGTTCGAATTTAGCTCGGAACAGGTCAAGTAGGACTGGCTATAACATATGATACTAAGGAAGCTATACTGAACTGAACTTTGGTTACCAGGAAACTTTGGGTTGGGAGTTTCATCCACCTTCAGTAATGTGTCATGTTAGCTGATACACATGTCTTTCTGAAACTAGTCTTGAAATGAGTGTTGAATCATGTGAAAAACCTATCAAACCCTAAAATGTGCAATCAAACTGAAAGCAAATAAAGAAAATACAGCCTATCCAGTAGTTTTCTCAACTCAACATTCAATACTAAATGAAAGAAAACCAAGTCACATTTGTCCATTTGGTTTAGGTATAAAAACCCATCTGGAGAATCTGAAAGTGGAGCTAAACATTCTGCAGCAGACACTTTTTGCGAAATCCCCTATGGGTTCTCAAAAAGCCCAAAATCCATCTGGATTTAACGAGAAACCAAAAATCCAAATTTAATCCAGATTAATTTGACCAACAATTCATGGATATAAGAGCAGTGTTCCAAATCTGGAAATCAAGTGGCAGCAGCCTTTGCAACATGTCAACTGTGTCGGCATCCGCATCCCGACCAAAGTTCAGTTTTTACTGCAGAGGTTCATTGAATCCTTTTTAATGATAACTGATTCCAAATCATGTCTGGAAGCATTGGAGTCCATAAAAACCAATCACCCAACAATTGTGAAGATTTAAACGAAGTGTCATCTCTGGAATCAAAGAATTTTATTATTTAGTCAATCGCACTCTATGCCGGATAGGACACGCAAGGCTCACACACCAAAATTCAACAAAGTGACCATTCTGTCAGAGCCCACTATCCGATAAACATGTCTTACTGGACTGTAACGCTTCCACATACTTCAGGAACCTGTATTATTCTGTTGACACTTTTTGAAAAGGTTTTGAACCAAGTAAATCCAAGTTTAGTTTTAAGGTTTTTAGAAAAAAATATCTTAATTTATCTTATTTGTCTTATTTTTTTATTTTTTTTAACTTTTGAATTTAACTGGCTCTCACCATGAATACAGCATTGAAGCTGGCATGGCGGTAAAAAAAAAAAGGAAAAAGAAAAACCTATCACTTTCATTATAGTGACCTCCTGGTCTGAGTTATATAGAGTGTCTTGGTTCACATCTGCCTTACATGCTTGTTTTGGACCTTTTCAAACTCTCAAATGATGTGTGGATATTCTCCTGCTGAATCCGGTGCAAAAACACCCAGGCTTTGTGAGAAGGTCATCATGAATCGTAAGACTCGAACTCCAGCAAGTCTCGATACTTCGACTCCATTTGTAGATGTATTACATGTTATGAGATGTTTATGATCTACTCTAATTTTTCAGACAGACTATGCAACTGTTTGACTTCCTTTTATTTTTATCTTGTGGAACAGCATTCAAGCTCAGCGGCTTTGTGGTTTGTTTTCAAAAAGAAAACAGGTCGGTTCGTAGAGCCACTGTTAAGAATGATATACAGGATTTTAACCCTAAATGAGGGCATTTTTTCATATAATGCTTTGGTAAAGGGAGCTGTTCCTTTGAGGTCACATGTTGCAACACATCCACTTTTATCATAATCCATGGCCATGAAAATGCCCTATAAGTAAAGCATCTGACACGGTCAGCATCTGAATATGCAGAACAGTAATGAAAGGGATTTAAAATTAATTATTTTGTGAATCGAACCGTCCAAGAAGACAATAAAAATAGTTTGAAATGAAGCTTTAGTGTTACAAATCTTTAGTTTATGCCGGGTTATTCACTACCTTATCTGGTTCAGTAGAGCACATCGCCAGCAGCAATGGTGAAACTTCTCAGGTCAATTATGATGTTAACAGTGACGCTTCCCTGTAATTGGAAGAATCTTTAGAGAAATGAATGCCTGAAGCAGGTCTTTGACTGAAACATTGTAAGCTTATAAAGATTTGCAAGCTAAACGCTTTATATTTTTTCCTGTTGTATTGTGTACGCACCTGCCCGCAACATGTATTTATTTATAGGTTTAACTGCATTAACTTAGACCATGTGTTATAAACTGAAAGAAATGTATCGATGACTACACTGAATTACAGTATGACACCTACATTAGCTCCTATTAAATGAGGAAACATTAGAGGGCATTTATTTCGAGAAATCAGACAAAATGTACATCATCTATGACCTTTTCGCCCCATGAAAAGCCCTTATGCTGGAAAAACGATATTAACGTTATGAAGCAGATTTGGAAATAAACTTTGAAAAAATAAATGCAAGCCTCAAAGAAACCTGAATGAAACCGAACACGGGTGTCTCGAGATGCGTTTTATAAAAATGTGAGTCCTGTGAGAACCTGAACAAAATCAGTGAGATAAAGCAATGGTCAAAGGTGCATGTGTTTTGATGATAAATCAAAACGATTGAAAAACTGCGTAGGCGCATGCAAAAACACATGTTAGCAGCCCCTAACTCGCTCTATACTTTGAAAAACTGACCCGACCCATCCCGAAACCTGCTGGTTGTCGGGGACTGTCAGGCTTTGGTTGAGGTGAAGACCTCTACCACTATTTGGAAAGCGGAGAGATAAAAATAGATAAGCATCTCATTGTTGTTCGACTGTATATCGGCACTCATTGGAATGCTGCTCGTCCAATCAGATTCAAGGACCAAAACTAACTGTTGTATATTAAATATTTAAAATATTTATAAAAATCTGGTTGGCCCCTTTAAGCAGTTGTGCCAGTGCAAGTTTAGGTTGAGTAAATGCATGAAATACAAGTTCACTGATGCAACTGAGATTGCAATTGTGTCTTTAAGAAAATCTTATTGATTTCCTCACAACTGAAATAATGCCTTGTTTCACTAGTCAGGTTCAAGGAGCTTGTGTAGCTTATCCCAAGGGAACCTGATCCAATTCAAATCTTTCCTCATGTGCTGCATTTCCTGGTTCCTCAGCTCCAGTGTTTCTCATAGTACGTGATGCTTGACATGGTTTGATGGGATCTATGTAGTAAAATCTTTATGTAATCCTTTCCTCTTTGCATACATTTTAGAAGTTGTGCTTGCCACATTCTGCCTCACCTTGGATTGGCATAAAAAAAGGGGTGTTTGCTGACAAATTATTTTTTTGTCCAGATTTTGATATTTTCTGAAGAAATTGTGAGAGGTTTCCATGGCCCTGAGTTTAACTCCCTGCCACAATGCTAAGGTGTTGTGGACGCTTGTCAGGGTGTTGCAATAATACAATTGCTAAAGGGTTGCTAGGATGTTCTAGGCGGCTGTTAGGGTGATCTGGGTGGTTGCTAATTGGCCAAAAGTGCCCAACCCCATTTCTCTATGATATTCTGGTCCCTAGATTGGGATTGGGTCCAACATAGTCTCATGACAACTTGTAATCATTTGTACAAGATTGATAAATCATAAGATATAGTACGACTTTGCTTATACGAAAAGGTACGACTTTTATCCCCATGGAGACCAAACGATCAACAAGCAGAATTTCAAAACATTACAATACAGGCATCACATTTTTGCCAGCCTCCTGTCCAACACTTTATTTTAAGAAAGGAAATGTCTGTGATCAAATTTGGTTTTATTTATGCAATTGAAATTATTGATGGATGTCAATAACTGCTGAATTAATTCTCTCTTGTTCTAAACCCATATGTTTTCTGTTATTTTCCTGTTAAAATCATGATTCAAGATTTGGGTGAGGGGTAACACTTTATGGGTAGGTTTAGGATTGGGCTAGAAGAAGTGGTCATATTTTTTTCCACTTTTTGCCCAATTCCCGATGTGCTTTTAAGTTCTCGTGCTCATGTTGTGACTCGCATCAATCCGGGTGCAGAGGACGAATCCCAGCTGCCATCACGTCTGAGACCGTCAACCCACGCAACTTATCACATGGTTTGCTGCGCGCATTGCCACGGGGTTTTAGCTAGCGTCTTTACCACTGAGCTACCCAGGCCCCCCTGAGTGTTATGGATCTTAACACCATTGACTTTTTGTGGGATCAGCTAGACTGTAAGGTGCATGAGAAGTGCCTGACAAGACAGCCACATCTATGGTGTGGTGCTGCAGGAAGTGTGGGGTGAAATGTCACATAAGTATATGGACAAACTGACAGCTAGAATGCCAAAGATCTGCAAAGCTGCACATGGAGAATTTTTTTTAATGAGAACTCTTTGAAGTAGTTTAAGAAGTTCTGAAAAAAACAATTCAAAGGGAAAAATTGCAAAACCTCTCCTCAAGCTGTATTATTTGAGTTATTATTCATGTCTGTAGCTCAAACGGTGCAGGACGAGCTACCTGCCAAAGTTTAATACTTTGAATTAGAGATTTGTTAAAATCCCTAACCCTTAGGATGAGCAAAATGTATAGTTATTACCTTATCAAAACAAACAACTGAATAAGTATAACTGAAGCATAATATTTATAGAGCATTTTTGAATCCATAACGATTTGGAACGATAATGTGCATGTGAACTAGTGAAAATGATCATTTTTTCCCAATGCATAATTGCCCTACTTAATTGTCAAACTTGCGTCACCCAAATGAGCACCACACTTAACGTCCACAGCTGGTCCGCTTGTCCTTAATTCTAAATACTCTTCTGTAAAAACGCATGTTGCATGCAGATATTTCAGAGGTGTTTGTTACATGCAACATAGTAGTTTTGCACCATGATTCAGGGTAGCAGGAAAAAGTGCATTTTTTGTAAATTAAGACCATGCCTTATCATGATGAACAATTATGAGGAGGTATAAATCATACATCTCTGAATCATAACCAGAGCCTCTGAATCCGAATTCAAAGCTGGAAATAAAAAAAAAAATACAAAAATGTAATTTCCTAAACAACAACAATTCTTGTGAGTGTGAGTTACAGAGTTATAAGTATGTATAGAGTACATATTTAATTAAATAGCAGCCTTTTGCGGTTTAATAATCATTTTGAGTCACATTCGAGAGTGGGAATCTGCCATCATAATGTCAGAGCTCCTTGGTCAAAACAACACAAACTCTTCAAAATAAAAGCTACATTTACTAGAAAAATTATGACAAATATACACTACTACTTTTAAAGGTGTGTAATATTCAATGTAATTCTACTACTACTAATAATACATGAGTAGTAATTGTATTATATTTAAGCAATATATTTCATCTGTGACACTCTGTTATGCAGCACATATTTGACAAAATATAACTCCAATGTTGTATTTTGGTTTGTGCTGTGAGGTTCTGTATATAAGACCTTCATTTGATTAAAAATAATACAATATTATGTTGAAAATTTATTGTTATATTTTCATTTGATTAAAGTTTTAATTAATTTATTTAAACACCATTTTGATGATAAAACTGAAATAAACTGTTGATATAGTTTAAAAAATAAATAAAATAAAAAAACTGCATCAGGCTCTGTGTCGGTGAGTATCAAAAAATAACTTTCGGGGGAAAGAAAATTCTCACAAAAATGGTATCGGGACATCCCTACTTTTTATGCACCTTCATTTTAATCAGGGACTGACAAATATCGAGCTACTGTTGGATTTCATATTTACTCATGTTTAGAAGTAAATAAGGACTGCTAATTGGTTAATACATTTTATATGAAGCCCCAAAAAATAATTAACATTTTTTACTGACACATTTTAATTTCATAACATAATCAAATTAACAACCCTAAGTTTTATTAATTGAATTTTATGAAAAATTACACTTCAATTTGGAATGTTATGAACGAGAGTACAGAAATTACCGCTAGAGGCGCTACAACAACTATGCATTTTATTCACTTGAAATCATGATCGCAATGGCTGAATTACTTTTTAAATGCTTAATTTTCGCACTATTACTCACACACTACTATGTTATGATATCGAAAGCGTAACGCATTTTTTGAAAAATTATACATTTTAATGCTTGTATTACAAACCCACCTACATTTACACATTTATTCCAACGTGATTGGCTTGCACGATAGCTTACCTGAAATTGTGTTGAAATTGTTCGAACCCTGCCAAGCACGCATGCTGACGCGTGTGTTATAGAAGTGACATGAAATGATGTGGTTGCTTCAGAAAATGTGCTTGTCATGTCGCAATTACTTTTACAACACTTTCGGTTAGGTTTAGGTTGGGGAGCAATGTTTTACTCATTAAAACTTCCAGTAACATTCACCTGAAGAATCTCATCTGATTTCGACATCATATCACTTGCTTTTGGCGCCGCCTCTGGACATTTCACTGGGAAACTGCAGCGAAACGTGTAATGAAGCATGTTTTGCAAAAATTTTGCCACGGTCACTTAATGTTCTTGAGATCCGGCTGAAAATTAATTATTAGATTTTCAGTGAAACATACAAGAAGTTATCCAAAAGTAATCAGATTCTATTTCTTATATTACATTACTGATTTAAATTGTAGTAGGGTAATTTATAATCCGTTACATATACCATCTTTTTTTTTTTTTTTTGCCATAAGGCCCAGCCCTCTTTAGCACCATTGTTTTCCCTAAAAAAAAAAAAGTTAATGTCACCCAGTCTTTGCATCCCAACTGGAATGTTGTTTGGTATTCAAAAAATACTGCCGACAGCTGCTTCAATAGTGATGTTTTGGCAGTCAAGATCGACAAACCAATCTCTGAGGAGCAAACATGCTCTGTCTATAATTGTCAGGTTGCCAGATACTCTAGTTTTCCGCAGCTGGTAACATCATTGCTGACATTGAATGTTCATTGAGAGGTGTGTGTGTGTGTGTGTGTGTGTCAACTTTTAATGGATGTGACTGTCTTGGAAGCTCCTTCGCTTGTTCTGTGGAGTGCTGGCAAGTGTGTTAGGAGAGACTCCAGACTCCTCAGACAGGAATAGAGAGATAGGAAGTGCAAAAGTGCAGTTCCTGAAAACCAGAGTGTGCTGGAATTGCTGTGCAATTAAGAGAAATGTGCCTCTATATACTGACACAAATTATATTATTTTATCATTTACCTACTCACCCCCATGACGTTCTACACCCATATGACTTTTTTCTTAAGACAAAATCATCCTGTTTGATTTGGAATTTCATGAGGATGAGTAAATTATGAAACAATTGCATTTTTGGGTGAACTATTCCTTTAACTCAAAATGCCTTGGAGCATTGCGCCATCAAGCCAAGAACAAGACTCTCTTGCACAGACAAGAATGCAAACAAACGTCTAGAATAACAGCATTGTGTCATCCAGGAATGCCCTGTTGTGCTTTATGTACTGAAGCTGGGTCAGAGAGGTGCTAATGCTTTCATAGCTGTGATAGATCCAAATATAGCCATAATAATTATTAAAACCAGAACCACTGTGACTGTAAAATACATTTAATAGAATGACACTGGATACTTAGAGCACTGTAGACTTCCTTCTTTAATTGGTGTGTAACAATGAGAAATCTTCTCAAAGTGAAACTGCAGTAACTTCTGAAACAAACCAGTAGGATCAGTTGTTTCATTGCAAACATGCGTCGCATAGAAAATGAATTATTTGCCATCAGTCACACTAAGAACAAGCAGTCCATAATTTTTGTTCTAAACTATATATTGCAAGTTAAAACAGTAATGTCTAGATGCCCAAGTTATTGTGTGCTTGCACAGTATGTAGGCTATACTGCATACTGAAATTCTTTAAAATGATGTACACTGTGGTGAGTGATGTCAATGGTTTTGGTTAGCTTTCTGTCTTTCAATTCTAAGAAATGAGCTCAACAACAACATATCACTTTGTTCGTTTCATATCTGCATAAAGAGGTGTCAAGATTCTCACTACTTGACACTACCGAGCACTAACCCAATTCGGTCCCTGCGCCATGTCTGAATGACAGACAGCACAAAAACGTATGGCCACGTGTCATTACTCCTTTTACGCTGAAATGGACAGTTATTCAATTTAAAATAGTGATTTGTCCACCTGTCCGATTATTAAACAGCCAAATTAAGTAAATTAATAAAGTATGCATGTGCTGTGCACTTCAGCACACACGTGAATATGTTAAGCTGAAAACACACACTGATCAAAACGGCACGTTTAATGAGCATCTTACGCTGCACTTGTTGTGGCAGATGACAGAAGAGAGCGCACATTTACACGCATTAATAATCAGACTAGGCCATATAACCAACGTCTTAACCGGAAGTGTGAAGCTACAATACATTTTATTATTTTGTTTAAGCAATATCTCACAAGCAAGAGTGCTGTTGTACAGTAGACGTTATCATCAATGTTTTCATTTATAATGTCATGCTCTGTTGTGCAACACTTTATTTAACAAAAATAAGACCAATGTGTGTTTTAACTTTAAATAATGGAATGGAAAACACAGAATTTGGTAGGAAAAAATTGAATTTAGAAAAACTGATTTCATAAGGTCCTACTTAATAAAAAACTTGAAGCAATGTTCACTTAATTGAGAAACTCTTCAAAGAAATATACAATTGTTTTCATTTATAATTTACATTCTGTTGATTGATTCATTTAACTTTGTTAAATTGGCTAAAGGAGTGTGTTCAATAGCAATTTTTTTGTGGTATCGAAATTGGTATTGAGAATCATTACATTTGACTGGTATCAGTACCGACTACTGTCAAGTCTGTCTGTCAGCTGATGAGCTAAACAGCTGATGAAAACTTGATTCTGATCTTAATTCATGGCACAACATTGCAGCTTGTTTTATTATTAAAAGAAAAATACTTGAAAGGAATTTTCATAAGTATTTGCAACCGCCGAAACGGGCTACATCCCAGCTTCCCGATGTTTGCCAGATGATCCGAGAAATCCCCAGCTTGAAATTAGTAAAGGAAGGAACACTGCTTCTGGCACGGATGTACACGCAGATGTTGGAGCCTGTGAATAAGATGCCGGAATCGTGAAATAAAAATTGTTGTCTTTAAAAGCTGATTCTTTCTCTTTTGCTTTGCAGCCGTTTGCATCTCAACAAGAAGGCCACAGACAAGCTACCGTACAGTAAACTGGCTGGGGTCTCGCTGCTGAAGCCCCTCAAGGGTGTGGACCCCAATCTAATAAACAATCTGGAGACGTTCTTTGAGCTGGACTACCCCAAGGTATTGTCCTTGCGTTACTTTCTACTACTACTATATGGTGTTTCTCACACTGCTGTTTCTTTGCGTGTATTTCAAGTCATTATGGTATGTATGCGTAGGCATGGCAACCATCACTATTATTATTATTATTATTATTATTATTATTATTATTATTATTGCTCATATGTAGGGTTAAAGATTTGAACTACCACTAAATCTTAGTATTACATTTCAGTGCTTAACTCGTTCCACCCTTTTGTGTCCACTATGACATAAATGATTATTTAATGTAAAATTTAACGATTTAACGTTCCACTGCAGTTTCCTGTTGAAATTACCCCTAGAGGTGCTACAACAACTGTTTTTGGCACTTTCACAAAAGTCATGACTACAATGGCTGATTGCGAATTTATAAACATGTATTTTTCAATCTACAGTATTACTCACACACTGCTATGTTATGATTTCGAAACACTTTTACTCTTAACACATTATAATGCATATATACGTCATAACACAAAATGACGTGCTTTTTATGTCGAATATTTGCTCACCTCTCATTTATCTTTTGACAATATTGGTTAGATTTAGGTTGAAATATTAGGGTAGGGAGCTATGTTTTACTCATTAAAACCTAACTCAATTAAAATTCACCTTAACCTGGTCTGATTACAACATTTCACTTGTTTTTGGCGGCCCCTGCTGGACATTTCACGAGGAAACTGCAGCCAAACAGGTAATACAGCCTGTAATTTTGGTTTGCAAAAATTTTACCATGGATCAGGCTGGTATTTTAAGCAATTGCACTCTCTGTTTTCATCTGGTTTAACTTTAAGAAGGCACCCGAGCCTTAGTAACACGGCAAAAAAAAATATAAAAAAGTAGGAATACTCAGAAAACTATCCATCACACCTTAGCATTGTAAAGAGAATTTTGCATGAGCAAGATCTAGAAATCTAATTTAATCATAATTTATTAATTATTATTTACTTATATTAATACCACAAATTATACACTAAATATCACCCACAAAATGGAAAGAGACCTTACTTGACAGAAATTTTACAGGGTAAACTAACTAAAGGTCAGATTAAAAGGATTATAGAACAAAAATGCAATGTTTGGATGTCACACTGGATTGGTTGAGGGAATTCTGGGATGCACATTGTGTCAGGTCTTACCTTTTTAAATGTTGAATATTGCCATAAAATAGTCATGAAGTCTCATTCTTCAGTCCAACCTCTTTTGTTATGACTTTATTCACTGCTAACCACACTTTTGGATTAACTAGGTGATGCAGTATGTTATAGTCCGTCTGTGAACCGTTGTTTTTTTTTTTTTTGTTTGTTTTTTTTTTTTTATAGAAGTTACCATTTTTTCACCAAATAATTCTTGCAGACATCCTGTCACTCTTGCGTATCTTTTTAGGTTTCTTGCGTGGTGTCATTGTGATCTTTGAATGACTGCTGCAATGAATTTCTGACTGAAATTCATGAAACTTAATTTGAGTAGTTGTGTAATGAAAAATTGCATGTTATTCAGTTAAGTTTTGTAACTGTTCAACAGGGGGTTTCCATTGGTGAAACTGTATAACTAGTTGAAGTAGCTTACATATATTCCTAAGGACTTTTGCTATAAGCAAATATATTTAATAGACACATTTAATTTAAAACTGTGTAAAATGTTCATTTCAAAACAATTGTTACCAGTAGGGTATATGACCAAAATATTTTGCTGCCTTCATGTGCTATCGGAATTGTCCTACTTCCGACTTCTTCTAAAATGGTAATTATGCATCAGTTGAGTTAAAGTGCTTTGTTGTCAGAAAGAACAGGAAACATTGAGGACGGCAGGTTCATTCATACATATTTCTTAAGGAACTTTTATTTTGTCACAAAATAAATTTTACTGTTACTTGCTGACAAAAATGAAATTTTGGTCACAAACAAGCTATTCTCACAGTGTAGAAATGTAAAACATGTGTCAGATATTATACATTTGATGCATGTTACTTTTGGGTTCCATAAGTAATATAGATAAATTAATATTACAGAAAAGGCAAGTGCTTGCAATTAGCTTTATTAAGAAAAAGGAGTAAAATCTATCATTCACTACAGAAACCGTACTCTCCACCACCATGTTGAAAGTTCCAACTTGTCACAATCTCCAACCGATTTGGAAACTTGGGTATCAAAAGTATCTCCAAATTTCTCATAATAGCTGCAGGTCACACCTACCAATGACGTGGACCAATGGCAGTTAGATAAGAATTTTTCATAAAAGTTCGCCCCATCGAGCTGTTACGAACCACTGAAATGAACGCAAAAGCACCTTTTTGACGAGATTTCTCGTAAATATGACTGGACAGGTCATGTATGTGCAACTTCTGAGTGGGAAACGTGTCTCTACGATAATTCATATAGCATGTGAAGGCAGCATTACGTCACAGAACAAGTAATTTTTAAATCATGGCATATAAATCAAGGTATACATAATGATATAGTTATTTTTGCTGGACAAATTGCTTATTTTATATAACCACATAGTAATTCCTATTTTTGGACAATCGAGTGAATGAAATACTTTACAAATGAAAGATACTTCTTTGTCGTATTTAATTTGCCCACTGCAACTGTTTTGTGATACTATTTTAGTACTGTCAATAGTAGGCGCATGCACCAACGATGTATACATACGATGATCTTGTCCATGTGTCGAGAAAATCTTGGCTTTGCGAAGTCCGTCCTCGTGGACCGTGCTGATGACTAAATTTGCGTCAGGCATACTGTGCACGAAGCAATCAACAATGCGGACCATCGAAGTTTACTTTGGCCTTAATTTGGTACATTTTTAAATACAGAGAATTGTAACAGACCCAAGTCTCTGTTTCAAAATAAGAGTCCCTGATGTGTTTTGGGCTTTTAAATGTCCTGCGTTGTGCACCAAATATACTTTTGTTTCTGGCTATTGTTGACATTTTGGTTGAACAATAAACTACATCAGGGATTGTATTTATTTATTTATTTATTTTTTTTACTTTTATGGCCTCTGTGTCTGTCATGGTAAGAAAAGACCAAAAAAAAATTATTAATAGATTTTAAAAACTATTGGCCGATTAATCAGTTATATGCCTTTTTCAACCATCTTAGTTATCAATATTTGCAAAATCCACTATTGGTCTACCTAAAGCAGAAAACTAATATTCTCATCCTGCTCAACACAACACACCAACTCGAATTATCATTAATGTGCCAAGTTTTCATTGTGCTTTATTAACAAAAGTACTAGAGGTCGACCGATATTGTTTTTTTTCAGGCCGACGCCGATCTTTTGAAATCCGGTCGGCCGATTTATTTTGGCCGATATGTGCTTTTTAACCTCTTATTTGAAAGATAAAATGTAACACAAATAATTACTTAAGACAGACAAAATTTCTCAACAAATACATTTATTGAACACTTGACCAATCTGCACTTCTAAATTAAAAATGTATAATGTAAAAACATATTGTATAAATGATGTATATGTATATTAAATAAACAAAGCAGGTGTTACGAACTGCTCCGAGACACGAAGGTTGAGATCCAAATGCAGCTTTAATTAAGGGGCAATCCAGACACGTAATCCAATATTCAGAGCATCCAAGAGAAGCACAGGCATAACTAGGGATGGGTATCGTTAAGGTTTTAATGGTATTACTATCTTACCAATACTGCTTATCGATCCGGTACTTTAACGGTATTCTTAACGGTTCTTTTTGTTTTTATATATATATATATATATATAAAACACAAATATAAACGTTATGTAGGCACAGTGATTTAATTTCAGGAAGGTCTACTAACATTACTGTTCAGGTGTGGTCTAAAAAGAAATCTAATAAAGTAATCAATTGTAAAATAACACTGCATAGTTTATCATAGATAGATTAATGCAGAAGTTATTCATTCAAGAGCTGTAAGTGATTTTCTCTTTGCCTTTTGTTGTTTGATTCGCAGTAATGGCTCAATCGTCAACATTTTCATTAGACCGCTTCCCCTTTAAGACCGAGTTCAGAGCTAATAGACTCCTGATGCAGCATATTTTCTCCCAACTATTTCCATAACTACGTCCATTTAAGACATAAACTGTGTTTAAGTGAATCTCCAAGCCAGTCGTTTTGACATATTTTTGTGTATAGTTGATCGTTTAGACGCGCACATGAAACCCAAAGTAGCCTATACGTTGCTTGTCTCTTGGCGGTGTGTTTGGGTGCGCGCGCCGCCTTGGGAACGGTATCTCTTGCGCTTTTTTTATTATTAAACGCATCCCGCAATTTAGCAACAGTAGCTAGACTGCATTTTACAACAATCACCGATCGTGCTGATTCTGACGTTAAGTTTGAGTTTTAGGGAGAAATGTCAGTGCACCGCTGTGAAGGGAAGGAAGTTGTGCTAGACAGAATGCGGCTTATGTATAAATATTGTTTTTATAATCTTTGGAAGGCGAAATCTAAAATAAAATCAGACTAATATCACAGATCTAAACCAGGCTACGTTTGAATGTTTAGTTCTGTCACTCATTAAGCAGGGCTCGTTTTGTGCTCGCTGTAGCACCGCTTGAGCGAGAACTTTCTCTGACTGCGAATAGTTAAATTGCATCAGTCAAATGGTTTCATATTATTATACATAGAAATGGCGGGCGAGATAAAATAACTTTCTCTTTATAGCAATAATAAATGTATTTTCTTAATTTCTCCAGTACCGACAGCAGAACCGATAACGTCCGAGCTTACCAAAGCCAGTCCTTCAATAGTGCGTTGGTATATTTTTTTTTTATTACTTATTTCTCTGCATTAAGTGACAACCCTCTCAAATATAAGACACACAAACAGAACAAATAAAAGTCTCAGATTCACTGTCTGTAATTGCAAAATTCTTGCTTATTGTGACATGATAGCAACCCTTCTGCTGTGATAATGCAACTTCAACTACGCTATCAATATCCAAAGTAGCCGAACGTCATGTCAACTATCGCGTTTGTCACGTTTTTTCTTGAAGTTGGCAGTAACATCAAAAGTTTCTAATTAAATCTAAAGAAGTTATACAAATTTAATCCTTACTGTTTTCTCCAAGGAACTTAGCTCCTTCCTTAGGCACTGGATGAGGTCTGCTCACTCTGCTGGAAAATGACTCTAGGGGCAGCGTGCGTCGAACACGTGTTCCACAACAACACTAGGCTGCCCACAGATGCGCCTGCCTAATAATCGGCTTGATATACTTGGAAATTGGCCGATGCCGATTATGTTAAAAAAAATGGTTTGATCGGTCGACCTCTAAAAAGTACCCCTTAACAACAAGCTTGTCTTCTGTATTTTCATATTACTCCATGTATCTTTGACGCTCTCACGTGTAAATGGCATAAAGTAGTGCTGAGTCTGACTACTGATGGCTGTGCAAAGGCTTCTACCACGATATAGCAACATCTCTGCCGGATTACATTTTTTTCTTTGCATGGAATATATCGTCATACCAACCAGCCCTAGTAACCGCATGTGTGTGTGTGTGTGTGTGTGTGTGTGTGTGTGTGTGCACTTGTCAAGTGGTAAATGTGTGATTTCCTGTAGACGCTGTTGTGTTGTGTCTAAGTACTTGGCATGGGGAGAACCTCGTATGTTTATGGAAAGAACAGTGTTGATATTCCATCAAGTGTTGGTGGAATGTCGACTTCTTCCTGTCGACGCAGATGCTGTAAAAACATATGAATCCTTGAATAGGCCAGATTTTTGAATAGTGCATTTATCCACTACACGTTCTTGTTGTTGTCCTGTATTACTGCAATTTATGCATCTTGTGCAGCTTGGTTTGTATTCTCTACTCAACTGCAACTTTCTGTCGGCTGTAGCCACTATCAGAAAGTGTTGCTGGTTTGGTCCTAAATGTTTATGTAGGAAGACACCAACATGGAAAAGGCACACTGCCAATGAAAATGTAGCAAGAACCACTGCTTTGCCTTTATTTAAACTGATGGTTTGTTTACGTGATATTTCACCCCTTAAACAGTGGCAATAATTCATATTCTCTGGTATCCCATTTCATGAATTCTTTGAAATTCAATGTGAGTGAAATGACTAGTTTTCCTCTCTTACCCTCTTTTACTGCTGTAAGAGTAGTGAGATTTGAATACATGCTAAAATTTTCCTGGCAGATTTTTTTGTACCCCAAGCCCATCCCAAAGGTCATTCCAGGGCTTGAACATTTAGAAAATGTCAAAATACATATAGATATATCTCACAAAAACATGTCCGGGTCATATTTCACCCCAAAATCTAACAAATAATTCTAAGCATAATGCATTACCCCCAAATTCTCAATTGAAAGGTATCGATATATTGCTGTAGAAGTTCTGATAAGAGGCATATCTTCAAACAGATGTGTGAATGGCTTTTCTGCAGATGACACATGAGTGAATGGGTACTTGAGAGTATTTGAGAAGATTTTATTCCTTTTAATAGACTAAAAAAAAAAAATCACATGACTTGGTCTTGGAAAATGTCTCAAGCGAAGAATCGTACAGATGTATGTACATTTGCACCAGCTCGCTAATAACTCTGCACATCGATGTGTTTATGTTGACTGGGTTTGACTCACTAACAACATTAAAAAATTTGCCATCTACCTCAAGGTAGGTGGAGCTGCAGGTCACACCTACCAATGACGTGGACCAATGGCAGTAAGGTGTTCAGCAGCCGATAATAATTTTTCCTAAACTTTCACCCATCGAGCTGTTACGAACCACCGAAATGAACGCAAAAGCACCTTTTTGACGAGATTTGGTTCTATGTGACATCACGCCCATTTAGATTTCGTAGGAAGTATTTTGAGGTCTTTGGATGTATTTTGTTTCATTTATGATTCTCAATGGTGATACTCATTCGATTTTCATTATTGAACAGTAACCAAAAGTGCTAGGTGTAATCTAATTACTTTTTAGTATAAAAAATTTGTGTAGGGCGTTACATTTTAAATTCTTGTAAAAAATTACAGTTACTGACATTCAGTTGAGTTACTTTCATTTACTCTGGATACACATTTCTAAAATAATAGTATGTAGAATATATTTAAAACATGAATTATGTCATTATGTGCAGCCGTTTGCCTTTTCTGACAGCTGAAGTGCGTGCGTAAACGAACGAGGAAATATAGACATCATTTTTAATTCTGTGAAGTCTTTTAGAAAATAGCGTAAAAGTAATTACTAATATGATAAGTAATCAGTAAAGTCTGTAATCTGATTACAATTCGAGAGGAGTAATTACTAGGGAATTACTGGTAAAAATTACTGTTGGCATTGGTAAACAATGTAATTCATGTTTTTACATTTAAATCTGTAAAAATAAAGAGTGCAACAAAACTACCAATTTAAATAATAGGATTTTTTCCTTTTTTTTTTTTTTTTTATTTCATTACGATAATGATACTTGGGGATGGTGGGTGAGCTTAATCGTCATAAAAATAATACAAATTGTCCTAAAAATAGGCTTCATTGTCTTAAGAAATGAGCATTTATTATGCCTTTCATTTGATTTTGGAGTGAAAGATGACTTGGAGATGTTTTGACACATCGAGACACATGTCTTGAGTCAATCAAGGTTTGCTAATTGAGGCGTCTGTGTTGAGTAGTTATGAAGAGGTTGCCATGGACCAGATGGAAATACGCAGGGTGTGCCCTGAGAATGCATGCTTATCTGTGTTGCTGAGCACCAGCACTGTCTTATTATAGTGTTTCTATTTTGCATCATCCTGATTTGAGCACCAAGCTTTGGATAAATCACTGATGCTTTTCTAATGAGAAGTTTTTCCATGCATGATGGCTCTGTGAAATAACCATTTCCCTATTGGACAATCAAGCTCTGTGTAATCCATCCATCAGAGCTCTTACATTACAAATAAAAGGATTGTTTTGTTCTAAAACTGCATAAGGTGTGCAGTTTTCAATTCAATGACATGTCCTGACCATAAACTCGCCTTAACCTAATCTCTTTTCTTGA
Source organism: Xyrauchen texanus (assembly GCF_025860055.1). NCBI lineage: Eukaryota > Metazoa > Chordata > Actinopteri > Cypriniformes > Catostomidae > Xyrauchen > Xyrauchen texanus. The sequence continues at coordinate 8,966,172 of NC_068318.1, read as the reverse complement.
AGAAACGCACCTTTCTCCGCAGGAAGCTGAACAATTTGGAAAGATATGTGGTGGGCTTTTTTTTTTTTATAGTGCTGGCTCGAGTAAGAGCAGGGGAGTCATTACACTGAGTAAATATCTACAATTCAAGTAGATTAAAGATAAATTAGGAAGATTCATTATTGTTTTAGCTGAAATTCAGGGACAAAGTCTTATTTTGGCTAATATTTATGCACCTAATGTTGATAAGGGCTTTTTTTTTTATAGATCTTGAAGGGATGTTTCAAGCCACAGGCACCCCTCATTAATATTGGGAGGAGACTTTAGTCTTTTGATGGACTCCGTCCTTGATCATAGTGAATCAAATGTGTGCAAGCCCCCTAGAGTAACATTGAGGCTTCACTGGATTTGGAGACTTATGAACCCATCTGGTAGGGACTATAATTTTTTTTTCATCAGTCCATAAGTCCATTTACTCCAGAATTTTTTTTACATATATATATGTCCCTCATTTCATCTGTTGTTGATTGCTCAATTTTAAACATTTTAGTCTCAGATCACGCCCTGGTGTGTTTAGTGATTTTGTCCTCAGTATCCTCTGTGGGCGTGGCTTGGGAGGCACTTAACCGTACGTTCACACCAGAGGCGGAGAGATCGTCAAATCGACCAGAAGTCATTCATTTTCAATGACAGCCAGCGTCTCTCGGCGGCAAGAAGCGGCGCGGCGAGTCTTGGGCGGCGTGGGCATCAGATGGAAGTTCAAGTGCAGTCAACATTATGGTAATGAGCTGTGACGCGGTTTGGCGGCAACCTATTGGAATATAGAAGTGCTCCGCTCTAGCGAAGTCGAGAACACAACCGTGTAAACTTTGGTTCCCACCAAACATTCGTTCCGAAGATAAAATGGAGAAACGAATTATTGCTGTGACTGGTTTCCCTGTAATATATGACCAAGACCACAGTTATTATTACAAATGTATTTTATGTTGATAACAAACAACTATAATTTTAATTACTTTCTGCCATCGATCGATTTCTTATTTTCACATTTTAAAGAGTTCATGAGGATATACGCTACTTGTGATCGGTCGGCAAAAAGTAAATGGTCGACATGTCTGGATGTTTAAATTGCGGCCCCTTTAAATATAGTTCACAAAACAAAGCATTCTGAACAAACGTTGCCGCCTATTTCAACTACGTCAGAGCGTCCACGAGCGTCCTTGAGCGTCGAAGGCAGGGCAGCCAGAGCGAATTTGGACGCTCTCGCCGCTTCTGGTGTGAACGTACAGTAAGTACACTGTTAATGTTCGGTGGGGGGGGGTTGTTTGCATTTTCTGTTGTCTAATTTGATTTGCTGCATGGAATCATTCAAAATGGTTAATGACAAAAAAGAGAATTTTGTGTGAACTATCCCATTAATCTGATTCAAAATTGAATATTTTTTTTTTTTTTTCTTTTTTTTTTTTTTTTTTTAAGCATCTGGGTTCCAAGTATTTTTCCCATTCATTTTCTCCATATGCATTTTAAAAAACTCCTCAACCAAGCAGCATTGAGATGAATCGCATTATAAATTTGTTTTATTTATTTTACCGGTCTTGAATTATTTACTAATTAAACTGGAGTTTGGGTGGGATATATCGAGAGGATCATTCATGTTTATTATTTTTTTTTTGCTTTTTTAAATAGCCAAATAGGCTTTTTAATTGACATCAACGCCATGAACATGATTTGCTACTTTCCATTGCTAGAAGCAGGTGGTGTTTTGGAGGGGCTTTCTCATTCTAGAGAGCATTTTATCATTTTTTTTTTTGGCTATTAAATTAGCATAGCCTTTAAAACGAATGCATCGATATGGAGACGATGACAGCATTTCTCCATATTTGGAACTGGGAGCGTAAAGGGTTAGTTAACCAAGCCTCCAAGAGGGATAATGGCCGACTGCGGACGGTGGTGAGAGTGAGAGAGTGTTTACGGGCAGCTGTCCATCGTGTGTGTTTGTGTCCTTGGGTTTAAATTCTTAATTAAATATAGTTTATATCAAGCCGGTACTCGCCGCCTCCTTTCCATTAAGCCCTTTACAATAGCCAATACCAAGATTATAGAATTTCATTGTCATGATAGTGAATTTGCAGTATTGGACATAACTTTACACAGACAAGTTTAGTAAGCAATTTTATCACCCGAAAATCATGTTAATACTTATAATGTTTAAGTCTTGTGGCTATACTTTTAAAGCGATGAGAATTTAGTGTTCATGGACTGGCCCCATTTACTTCCATTGGAAGTGTCTTACTATAATAGTGTTTCTTCTTTTTTAAATAAACAAGGGACAAGTAAATTTTTCTGGCAATCAACATTATGCCACAAATGCTGTTAATTGAGCTTAACTTGAACATGCATACATTTAGAAGAGTTATTTCCAGCTGATCATATCAACTGAACTATCTATTCTTCAGAGCTAGAATAACTAAAGGCAGATAACATTGATGGTCATGCAAACATGTCCTTATTCCTGAATACTGCAGGCCAGGACTGGTTTTTCAGTTCATTGTTCTGATGAAAGTTTAATGCTCATTGTAGTATTGATGAAGGGGGATAAACCTTCACCATGTCTATATGCTGCACTCGAGGGATTTGGAAGTGCAGTGAATGTGTTTATGGAGATGATGGGGCGCATTATTTATGCAGCAGTGCATTCATATATGCAGCTCTGCAGATGGGACATTCTGCTCTATTTTCCACCCATCAGGCAGCTGACGGAGCAAACCAGATGTTGGTTTGTCCTGTATGTTGGATTGAACGAGTAACTCGTACTAAGTAACTTTCGAGTGTTGGGTATGGTTTAGGAGCACTGTTTTACAGTAGGGGTGGGAATCTATAGGTGATATGGTGATTTTGTTTATGCACTAGGAATGGGTCATAATGGTTGACTAGTTAATGTTAGTGCTTTAACCAGCAGGCTGACAAAGTACTTTAGCTATTTTTAGCTTTTTATGGTAGATGTGTTTCCATTCGAAGCCATTTTTATTCATATTTTGAAAATACTTGGTGCTTCCATCAAGTTTTTTTTGCTCCATAAACATTCATATATTTGTAAACCTGCTCAGTTCCACCCTAATTCTGACCCTTTATGCTGCTTCTCCTTTAAGACCATTGTTATGAATGGCAATCTGCTCTTGACTGACCTGCTCTCCTTGCCATCTCGCTGCTCACCACCACTGGGCGGGGCTTCTGAAGTGATAAGGTAAAGTTGGCATTGATGTGTTGTTGTGGAGGCGGTCAGATGCAAAGGTCATTGTGGCATCACAATGTGCAGAAAGTAGAGAATGAGTTGTTTTGTCAGCTCTGTTTCAACAAATGCTCTTTGCAGGTAGGAAATTTTTACTTCTGAAACTTACAGTATGTTTTTATGAATGCACTGTATAAGGGTTCATTGTACTATAAAGTATTCAAATACCTTAATTTTGGTTATGTAGCAGCCTTATGCTAAAATGCTTTAATTTTGTTCACAACAATCTACACTTCATATCCCATAATGACAAAGCAAATATAAATATTTTTTTGCCAAAAATCTTTGCATGTTTATTAAAAAGAAAAAACTGAAATCTCAAATTGACATAAGCATTCAGACCCTTAAATCAGTACTTAATTGAAGCACCTTTGGTAGCGATTACAGCCTCAAGTCTTTTTGGGTATGATGTAGGGCTGCAACTAACGATTATTTACTTACAAGAAACTCACAAGAAAACAAACTGTCTTATTAATAAAGCTGCGTATTGCCAATTTTCTTCACGATAAGAAATGCACAGAGACATGTATTATGATTCAATAAGTCGCAAGCCATCACGTTATAATCTAGCTTTAGCAAGTTCTGGCTCGAGGGATGAGCGCCCACACGACAGTGCGCATCAGCCAGATGCAGTTTCAGTCTCTCCCCTTTAGATCGGGACATTTACGCAGCTCAAAGAAGAGGCGCTGACTACACAGAGAAATGTCGGAGTTTGTAGTTGATAACATGACCTGCTTCCATATTATTTGAACTTTAATAAAGCTATAACGCATTAAAACGGCATATAAGATGTAACAACGGGGTGTTTCCTTTTAAAGAGCTCCGACTCCACTTATTCCACAACGAGACTGCTTCTGTATTTACTTATTTGTTATTTTTGTATAATTCCCTCATACTTTGCGATCTACATAAGATGAAGCTGTTTGGAAAGTTAGCGCGCAAACTGTGATTTGTGTAATTCTTCCTTTCCTCAGTCAGGTGCTAGCTGCAGTGCTTCTCTTATGCTTCGTCATTAGAGTTTAATGTGATCTCATGATACATTAAACTCAAGTTCAACAATTAAATGGTTTTCATTAATAATGTCTCTGTATTTTGATGCGTTCATCTTTCCTACAACCCTGACCAGTCCCCTAGTCCTTGTCGCTCTGGCTGGGCCACACAAGGACATTCACAGAGTTGTCCCTAAGCCACTCTTGGTTGTGCTTGGGATCATTGTCCTGTAAGAAATTGAACCTTTGGCCTAGTCTGAGGTCCTGAGTGCTCTGGACCAGGTTTTCATTAATGATATCTCTGTATTTTGATTCCCCCACCCCCTTTCATCTGACCAGAGAATCTTGTTTTTCACAGTCTGAGAGTCTTTTAGGTGCTTTTTTTTGCAAATTCCAAGCAGGCTTACATGTGTCTTGTACTGAGGAGAGGCTTCCGTCTGGACACTCTGCCATAAAGCCCACATCAGTGGAAAGTTGCAGTGATGGTTGTCATTTGCAAGTTTCTCTCATCTCCACACATGATCTCTGGAGCTCCAGAGTGACCATTGGGTTCTTGGTCACCTCTCTTACAAATATATGAAAGTTTTATTTGCAGGATTTGAGCAATTGTACCTCGTTTTATTAAATGCTGCCAGGAAACGCCTCTGAATAAGTGTAATATTTGATATCATGGGGCCGAAATGTCTGTGGTCCCACATGCCACCAGCCTTTGTATACCTGGGAGTGCCGACACTCAAAAGTATTCTGGCAGATTGTGAGGACCCACTTGTGGGTAAAATACTTCAGAATGTCCAGTGTTATGTTTGAAGAGTTGAATGCCAAGGTCAGACCTTTTGATGGGCTAGCCACATCAAGCTAGTGATTCTCAACCCGGGGTCCGCGGACCCCTAGTGTTCTGTGGCTAATTGCAGGGATCCGTAGAATCAGAGTGAGTGAGTACATGACTAATAAGCCATGTCTGTTCATATGTAGCATGTATATGAATAAACAGCATTTAGTCTGTGTAAAACAGTATGCCTATTGTATTTTCTTCATTTATGTTAGCGACTGTCTATCTGTGGATATTTATGATATGTGCAACCCTCTTTGCTATGCATTAATTATCATTTAATTATTTTGTTGGCATGTGAGGAGCTGTGTTTGTCAGCAGCTAGAGTTTGGTAACACAATACTGTTATGACGTACAGAATATTTAAACGGGCTGCATAAAATACTTAAGGCAGAATACTCTTTGAGTAGGCTACTTGTTTGTTTTTTAATTTTGGGGTTAAAATAGATCAGGACGTTTTCTTGACAGGTTTTGTAAAAATTCCCCTTTTTAGATGCATTGTTAAATTACAAATGGCCAAACTGTTCAACACCTCGAGACCCCTGCATTATGTTGCATTCAGTTACTCTGTCAAGCTATTTTTGACCATATGAAAAAATTTACTTAAAATATCTACTACTCTTAAGCATGAGAATATCAATATATTATTGTGAGATAAAATATTGCAATACTTGCAAAACATTGATATTTTTCCTCCACCTTGATAGAAAACATTCCTCTCAATACAAGGTGTGAACAATACAGGGGGGAGAAATAAATTATAAGCACTATAGTCATTTAGATTTTCCGAACATCTAAAACATCTCCGTACTTCCTCTCAATATACCCTTAAGGCTTACTGGTTAAATGATTTCTGCTCGGCATGTTGTGCAAGCAGAATAATGCTGTTTTCTTTTTTTTTTAATTGAGTTCATCAGTGCATCTACTTGCAGTGAATGATCTGTTCTTGCATAAAGACAGCATCGACAATGCTGCATGAGTTTATATAGACAGTGTTCAGGGTGGAAGTTCTCTTCAGGCTTTATTAGATCAAAGCAAAGAACCATGCAACTATAATTTCCCTTATGAGTGAGTTTAATGGTTTTCTTCTCTTGAACAGCTCTTCCACCTCCCATATGAGGTTCTCGAATCAGTGTGCATGATGAATCAAATAATACATGCTACATAAAATCAAAATACTGTATCCACCTTAGTATGTACTAGCCATACAAGGCTTAGTTTGTGTTTACGGTGAGCGTGACAGCCATTAAAATGTAACGTCTAGGACAGAATTTGATATTTTATGCAAGTTTGGCTTGCCACTTGCTGTCTTCTGTCTTTAGCACAACTATCTGCTAAAATATGTAGCGCAGAGGTTCCCAAGATTTTCACCATTCTTATTTTTGACAATTGTCAAATACCCCCATTACGTGCTGTTGCTTAATCATCATCATAGCAAGAGGCACAATCAAAATTTTAACCACACTCACAACAACAAAAAAAATCCTACTACTGAGTTCACATGGTCATGGAAAACCTTATTGAGTGCAAGATTGTACTAATAAAATGTTTCAATAGAATGTTTAAAAAATCCTTATCTATTGAACTGGAAAGGTGTTGGAAATCCATTGGTCAAATGTTTGGAAACGCTGCAACATGCATTCAAATTTTCATTGTATATTGGACAATATTTTGACACATTTCAGTGATTAGTTTGAATAATTGTTGAATCTATTATTCTTAGTAAATGTAATTTAAATCGATCCATCTGCATGCTAGTTTACTGTCAGTTTGCTAATTTTTTTAAATAACAGCTATTTGATGACAAGCGTTTTGAAAAAGTGAAATAAAAAAAATGCTTGAATGGCTGCTATCTATAATGCTTGTAATCGGTGTTGGGTGTAATCTGGGTCGGGACATTTTGACATTTAAGGTGGGCATTAGGTCCTCTGTTTGTCTGACCTGGGGTTCCTCCTTGGTTGTTTCGCCATACACCTGGGAGGGCACAAGGAATATCTAGGGGGGGGGGGGCAATGCCTCCCTAGCACCCCCATGGACCCATCCATGCGTTGAAGTACAGTAATTGGAATAATCTTGTAGTGTATTACATTGAGTAATTCACCCAACACTTACTGTAATATGCCAGTATATTTTTTTTTTTTCTGGTAAATTTATTGAAAGGTCACTAATTAAATTTGCATGTAACGCAAATACTAATAAAACCTACGTATGCTAATCCCGCCCCCAGATTCATCTGATTGGTCCATTGTTTCAAACTAAACAAACCCTTACTTACCTAACCCTAACATCCATTTAGTGAACGTTTTCATAGACCAACAATTAAAAAAATATTGCAGATGAAACGCAATAATGCAAATCCTGTTTTGCTAAAAATTATTCGGTCTGTGCCAAAAATGTAAATGCAAAAATATTTGTCACTAACCCTAAATACATTTTTGTTTGATAATTCTGCTCTTGGGGAATTTTATGAGCAAAAACTCTTTGTATGTCAGTGAGTGCCGATTACCAAAGTCTCCCAGTAATGTAAGGTATGACGTGACATACACGACACAATGAAATGTGTCCAGATGTTTAGCTGTTTTTCTTTTTTTGCATTCTAAATGTTCTTGTTGTCTTTTGCTGTTTAACTTCATCATATTTAGAATTGTTTTCACTTAAGAGTGTTTACATGATCACACCCACAACTTCCTCAAAATAAGTGACCGTGGTAAATGTGCAACTCATTTAAATGTGATGAATAAAATGAATGAATAAAAAAAATGTGTTCGTGGTTTAGAGATAATTTCCAGTAATTTAGTTGTTCAGTTGACCTCTGATCGAATGATTTGCAGAAACTTTGGGTAACTCTAAACAGGGTTCATCCATGATCAAAAAGAGGATGACTGTCTACTGTTAGTGTTAACACTCTTAGCATTTATCTTTCCTGAGGTTCACTTCTAATGTTAGTAAAAGTTGTGTTTATTTTTTATTTATTATTTTTTTTTTTGCGCACTAAAACTAATTTAGTAATATAGAATTATTTTACACCCTGTCTCTGGCCCTCTGTCTGAAAATTCTGTTTTAAGATAGCTGGCCCTTTAAGACTATGTAAACGCCCATTGTTATTATTGGCTAACATTGTGCAGCCCCTCCAATACAACCATATTTGAAACTCAGTCGTAAGAAAATAAACAAGCACCACAACATTATAAAACTACATTTCAGGGTTTAAACATAACGTACACCCAATTTATTGCATCTGAATACATTTAAGCACAGCGGCACCTTAACTATATAAAACAGTCATGACATTTGAAATATCCGTGAAAGAAAATGTTTACTTATGGTTTTGCGTCAGGTCCAATAAAGTTCTTTCTTTAATGATGCTCATTCATTAACAGTTCCTTTGACAAGTTTGAATCATGTATTGACTGGTTCACAAGCAATCCACGCTGGTCTGAGGCGAAAACATATAATCCACGCTGAAATGTTCTGAATACACAAACGTAGTATATTGGTGATGTTGGGTGCTTCAACAGGCCAAAGCAGAGACGACATCTTCCATGTTTGTTTACACACAGAAAGGCATGCATTTCTCCCAGTCAGTGGCAGCAGCAGAATGAGACTGTTTTTTAAAAGTTGCGCTTGTAATGCTCTTAAAAAGCTGCACACATCACCGGAAAAACATCAAAACGATCAAAGATGTCCATCTAGTGCATTTTTAGAAAAGACCAACTAATAAAAATAGTACAGATGGTTGCAAAACATTCCAGGATGCCTTCAAACAGCAAGACCGCAGCTATTCTAACTTTACATCGTGTCTTTTTAAAAGCGGTGCGATGTGCATAATAACGGTCAAAGCTTGCTGAAGAGGCAGTCATATGCAGATGTATTTAGACGTTGTGACATCACACGTCACACCCCAAATGAGCCGTTTCTAGAGCTTGGTTTTAAAAAATGCTCTATTGAGGAAGTTTTCAGTTCTGAAAATTAAAGTGTTTTTATAGTACAATGACTTCTTAAATGTCAAAAGGACAATTTGATTCCTCATGTAGTGACCCCTTTAAACATTTCTGATTTGTACAGCTCTATTTAAGCAGCATGTGAATATTAATGTCATTTACATTTGAAACTTTCTCCTGCATGTAAAGGCCAAGACTGCTCACTATTGTTAGAATGAACTATTGGAGGTAGATTTTGTCATCTGACAGGATTCTGAAATGGTTTAGTGGTGGTTTTGTTTTGCAGTGCAATTGCAGCAGGTGCTGTATTTCACAGTGGTTTGCCTTGTTCAATGTTTTTTAGCTGTATTCTGTGAAAGGACATGCCTGTATTGTTGCCTGGTATGTCCGCCCAGCCAATCCACCCTCTTTTTGGCATCAACTGAGCTTAAGCTTCCTTTGGAAGAAGGAAATAACAGTGTTCTTTAGCCAATGAAGACACTTAGATCTCTAAATTAATAACGCAGAGAGGAGGATTAGCTCAGGGAACAAAACCAGACAGCGGAGGTCAGGCCAGGAAAACGGCTGTAGATTATTTTTGTCTTTTTCAGTATTGTTGAAGAGAATAGGGAAATACATTATTTGGTTGTCACGATACCAACATTTTAAGTAGTCAAATGCAATGCCAGTAAAATGTCAATTGTCAAATACCAATTTTCATACAGCAGCAAAAAAAGAAAATGTTATGCTGTTTATCAAACAGATATAAAAAGTTATAAATGAGTTTCAACTTCGGGCACTTTCGGTCCTGTGAATTTTTTTTTTTAAATGATGCTGATGTAAATGACATTTTTAAAAAAAAAATTTAAATAAAATGGCAGACTCGTTGACTAATTTCATAGCTTACATTTTATGTATTCTAATTACATATAAATATTTTCACACTTTTTGCACAATTTGGCAAAATTGCAGCTTGATTGGAAATTACGTCCAATACAAAATTCTGCTCACAATTGATTTTTTTTTCCTTATTATTTTTATAGTTTAATATTGAAAGTCTGGGTTATGACAAGGCTCATAAAACATTTACATTTAACATTTATGCATTTGGCAGATGCTTTTATCCAAAGCTGACTATACTATACAGAGCCCTTATTACAGGGACAATCCCCCCGGAGCAACCTGGAGTTAAGTGCCTTGCTCAAGGACACAATGGTGGTGGCTGTGGGGATCGAACCAGCGACCTTCTGATTACAAGTTATGTGCTTTAGCTCACTACGGCTGAATAAAGTTTTTAATTCAGTCTTAACAAGAAAAAAAGAAAAGGTGAACTCTTTAATAAAAATCAACCCCTGGGACATGAAAGTTGAAAAAGACATTAACAATAACAAATTACATTCACATTTAGACCAAGTAATTCTCAATTAGGTTTTGTCAGGTTTTTCAATTACTCAGTTATAATCAGTTTAAAGAAAAAGGCAAGTACAAATAATAAAAAAAATACATAATAAAAAAATATCCAACAACAGTATCAAGTATTCAAGTAGACATTCAGAAATGTGTCATATTTTCACTGAAAAGTGGTTATTTGTTTGAGAATTCATAGTTTTATTTGAGAGACAGGCCAGTAATTACACATGGCTGTACAGTAGTTATTTTTTTTTTTTTTTTTGTCTTAGCCCTAACTTTTTGTCCATGTATGATTGTAGATGGCTTATTAAAGCCACTTACATTATCCGACCATCACCAATGTTATATGTAGCAGTTCTATTATGCTGTTTACACTGCAAATTCTTATGCACATATCTGATACTTTGACACTTTTTGTCCAGCCTGTTTACATTCACTTAGAGGAATATTCCAGGTTCTGTACAAGTTCAACCTCAATCGACAGCATTGGTAGCATAATATTGATTGCCACACAAATATGTTTTGACTTGTTCCTCCTTTTCTTTAAAAAAAGAATAAGTTTTGTTTACAGTGAGGCACTTACAATTTGTTCAAATCATGCAGCCCTAATTTGTATGGTTACATTTGTTGCTGTTTTTAGGATTTTAACCAAAGTGCCAGAACTTCCCTATGTCCCTCAACACAAATAGTTGGTTCCCTTTTTTCAACACAAATACAATCCAATTGAATGAAACCTTTTCATGCTTGGATTTTCCCTTGGTATCCAGTTCTCAGATGCTGGTATTTATTATTTGCATATGTAATATTGGGTCAGAACCCTATGTGCAGATATATCAAGCTCCCTCATTCAGCTTAAAATGGATGGCGTGCTCGGGATCTACCTGATGTCTGCACAGTTCATCCGAACCTCTCCTGATCCCTTACACTGGATCTCAACTGGAGGGGCTGCTCCCAGACGCCTTTTTATAAATTATTGAATAAAAGCTGCCCACTCTTTCAGCACAAGCACTATTACCCGCTCTGGGGTGACTGTCACATACCCTCAACTCTGGACACACAGAAAAGCCCCTTTTTCTGTCCAGTGCCATGGCAACAAGGTCACTATGGAGTGTTATGAGATGGCTGGAGGGGGGAGTGGTGCCTTATTTTGGCCCTAGTGCGAATGCAAGCCAGAGCTCAATACATGAAAAAGTCTGTCCTGAAAGCCTTCGATTTGTTGTGTGGCTTGTCTCGATTTCTTTGCTGGTACAGTTAATGGAGTGCTGGAAGTGTTGTGTTGTGTTGTCATCTCTGAAACATCAAGCCCCTTCGAGGACAAGAAAATATAGAAGGATCAATAGAGAATCGAGTGACTATTTCCGAGGACACTGGCGGCTCCTTTGTGATTTCTGATGCTTTGAAGGGCAAATTTCTGCTCTTTTGTTTGCATTTTTTTATTTTTGGCAGATGCTATTTGCAATCCAGTGTAAATAGTAACATACACCATTCCAAAACCTAGTGAGCTGCCTCCTGTAGGCAGCATTTTAAGGCAGCATAGGCACACTCCAGAAGGCCATTCCCAAAGCTTGATTAAAGAAATGTTCTGGGTTCAATACAAGTTAAGCTGAAACGACAACATTTGTGGCATAACGTTGATTACCACAAACAATAGTTTTGTCCCTTGTTTACTTAAAAACAAGCAAAAATAATGGTTACAGTAAGGCATTTACAATGGAAGTGAATAAGGCCAGTCCATAAACATTTAAAATACACACACAGAGTTTAAAAGATCTGGCAACCTGAAATCCGAAACGGAGCCTTCATTATTTGGTAATGGCAAAGCCACATCAGACTTGCATGTTTTTTGTTGCTGCGCTCCTCGTAGGCAGAAATTACGGTCATTGCACATGTGCGAATGTGTTTATCTTGCATATTAGACTTTATCTAAAGCTGTCACTCCATACAGTCCTTTGCCCATCACTTATATCGGTCAAAGGCAATCACCATATTCTCTGCACCATTATACATCATACAGTATCTAGTGCATTTGGTGTAGCTATTTTGTAACTGATCGCAAAAGTGCCTGCCCACTTTTTCAACTGCCTTGTTTCCGGAACTGTTTTTTCCATAGGGATTTCATAAAAGTCGTCTTTAAAGCGTTCTAAGCCATTAACCAAACAATCAGCTCCAATGTGAATCGCAACATTTCACAAATTTTAATTGAAGCAAAGACGTTTTGGAAAATTGAACAAAAAGGCAACGGTACAAGACTGTGTACTAAGGGTGCGTTCACACCAGGTCTATAGGACTATGTTATCGGATATCGACAATATCTTACAAAGATGCCGATTATTCATCGTATATCAAAATATTATACCGATTATATAGTATATCAAAATATTCATCGGCCGTATTTTGATATACTATATAATCGTATATCAAAAAAACATTTAAGTCAATAATCGATCAAATATTTTGGACATACTGCCCAGCCCTATTTCACACAAGCACTTTTGGTGCGCGTGGTTATACTGGTACGAGTGTCATCTCAATTTGGTTTGTTTGATGTGAACTCTGTTTTCCGAACTCTTGTGCACACCTGCCAACTGCACCCAAATCCGCTTAAAAAGGTGATCTGGGGTACAGTTCATGTAATCTCAGGTATGGTTCACTGCTTATATGCACGCAATCCTACCAAATCGCAGAAGTGAACTGCTACTGATGATGTATAATTTGTGTCTTTGCAGGCTCCCGATCGCAATTGTATAATGCATATCTCATAACTGCTTGTCTACAAATGAAGGCCTCCTGATCACATTCTTTACATCTCTTGCAATGATCTGCTGGCTTGTGGAAGAGAAACACTAACATTCTTCACATTATTGCACATTCAGGCAGACAAACACAAGTGTCATTTTGTGCATGTAAAGTTTTGGTGGTGAATCCAAAGAGATGTATATTTTAATAACTCTGTGAAAACTGATGTCTTAAGTTGCTACTCCGTGGTAAACAGCTGCCGCTCGTACTCCAATTGATGATGCAATCGGGCCACGTTTGGAAGCCAAATAATATAATTTGAACGGAGACCGGGAGAGGGGAGAAAACTAACTTTGGTTCCTACGAAGCAATCGAACCAAGTGTGAAAGCACCCTTAATATCTTTTAATGAGGGAATTCACTACAATCACATGAAGCATTGCAAATGACTTTGTTTGCCGCAAATCTGATTTGGTGGTTCTCTCTTCAGGATTGGTAGTAGTGTAGATCTGGATCAGGAATTCCACTATAAACAATATTTTAAAATGAAGTTGAAATAAACTCGACTGATGGCTTCTACAGAACCATAAACTGTTGATTAACAACCTCGGAGCTTACTGTAGTTTTTAAAGGTTTAGTGATCGTGAAAAATCAAGTCCGCTATGGAAAAAAGGAATGGGATTTTTACTTATGGACCCAGACTGTTGCGCTCTTGAATAGTGGATTGAAAACCGCCAGTTAGTAAGAACCACCCTGTGTGCTTCAATTTATTTCAGCGGCTCCCTAACTGTATCATTGTGCTGTAATAATTTTCATTTATTGCCATTTCATTCTGTTGTTCAAATTTGTTTTTGCTTGCTTTTTTTTTTTTCACAGTATGAAATTCTGCTGTGCGTTCAAGACCATGATGATCCAGCCATTGATGTTTGTAAAAAGCTTCTGGGCAAATATCCCAATATTGACGCCAGGTTATTTATCGGTAAGTATTTGACAATCTCCTTTTTTATGTTTATATAATGCCAAGGCAAATCAGGCAGCCTCGTCTATTGGTCCTCATGGATTCAGAAGCCTTCAGTGTATTTAGCCGGCGTGTAGGGAAAAGGCAGCAACTCAGTGGAGTCCCTTAAGTGGAATAAGGCGGCCCGCATGTGTATTGCAACTCAGCTGTGTATATGCAAATGTAGCTCTTGGAGTGGATATTGATTCTCGCTCATTAGGACCAGCTGGTAACTTTAGCTGGTGATTCTCCAGGGTCCTGTTATCCGCCTCTGTCACATCTAATTGCTTTCAGCCATTTGGTTACCACTCAAAGAGTCAGGGGAGATGGACTGGCCTGTCATCCACTGCCTTGAAATCAAAGTGAAGCTGTGTTAGAAAACACAGAATGTCGGCGGAGGTTGTGCTGGTATAAACATCTCTAAGTCATTCAGCCCACTTGTCATTAACAGCCAATCTGACATTGAAACAAAACGCTATGTGGAGTGCATTAGTGCTCTCAGAGGCATTTTAATATCTTCATATTGTTGCCTTGTCTTTAGTTCATCGATAAAAGCATCTTCATTCAGTCTTGTTTACATCTGTGAATGGCTTTGTAAAGAGCTTTATTTATGAGCGTGAAGTAATGTTGATGCGTTTGAGCAAGGGAATGTTGATCTCTATTTTTCAGGAGGTAAGAAAGTGGGAATCAATCCCAAAATAAATAACCTCATGCCAGCTTATGAAGGGGCAAAGTACGAACTCGTCTGGATCTGTGACAGTGGCATTCGAGGTAAGTTTGCCAACCAGCACTGTAAAGTGGACAAGGACAGATCAGGGTCACATTTCTCTCTGAAATCAAAAGAAAGAAAAGAAATATATATATTTTACTTAAAGAAAATACAGACTATTTTTAATACCTTAAGAGTTGTGACATTTTGCATTATTACATTATTTTCTTGACAATAAAGCACACTTTCCATCTATCATTATCATAATGCATAAAAAAAAATTGTTCTCATTATAGGCTGCTGTAATGAGGAAAAAAATAATGCTATATTGTAACTAGGGCTGCACGATTTGGGAAAATGTCATATTGCGATTATTGAGGCTAATTTTGCGATTGCGATATAATAAACAAATGGTAACATGAGTCAACTTGCTTGGTTATCAAGGAAAATGCACAAATAGATAACTGATAATGCTGAAATGTGTATTTTTAAACTCAAATATACAAACTAGCAACAACAACAACTATAAATGTAACAACTATAAGTGTTTTCAAATTCAAATATTTAAAAAAATTAAATAACATCTTTGCATTAATGCAAACTTGTTATTTTCTCAGTATTACACCTAAATGAAATAGAACAATAAATAAGATCATACAAATTTTCATGAAATTAAGATTGTCCAAACAAACAGGGACATTTAAGCTGGATGTAACATGTACTTTCTATAAACTCTTTTGAAAAGGAAACTGGGTATAAAAGTGTGGTTCACTCAAACCAATAAAACGTTGTTGTTCTGTTTTTTTTTTTAAATTACCAACTGATATTTCCAAATCCTCTTTCTAAAAAGTTCTACTTATCGCTGAAATCTCTTGTCCAGTGTGTGGATCATTTTCTGAAATCTCACTTTTCTACTTTTCTCTGTGCTGTTTCTGGTGCTGCTATAAATTTGCCGTGTGATGTAGCCACTTTAATTTTGCACAATACCTCTCTCTGCTCAGTGTCTGGTATCTTAAAGCCAAAATATCACCATATAATCAGGGTTTTTCCTGGCTTAAAATGAGGTGGAGGTGGTACCATACTGATCTAAAAAGTGACGTCAAAAACATTTGCATTAATGCACTTCTAAAGACCTGGCAACTGAATACTAGTGTTAATTCTGTCAGCTATTTTTTTTATTTAATCTTATTCTTAATCCTGTGTCAAATTTCCTTTTTTGTTTTAGTTTTTATCATATTTAGTCAACATCCTATTTCTGTTTATTGTTTTTAGTCGTTTTGTTTGACAAAGTCTGGGCATTATTAGTCATATTGATATTTTAGTCACTGAACACTGTAAACATTTTAGCCATAAGAGTATTATTGATAAGCATTTGTCAATCTTGTCTATCCAAAATCAAAATAGATATATATTTATTATTGTTGTTGTCAATCTTGTCTATCCAAAATCAAAATTTTATATATGTATGTGTGTGTGTGTGTGTGTGTGTGTGTGTGTGTGTGTATGTGTATTATTGTTGTAATTTTAGTGTTATTTTTCACATAATATTGATCTTCTCATGATAATAATTATTCAATAAAAAAATTATTGATCAATTGTCACACATTATACATACATTTCTGCATATACATGGTGAAATTATTTATTTTTCACATATCCCAGCTAAGCTGGGGTCAGAGTGCAGGGTCAGCCATGATACGGCGCCCCTGGAGCAGATAGGTTCAAGGGCCTTACTCAAGGGCCCAACAGTGGTGTCTTGGTGATGTTGGGGCTTGAACCCCTGACCTTCTGGTCAGTAACCCAGAGCCTTAACCACTGCCCTGATGATCTCATCAATGATGCTACACATTGTGAGCTGCAGACAGCGGGGGTGAGAGACGAGCGTCTCAGTGCGCATCAGCCGGCGGAACTTTAAATCTCTCCCGGTCTCGACTCCCGCTCAGATTGAGTCTCTTCCGCGACTGGTTGAAAACCGCACAGAGAATGACAGTTTTGGAGTTTGAGCTTATTTACATGACATGCTCCCGTATTATTTGAACTTTAATTAAGGATGAAATAAAGATATATCGCCAAGCTGTGATCTGTGTTTCAATCAGACACTCGAGCTGCAGCGCTCCTCTCGTCTCGCGTGTCATCATTATAGACCGGTCATCTTTTTATTAGCTGTGTAGAAAATGGACAAACAGCTCTCAGAGAGTATGGGCTGTCACGTCCACACATGCACTTATTTATTTAATATAATCGCAGCATTGTCATGTATTTATACATCACGGTACAGTTTGTTGTATTGTCTTTCATTTTCTGATAGAAATGAATGTTATAACAGTATTTATGTTTTGTAATATAGTCAAAATCTAATTAGAATCACCACTGAAAATAATCAGGATAATGAGAATTGGATGGTAAAATGTTCTCAAATGAGCATGTTTACATGTATGATACAAATATGGATAAATATTGTCAATGATGAAGGTTTTAGATCCATCAAATCCCCATGAGGTGTCAATGATTGTTTTATTTCACCTCTAGAGGCCACGGTTATATTGAGGAACCGATCCGGTTTTAACTGTAGAATTCTTCAGTGCCGGCCACGAAGGAATAATAAAGGAAAACTATCAGCAACTGTCTGCAAAGATTTTGGCTGATAACCGATAGTTCCAAAAAGCAACTATCGGCACAATTCATTGATAAAACCGATATATCGGTGTACGTCTAGCAAGGTCATACATGGTTTAAGCATATACCAATCAGCACAAGTAGATTTTTGCACATTTTGTGTTGCATGTAAACACCTTTTTCCAGCATTCCTACTGGTTTATCCAGTATTGTGCAAATTTCTTGTTACGTTTTTAGATCGAAAGCAGAAAATAACCTGATAAATTTCAAGTCTCATGAAAATGCAATCTTATGCCATTGTCCATATTTTTTAAAAAGCTGATTTGTGGTAGTTATCTTAGAATTTGTGTGCATGTAAACGTGTTCATTGTCATGACAATAATGTCACAATGCAAACAATTTTTTAAAAGATTGATTGATTGTTTAGTTTTATTTACTTCAATTAGTTTTCGTAGTCTCCCTTGAGCAACTGAAACGTTAAGACAGACAAGCCAACCTACAATTGCATTATCTAGGCCTATTTGCCTGACTGCAAAAATCAGACTGGTACAATTTCATACTGACTTCAGTGGTAAAAAAAACATTCTAGAGGAATTGTTTTAGTCAACTGAAATCAAACTTTTAAAGTGCGTATAAACCTACTGTCTGTCCGAGTTAATCATGAGCTAATATTCAACAGTGAAGCCAGACACTCTGACTGATATGGCTAATCAGATGACGGAGAAGGTGGGACTGGTTCACGGCCTGCCGTACGTGGCAGACAGACAAGGATTTGCCGCCACATTGGAGCAGGTCAGGATCCTTCAGTATTGGCCTTCCGAATTCTTTGTGGGAACACTGTTGAAGCCATCTGTCTAGACTACTGTGGGATAACTATTATTCATTAGATTAATAACAAACAGGGCCGCCATTGCTTACTTTAACTGTGTATTCTGTATATTAGAGAAAGGACCGTGTTCAGTCCTGTCACGCTGCAATTAAACTGATGAGCTGTGGCTTTGTTGCTTATAGAAACTGAAATGGGACACCATATGGTAGAGTGTCTTTGTGATGTTGGAGTTTAAAGGACTTTGGCCAAATCTATGCAATATTTAAATTAATTAATGGCTGGCAATAATAGTTTGTTAATTAATTTTTTTTTTAAGTTCAATAGAAATTAATTTGTCTAGTTAAAACCTTTTGAAATTCCTTTTTTTTTTACTACTCGATAGGGCTGTTTGAATTACACTGTTCTACTTCAATTGAATCAAATGAATCCCAATTAACCACAAATCTTTGCTCAGAAAAACTCCCAGATGAAAATAATTCAAAGACATTATTACATTATTGTGGCAATACAAAAAGCGGCTCTAGAAATCAATGTACTGTATATTGTTTGTTTTTATTTCCATATCATTGAACATAAGCCTATCATTGGCCTACAGTCCACAGCAATCCATTTTGCAATCGTATTAGGGGCCGTTCACCCAGGACACGTTCTTGCATTCTCTTCTTTTTTCTTTCTTTTTATTGTCATGTCACTGGTTTTGTGTCTTGCACTGTGAGCACCACTTTTTAAGATGCAATTAAAAGTAGTAAAACTTTAATAAAAATGCATATCATGACCTCTGATTTCTGTTGCATTGTGTTGTGGTCCACTAGCTGTTTTTGAACGCAAGAATATGTCCTGTTTGAATGGCTCCTGGTCTCTGGAAAGGGGGTTTGGCAATTAAATTACTACAGAATTTAATCACCATTATGAATAATTATTAAAAAAAAATCTGAATTACTCATACTGCATTAATGCTTTAAGTTGACAGCCCTACCAATACATTTTTGAATATGCAATACTCTTGAAGATCAAAGCAATTCTTAGTGAAGCAAATCCTTGGAGACAGATTTAATCAAATATAAACCATTAAAATTGTTTAATGTGCAATCCTGCAGGTATATTTTGGAACGTCCCATCCTCGTTCCTACATCTCGGCTAATGTAACAGGAATCAAGTGTGTCACGGGGATGTCGTGTCTCATGAGGAAGGACATCCTGGACCAGGCTGGCGGGCTGATCACGTTCGCTCAGTACATCGCTGAAGATTACTTCATGGCCAAGGCCATTGCAGACAGGTTTGCCAGACTGTCCTTTACAGTGTAGGCCACTTTAAATATCAGTACAGCTTGTTAATGGCTTATGATAACACATTTATGTCAAGTAATAGAGCATACTTTTTATTTAGGATTTAATAAATGGCCTGTGAGATCAGTTGCATTCTCTTGTATTTAAGCAAAAGATCCAAAACTAAAAAGAATTGGCATCCTTTACTCACCCTCAAGGTTTTTACTAACTCTTTTAACTAAACTGTACTGTCTTCATTTGAGCATGCAATAATGTGGTGTTTCTCTTGCAGAGGATGGAAATTTTCCATGGCAACGCAGGTAGCCATGCAGAATTCGGGCTCATACTCCATTTCACAGTTCCAGTCACGCATGATCAGGTACTGTAGTTGTTCAATCAGCTCTTTATATTTGGTAGTGAAACCAGTACGGAGGGTGGCACCTCTGCAATAGTGCTGAGATTGCATACATCCATCTTTGGGTTATTTGTTTGCTGTTGCTTGCTGTTTTCTGACAGCGTTGTGGTTTCATTCCTGTTTTGTTTTTTATCGCAACAATATATTTTCAAAATTGACTAGTCGAATAAATGTTTCTATACAAGCCCTGTATAATTAGGCTGGCTTCAGGTTTACCTGACCCCAATCGAATGCTACTACACCTCACTTATCTACTTTTCGGTTGTTGGATGATCCTACTAATGATCAAATATCTTGTCTAATTTATTCTATAACATGTATGTTTTATCTATATTGGTCTTGATTAATTTGTTATATGCTAAAACAGCTTTAGATTGTACCATTTCCTGTTTTGGGGTGTAAGAAATCACAGAATTCAGGAGTATAAATGCAGCTTCTTGGTAAACGTCTGGTATTATCTACTGTTATAGATGGGCAAAGCTGAGAATCAACATGCTGCCAGCGACCATCGTTGAGCCGATCTCAGAGTGCTTTGTGGCCAGTCTTATCATTGGCTGGGCCGCACATCATGTGTTCCGCTGGGACATCATGGTGTTTTTTCTGTGCCATTGCCTGGCCTGGTTCATTTCTGACTACATCCAGCTCACAGGAGTACAGGTAGGAGCTCGTAACACATGTTTCACTAAAGATTCTGGGCTTTTGGAAAGTTTGGGCTTGATTTAGTTTTAAATGCTTCAACTCTGTCTTAAATTCAACACAAACCCAATGCAAATACAAAAACAATAGAAGTTCAATAGAAATTCCTTGTCTTTTTTGCACGATTCATCAATGCACGTTATTACCAAAGGAAAAAGGGTTTGTATTTGTAAACGTTCTAAAAACAACAGACTTTTTTACGTGACATATTCTTATGTTTTTTCTTCATGTTTCAGCTTGTAGAAGTGTAGGTTTTTTCTTATTTGCATATGCAAATGAATGGTAAAATCGTGAAATTTATATAAAATCCCAAAATTAAATAATTTTATTGTTTTTACTTCAGGGAAGGAGGAAAAAAAAAAAAAAGTTATGCCTGTACTGTGACCGGTCAGAAATTACTGCCAAAGCAAGCAGGCCATACTTGATCAGAATAGGAGGGTTAATTGTGTTTCTGGACCGATCCAGGCTCGCTAGCGTGGTTATTGTATCTTTTTCTGTCGATGCGGCAAAATCAGGATTAGAATGAAAATAACGGAGAAGTGACCAAACTTCAGTCGCCTCAACACTAAAGCCGTTCCATAAAACGGCTTTTTTTTTTTTTGTTCTTTTATTGTATTTTGCTCAGAAATTACATGGAAGTAAAATACATTGCGAATGCCGTTTCATGTTGACTTTAAGGAAATTCCATATTCATTTGCATATGTTCCAAAAGTCGTTCTTTTATTACCGTTTACTCTTCAACATTTTAAGTTATACTTGCTTTCTTTTTTCAAAACTCTTTTCTCAAAGGGCGGCCCTCCATCCTTCTCTAAACTGGATTACGCTGTGGCCTGGTTCATCAGGGAGTCCATGGCAATTCAGATTTTCTTGTCCGCAATCTGGGACCCCACCATCAGCTGGAGGGCGGGCCGCTACCGATTGCGCTGCGGCGGTACAGCAGAGGAGATCTTGGATGTTTAGCGGACCATGTGCCATGGACAATGCACTGGTGGCAAAAAAAGAAAACTGAACTGCAAGAAAAAGCAGATGGACAAATGGACTGTAACTGTTTTATTCCAAATTCAGAATTTTAATCTGTGACTTTAGGTAGCTTCAATAGGTTATTTATGTTCTTGGTGCTTTTGTTTTCATGCAAGGACCTTGAATTCTAGATGAGCCAAAATGTATGAAGTAGTGGCGAAGAGAAACGAGAAACGGATGTCTGGTAATGTGGCAGCACTTCGATGGGACATCAGATTCCTAATGAAAACACATGTACATTTTAGTTTTTTAGTTTTAAATGTCCTGGCAACATGTCTAGTGGTGATGAATAACTCAATGTTACATATCCACTTTATCATGTGTTAGGGTCAGTGGTACGGCTTTTAATGATCGTAATTATCACAAAAGTGATGTTGGACTTAAGGAATAGTTCACCAAAATTTCAAATGAGCTCATTTACTTGCCATCATATCATTCCAAACCTGGTTTTATTTCATCTGTGGAACACAAAATGAGAAATTAAGGAATGTACCAGTACATTTTTTATGCAAAAAAAGCTTTGAAGCTTAAAGTAGCAAAAGAACCATGAATGTGGATCATATGTCCAATATTACAAGTCTTCTGAAGTCATATGATAGCTTTGTGTGAGGAAAATACTGAAGATCTTGACATTCGTCCTAGGTCTCCTCGACAGTTCATGAGTGATGTCCGGATCAGAAACAAAACACTCTTGAGTCTCAATTTTTTTCAATAAATTGGAGGATCTGGTTTAATGAATTGTTTACAAGTCGGACTTCGAGATTGTTTCTTGAGTTGAACTTCAATGGGTTGCTGCAGTTCTTTAGTTAATCTTCGCCCTCCATTGAGCTGTTTAAGTGATTCATGACTTGATTTTGACCTATGACCCATTGTAATGCACAGAGCAGATCAGGCAGAACATTCTTCAAACTTCCTCCATTTGTGTTCCACAAAAGAAAGTTACACAGGTTTGGAGCAAGGAATTTCCTTTAAGACAATTGACTGAAGCGTTTTGAATGGCACTTGCCTATGAATGGATCACTTGCTTATCACAGTGTTGCTCTCAACATATAACAGTCTTGCCATATTTTATAAATGTGTGGACTTCTGAATGCTCAAAATGGATCCACTCAGGTCCATTTTATGTTTACTAGGCAGAGCAATATCTTCTATAGTGGGTGAGGTTATACAGCGGGAACAGATATTCGTGTACAGTTACCATTGATCTTTCTTCGAAACGTTGCTACGCTTGTAAAATGCTTAAGAAAAAATTATTTGCATCCACCATACAGTATTTAACACAAGGTATATGGTTTAGGTTTAGCCAAGTTACTCTCAACATTATATTTGCAAATATAATTGCATATCTTATAAAAACATAGTGCCATTTGAAGAGCAAACATTTTTATCCTTATCATTTTGGCATTTGCGAAAACACCATGGTTTTTACCTTTTCTTGTAAGGCTTTACCTTCCCCTGCTTCATTATCTCTTGTATAAATGCACTAGTCGCACTCGTTCCAGGACCAGGGTGTGCTAAACTCACGTTGGCCATTTCCCTCCTGTGCCGTTGTTTGCCAGAGAATATTTTCCTGCAAATGTTTTGACTTTTGTACTGGATAGAAGTAAAAAGTTACTCTAAATTGTCTAAACATTTCATCCAATGGCATTTCAGTTACCCGTTTAAGCTGATTTTCAGTGTCGTGATGCAAGAGCTTGAGAACTTTGTTTATATGCTACTCAATATTTTGAGTTGCCGCAATTCGGCATCGAGGAATATTTTGCAAAACAAAATGAAAATTCTGTCATTTATTCACTGTCACATTGCATAGAATTTGGAATGATATGAGGATGAGTAAAGACAGACATTTTTGGATGAATTATCCCTTTAACGTTCCCTTTTAAGGAAATAATTGGCATACTACTCTCTCTCATCTTCCCCTTTTTGCCCTGTAGTCGTATTTTAAGGAACTGCTTGTTTTAGTCAAGCCCTGTACATAGTGCCAGCACTATTGTTGAAAAACCACTCGGTCTGCATTGTCCTCATTCTTTGAAACTGTCACTTGTCTTAGTGTGTTCGTGATTCACTTTTTCATCATACCCATGCCAACACTGGCA
Source organism: Xyrauchen texanus (assembly GCF_025860055.1). NCBI lineage: Eukaryota > Metazoa > Chordata > Actinopteri > Cypriniformes > Catostomidae > Xyrauchen > Xyrauchen texanus. Next base: position 8,942,378 of record NC_068318.1, on the reverse strand, counting down.
GGATTGTTTTACACATAATCTACTCATTCACTGGGATTCTCAAACCGTAGTGAGTGATTCAGGGCAAACCTATATGAGCCACGCGCATGTGCCTTGATATATTCCATCAGCTGCCATTTACATTTCTCTTTTCAGAGTTATTATCACTGTTTTAGCCCAATGCCAAACTCTTGAACTAGCATAACAAGTATTGGTTTGCCATTTCTAATTTGAATTCATTTGTTCTGGTGAAATCTTTCAGCTGACTATTGGAAATAAACTAATAATTGTAATTGGTGTTTTGTGCGTGAGGCCAGGAAAATTGTCAATTGACTGTAACATGGCAGTTGAAGGATTAAGAGGTAGGGATTAATCAATCAGCAATAATGAGATTATGTTTCATTTGAACAAGTAATATTAGGTTCAAACTGTGGTGGGGTGGGGGGATAATTTGCTTCCAAAACCCATTTCTGGGCTAATCTCACAAAACCATTTCCAGGTCACATTTTACCCTGAAATAATGTTTTGTATTAAGAGAACTTTTTATTTTCTTTTTCATTTAGACATAATTTTCATAAGAATTAAGTGTATTTAACCCCAAACATTTTGAGTTTGTGTTTGCCATTATTCTAAATGGTGATTATTGCTCATTATAATTTTTTTAACATAAAAAAAATCACCATATATTTGAGCCAGAACAACAAATACTACTTATACATGAATACTTGTATATGTATAGTAATCTAATAATCAGAATGCGAAAAAAAAAAAATTGAGAAAGTGCTTGAATGTCATGAAAATAATATCCATCACAGTGCAAAAAAAATAAATAAATTATGCTCTTAAAATGGGCTACATTTTCAGAAAAATACTTAATTTCTATTTTTTGATTCTGGGATTAAATACAACCTAGACATATTTACAAGTTTCATGAGATTCCCCCTTCTATTTCAGGATTTGGTTTAATAAACATTTCATATTTGGTCACTGCTTCAGATGAACCCTCCTGTAAACAATGTGTCTCTTTCATGAAGCGTGAGAAGAAAATTCCCTAAAATTGTTCGCTTCTTCTGACGCATTGAATTTAAGGATGTACACCATCTTTTTTCTTAAGGTCTTTTTTGGCTTTTTACTGGGATAGGGAAAGTAGAGAGGTGACAGGAAATGAGAGTGAGAAGACTGGGCATAGGATCAGGAAAGGACCTCAATAGCCAGGACTCGAACTTTGGTCACCCACGATCCATCAGCACCACATGTAATGAGCGCAGCCCGCTAGGCTGTGGCTCTGACTGGTAAACCATTCTTGATTCACAAAGAAAAAAAATACTTTTTCAGATTTCGTTCACAAAACCATTCTCAAAATTATCGCATTGAATTGAAGGCTTGATTCGGGAAACCTTTCTTGTTTCATTAATCTAAGTATACTTTTCAGATTTTGTTTAATAAACCATTTTTGCGGATAGTATTGCATTAAATGTATGGGTTTATTTGGTAATCTTGTTTTGCTGAACTAAGAATAATTTTTGAAATTTTGTTCACACAGTCACTCGTAAATGGTTGCATTTTTTGAATGATGTTGCATTGAATTGAAGGGTTAACTCAGTAAACCATTCTAGTTTCGCTAAACTAAGAATACTTTTTCAGATTTAGTTTGCAAAATTTTGTTTTTCTGCCCTTTTTCTCTCAATTTGGAATGCCCGCTTCCCAATGTTCTCCAAGTCATCATGGTGGTGTAGTGACTCACCTCAATCCGGGTGGCAGACGATGATTCTCGGTTGCCTCCACGTCTGAGACCGTCAATCCGCGCATCTTATCACGTGCCTTGTTGAGCGCATCACCACGGAGACATGGCGTGTGTGGAGGCTTCACGTCATACACCACTGCATCCACACACACAACTCATCCTGCGCCCCACCGAGAGCGAACCACATTATAGCAACCATGAGAAGGTTACCCCGTGTGACTCTACCCTCCCTAGCAACTGGGCCAAATTGGTTGCTTAGGAGACCTGGCTGGAGTCCATTCTTGTTCACACAGCCATCTTAAGTAAATTGTTGCATTTGAATTGAATGCGTCGGTTTACGAAAAAACGGTTTAACAAAAAACTTTATAATAACACACATTCGTTCTGCTTATTTGTCATTAACAAGGCCTATTGTGATGATCAACAACATTGGTCAATTTAATGTACCATAACATATTGTTTTTAATTGTCATAATGCCTCTTATGCCATAGTATAAACAATAAGCTAGTGGTTTGGTTATAGTTAGGAGAGGCTGGCATTTTCTGCAAATATCCAAGTTCCTCTGACTTTCAAACTATATCTGCTGGTTTTATTTTTATGTTTGTAAAATATTGAGTCAATATGTAACTTGTAAATTCACATCTTTAACAGAAAGTCTAATGCACTGTACATTTCCTGTTTAGACTTTCCCCTCTGTGTGGCTGCGAGTGAATCCAAAAGAGTGCGAGTTTGCAGAAATATGTTTATGGCCTTTTTTTGATATGTCAAACTTTGAATGGATTGTATTATTGTGATGTTTTGTGGGGAACTGGACTTTTTTTCCATACGTGTACAATTGTATGTTTGTCAATAGAATAACATGTTTTACCAAAGACCGGTGACCTGTATGGTGACCATGAGTACACTTGTAGCCATTTTGAACATGCCAACCTGAGTCAGTAGTTGCCTTTATTCAAACACAAACTAAATCGTGTGCCACTAGTAAACCAAGCAGTCTACAGATTTCACTTGCAGTCTACATGAACAGCACTGTATTGTGCACTATTTTCAAAGTGTGCATTTGATATAAAATGGATACGTTTCAAAACCAAGTGAGCTGCACTTTTAGGGCATTACAGGTGTGTTTGAACGGGATTTGACTGCTCAGATGTGCATTTATAATGCCCAGAAGTGCCGTCTAGGTAGGAAGCACACTTGGTTTTGAGACCAATGTGAGTCTTAAGTGTCATATCCTCAAACATTTCCTCATTTCAGTCAAATTTAAATGATCACAATAAACGAAACGGACAAGAGAAACTACTGTGACATGTTTACCATACGGTCAGTGGTCACATTAGCGAAAAAAGTCTAGTTGTGATCCAGCGCTTTTTATTTTATGTGGAAAATAAAAAGTAAACAAAAATACCTTTTAATTTTTTAAGAATATGTACAGATTATTTATGAAGATTGGTTGATAAACGTTACATTCACTGCTTCATGCGGCTTAATTTATCAAAGTTGTACATTTTGTTCCTCGGCAGTGTGAAAGTGTGGGTGGACAAACTTCAGTTTTTTCAATCTTTTGTGCTCATTTTTTGTAGATGTTTGTTGTACTCTTGATGCTGAATGTGTAATCCACAGCTGGAAACTGTGTTATTACAGATAAAGTAAAGCTTTATCAAGCAATATTTAAAGTGCCTGTTTCTTTTCATTTCTTAATCTCTTTTATATGTTTGTCTTTGTATTTAAAGTTGCTTTCTAGTCTATGTCTGGTGTGAGTAGTTTGTCTTGCTGCATTTAGAAGTACAATTGTTCTTTTCAGAGGGAAAGGGTTCAATGGCCTCTTTCTGACTTCCTGTGTGTTTGAGTTTGTGTGCCACTATTCATGCCCTAGATCACATGTTTGGCAGAACTCGCGTCATGCATACAGGAAGTGGGCATTTATTTTTTTCCACCATAAAAGCAGATCCTCTTCAGTTGGTTTGCATGTCTCCAACCAATAAAGCATAATTCTAAAATAATAAGAATCAAAATATTACAAGTATTTCCACGTTTGGTTTTGCTCATCCAACTCAATTGGACTCAATTGTAACTGCGAGATTTGGTAAGGGATTTAGAAGGAATGTACAGTGTAATTCAGCGCTGCTCACAGCAGGCAAATGCTAAGGAAAATCAATTTGCGATATTTGAGTAGAATTTTTAATTAGGGCTGCCAATTGATTAAAATTGTATAATATATATATATATATATATATATATATATATATATATATGGAAAATGCTTTACATTCTTGTAGCAGAAGAGTTAATCATTGATAAGACAATACAAAAAGCAGCTTTAGAATACAATGTATTGTTTACTACCATATTATTGATCATAAGTCAATCATTGGCACACAGTTCACAGCAATCCATTTCACAAGTGAATTTGTCAATCAGTTGATTTATTATGAAGGCTTGTTTAAGTACACCTGCGTCAGACATTTTTTTTGTTTTTTAGAAACAAGCCAGGGGTACACATAGTACACAATACTACAGATATATTTTACAATAATGCCAAGACATTATATTCATTACATAGTGCAATGGTTTTCAATGCTTTGGAGTTGTTGGAGGTACAAAGAGTATTTAAATAACATTTCAAGTCTTTACAAAAAAGTGCAAATAGGGGCTTTATAGACATAAATTTACACTTTTGTTTAAAAAAACTTTGCAAGAAAAATAAACCGATTAATCAAAAATTATTATCAAAGTTATCAAAACTGTGAAAACCAAATAAAATGTCTATAAAGCAAAGAAAAACTAGTTAAAATAGAGGTACGTACAAACAAACAAAATTTTCTCTAAAATATTACAGCGTGGACACATTCCCAAAAAATGATTTAAGTTCAGTCATGAAACTCTATTTGGTATCACAAGCTGATAGGTCCTTTGAACATGTAATTTGTTAAGCCAATTAGCTTTCATGGTGTATCTGGTTATTTGACATGCAATCTGTTAGCTAATCTACTTGCATACCCCTTCTTGGTCTAACATTCAGTTCAGTTCATTCAATTTAACAGTCTAAATTGTTCATTTTGTTAGAATTAATGATCATTACATTTTATATAGCGCATTTCTGACACTACACACAAAGCGATTTTGTGCAACTACACACAGTGATTGACTCCTCAACCACCACCAGTGTGCAGCATCCACCTGGATAATGCGATGGCAGCCATAGGGCACCATTACGCTCACCACACACCAGCTATTGGTGGAGAGGGGAGAGAGAGAGAGAGAGAGATATATAGAGACAATTAATGGATGGGGATTATTAGGAAGCCATGATTGATAAGGACCAATGGGGGAATTTAGCCAGGACACCAGTGTTACACCCCTACTCTTTTCGAGTCCTGGGATTTTTAATGACCAAAGAGAGTCAGGACCTTGGTTTAATATTTCATTCAAAGGACTGTGCCTTTTTACAGTTTAGTGTCCCAATCTCAATACTGGGGCATTAGGATCCACACAGACTGCAGGGTGAGCACCCCCTGCTGGCCACACTAATGCCTCTTCCAGCCGCAACCTTAGTTTTCCCAGGAGGTCTCCCATCCAGGTACTGACCAGGCTCAACCCTGCTTTTTTTCAGTGGACAAGCAGTCTTGAGCTACAGGGTGATATGGCTGCTGGCGTCTTCGGAGCAGGTAAACTGGTTTCACTCAAGAGCTCTATAACATTTTTCTTTCTGAAACCCTCCTCACCAGCATCTCTTGTCTAGATCCGGTTCAAGGGAATTGTACATTTGTTTAATTGTGCAGCAGCAGCATAAGCTACAAACTGTCATATCCATTAAAACACCTATAAATTAATTGCGAGAGTTGTCATGACTTAACTGAATAAAGGTTTGTACACAGAATTTAGCATTCCTGCCAAGTCAAAAGAGCCCACCCTCCAAGACTTTATGATGTTCTGGTCCCTATAATTCCCCTCCAATGTAAGTCCAAGGAATATTTCCATATATTTTATTTTTGTCTGTCAGGTGAAAAATTACTAATCCAATTGCAAATCTAATAAAACAGAACAGTACCTGCACACCCCTCCTCCACAAGCTTCAGTTACATCAGAGAATGTTTAGCCACAAGATGGACCACTAAATGAATGTGAGAAATTGGAACACCCAATAGAGAGCAACAGTTTGGTTTCTGAAGTAAAAATCCCATTAATTTTTCCATAGACTAATTGATTTTTAATGCTAACTTAAAAACCTTTACAGACAGACCTACCGTGAGCTCTGAGATTGTTCATTGATGGTATATGCTTCTGCTGAAACCACCCGTCTGCATTATTCCAACTTTATTGTGTAAAAATTGTCTTTAATAGCAGAATTCCAAATGACGCAAAAGAGTCTGTCTCCCTGCACTATAAAACTACTTATATATTTACGTATATTGGAATATTTAGCAATAAACATAATATATATATATATTGTTTCTATACTTATAATTAACAACCTAAAATTAATAGTTTATATATTTCTATAGTTTTATATTTGATTACATAATTCGCAATGCTTCATGGGATTGTAGTTCATGCCCGCTTTATAGGTAAAAAGAGCCAATCACAATTTACCCGTTTTTTGCTTTTTTGTGATCTGAGCACAATTGATGATACCATTGTTGTCAGATTTTACTGCTGATTTGAAAGATTAGATTGAAATATTGACCAAACTTTTTGGACATTTTAGTTTTTTCCCATTCAAGTAGATAGGAGCTGTACTTTTATGCCACATGTATCTATAGAAAATATCTGCCTGGGAGCATTCCCAAGATGGCCGATGAGTGGACTGACTTGCTTCGAAAGGGGCTTTGGTTACATGGTAAAATTCAATACCTGGAGTTAGGGGTTTTGAAAAACTCTTAATCCTTCCTATCAGCAACAGTGATAGTACACTGAGAAAAATCTATTATTCATTCTGCGTAAATGCAAACTAAACATAAAATATATATTTCTACATAACCATGTTTGAGTTGACTGGTATAAACAACCAATCACAAGTTCCTACCACATTTTCTATTTGATGTTTTAGTTCTCATAATCTCTACTGTGTCCTAATATGGACTCAAATCTATAGATTACAATTAGTAATCTTTTGCTTAAATGCAAGTTAATCATTGGTTTTAACCCATTAATTTAATATTTGGACAGAGGTGGCCAAGTATGAGCAATAGTAATGTTACTTGCCTTAGTAAGCACCACTAATAATAACTACCATTGTTTTGTAACATTATCTGGGAGGTGTGTAGTTTACTCACAATAATACTCAGTAATTACTCACTAATTGCATTTGAGGGTGTGTAATAGTTGACTAAAGGGGTTCAAATGTAGTGCGAGGCGAGCTACCGAACAAAGGAATAGAAAGAATGAAAAAGATTATTTGAAAACACACGTTATATCACAGCTACATTAGAAGACTGAGTTGTAAAAAAGTAGCATTTTTTCCATCAAATCAGACTATCTGTGAAGAATGCTGGATACTATATATTTGAAGGCTGATGATCAGATGTTACAGTATTACACAGACAGCGATGTTTCCACTATGTTGCCAGAGTGTCTGGGTGTGTGCCAGGGAACAGAGAGGCGTTAGTAAAACTGAAGTGCTTGAGTACAGTGCTACAGGCAGGTCTGTTGCCTTCTTGACAGCTTTTTCTCCCCATGATTGCTTCCTTTTGTTGGACTCATCCCATCTACCAATCAGTACACTCTTAAGATTTAGGGACATGATCCAGAAAAGGCCAGCTGGTCTCTAAAATCACATCTGCCATCTTACTCAGAACAGAAGAAGAGATTTTTCAGTCTGTCTTTTTTATCTATCTATCTATCTATCTATCTATCTATCTATCTATCTATCTATCTATCTGTCTGTAGTATCTATCTATCTATCTATCTATCTGTCTGTAGTATCTATCTATCTATCTATCTATCTATCTATCTATCTATCTATCTGTCTGTAGTATCTATCTGTCTGTCTGTATATCTGTAGTATCTATCTATCTGCAGTATGTATATATCTATCTATCTGTCTGTCTATCTGTAGTATCTATCTATCTATCTATCTATCTATCTATCTGCAGTATGTATCTATCTATCTGTCTGTCTGTCTGTTGTATCTATCTATCTATCTGCAGTATGTATCTATCTATCTATCTGTCTGTCTGTAGTATCTATCTATCTGTAGTATCTATCTATCTGTCTGTAGTATCTATCTATCTATCTGTCTGTAGTATCTATCTATCTATCTGTATCTATCTATCTGCAGTATCTATCTATCTGTCTGTCTGTCTGTCTGTCTGTAGTATCTATCTATCTATCTATCTATCTATCTATCTATCTATCTATCTATCTATCTGTCTGTAGTATCTATCTATCTATATGTCTGTCAGTCTGTCTGTAGTATCTATCTATCTATCTCTCTATATGTCTGTCAGTCTGTCTGTAGTATCTATCTATCTATCTATCTGTCTGTAGTATCTATCTATTTATCTGCAGTATGTATCTATCTATCTGTCTGTCTGTAGTATCTGTCTATCTATCTATCTATCTGTCAGTCTGTCTGTCTGTAGTATCTATCTATCAATCTATCTATCTATCTGTCTGTAGTATATATCTATCTATCTATCTGTCTGTCTGTAGTATCTATCTATATCTGCAGTATGTATCTATCTATCTATCTATCTATCTATCTGTCTGTCTGTAGTATCTATCTATCTATCTGTCAGTCTGTCTGTCTGTAGTATCTATGTATATATCTATCCACATATCTATCCGTCTGTAGTATCTATCTATCTATCTATCTATCTATCTATCTATCCATCCGTCTGTAGCATCTATCTATCTATCTATCTATCTATCTGTCTGTCTATCTGTAGTATCTATATATCTATATATCTATCAGTCTGTAGTATCTATCTGTCTGTCTGTCTGTCTGTAGTATATATCTGTCTCTCTGTAGTATCTATCTATCTATCTGTCTATCTGTCTGTCTTTCTGTCTGTCAGTCTGTCTGTAGTATCTGTCAATCTGTCTGTCATATCTATCTATCTATCTGTCTGTCTGTCTGTCATATCTATCTGTCTTGCTGTCTGTATTATCTATCTATCTATCTATTTGTCTGTCAGTAGTATCTATCTATCTATCTGTCTGTAGTATCTATCTATCTATCTATCTATCTATATGTCTGTCAGTCTGTCTGTAGTATCTATCTATCTATCTGTCTGTAGTATCTATCTATTTATCTGCAGTATGTATCTATCTATCTGTCTGTCTGTCTGTAGTATCTATCTATCTATCTGTTAGTCTGTCTGTCTGTAGTATCTATCTATCAATCTATCTATCTGTCTGTCTGTAGTATCTATCTATATCTATCTGCAGTATGTATCTATCTATCTATCTATCTGTCTGTCTGTAGTATCTATCTATCTATCTGTCAGTCTGTCTGTCTGTAGTATCTATGTATATATCTATCCACATATCTATCCGTCTGTAGTATCTATCTATCTATCTGTCTGTAGTATCTATCTATTTATCTGCAGTATGTATCTATCTATCTGTCTGTCTGTCTGTAGTATCTATCTATCTATCTGTTAGTCTGTCTGTCTGTAGTATCTATCTATCAATCTATCTATCTGTCTGTCTGTAGTATCTATCTATATCTATCTGCAGTATGTATCTATCTATCTATCTATCTGTCTGTCTGTAGTATCTATCTATCTATCTGTCAGTCTGTCTGTCTGTAGTATCTATGTATATATCTATCCACATATCTATCCGTCTGTAGTATCTATCTATCTATCTATCTATCTATCTATCTATCTATCTATCTATCTATCTATCCGTCTGTAGTATCTATCTATCTATCTATCTGTAGTATCTATATATCTATATATCTATCAGTCTGTAGTATCTATCTGTCTGTCTGTCTGTAGTATCTATCTGTCTCTCTGTAGTATCTATCTATCTGTCTGTAGTATCTATCTATCTATCTATCTGTCTGTCTTTCTGTCTGTCAGTCTGTCTGTAGTATCTGTCAATCTGTCTGTCATATCTATCTGTCTGTCTGTCTGTCGTATCTATCTGTCTTGCTGTCTGTATTATCTATCTATCTATCTATCTGCAGTATCTATCTAGCTGTCTGTCTGTCTGTCTGCAGTATCTATCTATCTATCTGTCTGTCTGCAGTATCTATCTATCTATCTGTCTCTATCTAGCTATCTGCAGTATCTATCTATCTATCTGCCTGTCTGTCTGTCTGTCGTATCTATCTATCTATCTATCTATCTATCTATCTATCTATCTATCTATCTATCTATCTATCTATCATCTGTCTGTCTGTCATTTAGAATAATTTTAAGTCTGAACTGATTCATAAATTTAAGTATAAGTTTAACGTGACCAAGGAATATCTCATCTTTAAATGAGCGATATGAGTGTCAAGGCAATGAACTGCCATTGTGAACTGCTCTTAATTCAGAAGGTTAAATTACTCTCCAGAAGGCTGGATACATTTTCAAAATCTGTGAGTGCCCTGGAGCCCTCAAACAGGGGCAGGTCTCTTTTGAAACCAATTTCTCCTCACCCACCTCTTTAAAATACAGACTGTCTAATTAACAGCGGTGTATCAGTGGCACATTAGTGCTACATTACAACCACCAGCACAAACACTCCACATTCAAGAGCTTCTTGTGATTCACGAGGATACAAAGTGATCTACACCAGCCAAAATTAATTCTGGTATGTTTCACTATTAATAAATAGTCAAATGGTTTAACAATTTGTGGTTAGTGGTGTTTGGTAAAGTAAAAATCACTACAGTAATTGCTCATACCAAAGATTATGGATTTGAACAGACCCCTGATCCTAAACATATCTAGTAAATACTTCAAAACACAGTATTTATAAAGAAGATGTGTGCTAATACAGTACTTAAGTGATCTAATATAGGATTTTAGGCTAGCAGACAATAAAATGTTTGAAAAATCCCATAACATGCATTGTAGGAACGTCCCAAGCCATATCTAGGGACCAGAATATTATAGGTATTTGGGGGTGGGCACATTTGGCAACTACCCAGAACACCCTAGCAACAGCACATGCAACATGCAAACAATCACTCAAAACATCTTAGCATCATGATGGCGAGTTTTGTATCAGCAAGCATCACTTAAATGGTTCAATTCTAGTTTAGATTATTATGTACATATTAATTTACCTAAACTTGCTCCACCCAAAGCTTTCAAACACTGTAGAGTGACCACAATAAATAAGTAGAGCAGCAGGTACAGTAGAGTCATTCACTATTCTTTTGTATGGATGTGATTATGTGTCTGATGTTCACTGATGTCAGAGTATGCAAGAAAATTATTTTGGAGCACTTGGGTAATATGAATGAAAGGAAGTTTTGGGGATTGGCTGCTCATGTTAGTCCAGAGGGAATGACTTTCACATGATGTCTTAGAGCTTACGGAGGTCATGAGACATATGGCACCAGTCACTTTTCCTCTGCCTGTTACTGAAACGAGAATTTAAGGAATCCAGGCTTACAAGCAGCTCACATGTCACCTGAATATGCAGGCGTGCATGATTAACCCCTTTTTTTCAGTTTGGTTACACAATCACAAGGAAATATTTAAACAAGCACCAAATCATTTTGTGTTTATGTTTCACTGGCTGACACTACAGTGGATTGTTCACTTTAAAAAAAATCAAAAGTTTAGAAAACTTAAAAAAGGTAACCAGCTGCAAAGCATTTTAAATTGACTCAACATCAGGCAAATTAGTTTTACCATCTTAACAATTCAAGTTGGATAGTAAGTTCCATGAACCATGAAATATCAGTGATCATTAAGTTCAATACACTTTTTATGTGTTGCTGTCCAAGATTTTTAATATTCTTGAAAATAATATAAAATATTTTAAGCAGATCTACTGTACATTTCGACATAAGATCATGTATCAGCCTAACAAAGAGACCAAATATTTATTCTAACTTAAATGGTGGTGTCAGTTACTGGTATTCAGACTTGGAGACTTGGTAAAGAAACTTGGAGCTTTGGAGTGCCAAAAAGAGTGGGGCTCAAAACTAAGTCACTTTTAAAGTCATGTTTATTATTAGAAATGGATTGAAATGACCTTACAGCATGGGTATAATTATTGTTCTCCCTTCAAAGTACCATCCGAAGGCATTAAAAGGGCCTTTTGTAAAAGCGCACAACTTAGTCTTGATGGAAACAATGTTCACAAGGTTCCACATTGATACAACGAATGCCTGATTAGTGAAATCATTTTGAGATTTTGAGATTTTTGTTTGAGGCCCAGAGTAGCAAGTAAATTGAATGTCAATAAGAAGAACTTTATATTCTGCCTTGCTTATTTAGCTGTCTATGAAGTAGTCTGTACTTATTTTCTGTGCTGTATTAAGACTCTCTACACATTTTCCACAATATTCCAATATTTGTTTCTCTGCAATATCTGCCTTGCCATTATTAAACATTTTTTTTTTTCAGATTAACAATTTTTATTGATTCTCATAAATGAACACAGAAAAGGAAAACAAAAACACAGAACCAATCTTAATCCCCACGATAACCCCACCCTGACCCCAAAAACATCCCAGTGGTCGCATATTATACAGACACATAGAATTTAAATTCAAAAATAAAAATATAATAAAAATAATCACCCCTCCATAAATGATATATACCCTCCCCATTTCTCCGCAAACCTATTGTAATTCCCCATTTTTCGAAATAACCCCTCCTCAAAGGCCACCATCCGACCTCTGTCTGGCAATCATGACACTGGTTAAGACCCAACTCTTTATGTGTCTATTTTCAGTACAGAGTCTGGGGCACAATTATACCCAAGTGCTTAATATATCACACACCAGACTCTGAACCTTCAGCCAAAACTCCTGAATCTAAACACCCCCCCAGAAGACATGGGTTGTGTCTCCATCTTCTGATTGGCATCACCAGCAGGTGGGTGTGTCTTTAAGATCAAGCCTATACAATCCAGAGGGGGTCCAATTGAACTGATGTAAGATCTTGAATTGCATAAGGCGCACCCTTGCGTCTCTAGATGCGGTCTTGATGTTCCTCAGAATTCCAGTCCACTCCCCCTCCACCAAGATTAAATCATTTTCTTTATTATTTTATGCTATAGCTCAAAAAAACCCACCCCTAAATAACATGAAATCACAAAATGGACTGTAATTGATTTCTTTGTTTAATTTATTTAGCTGTTCCAATCCAAGTGGCAGTTCTTTGCCAGATTAAAGGAATAGACAACATGGTCCAGAACTTTGAAGCTCCAACAAGCACTTAAAGGCAGCATCAAATTAATCCATATGACTCCAGTGGTTTAATCCATGTCTTCAGAGGTGATATGATAGGTTTGGGGAGAAACAGATCAATATTTAAGTCCTTTTTTACTAGAAATTATCCTGCCGGTCCAGTAGATTTGCATGAAGAATGTGAATAGCCCAAGGCTTTTAGGAGGGTTGTTTCTCACCCACACCCATCATATTACTTCTGAATACATGGATTTAAATGGGATAGTTCACCAAAAATGAAAATTATCTCATCATTTACTCACCCTCATGCCATTTCAGATGAGTATGACTTTCTTTCTTCTGCAAAACACAAAGAAGATTTTTGGAAGAATATTTCAGCTCTGTAGGTCCATTCAATGCAAGTGAATGGTGACCAAAACTTTAAAGCTCCAAAAAAAGCATGCAAAGGCAGCATAAAAGTAATTCAGAAGACTCCAGTGGTTAAATCCATGTCCTCTGAAGCGATATGATTGGTGTGGATGAGAAATATTTATGTCCTTTTTTACTATAAATTATCCTGCCTGTACAGTAGGTGGCGATTTGCATGAAGAATGTGATTCGCCAAAAAAAAAAAAAAAAAAAAAGAAGAAGCTAACTAGCTTTTAAAAAGCATTTAGGAGGGTTGCTTTCACTTTCACATTTTTCTTCTTTTGTTTGACACTTCATGCACATCCTGCTGGTCAGGGCTGATCAAAAGTGGAGATTGATCTGTTTCTCACCCACACTTATCATATCACTTCTAAAGACATTAATTTAACCCCTGGAGTCTTATCGGGGGCTTTTATGCTGCCTTTGTTTCCTTTTTGGACCTTCAAAGTTCTGCATTCACTTGCATTGTAAGGACCAGTAGGGCTGAAATATTTTACTATTTATACTTTCTTTTGTTTAGCAGAAGAAAAAAAGTCATACACATATGGGATGGCATGGACTTAATGATAACATCATTTACATTTTTGGGTGAACTATTTATTTAAGCTGCATAAGAGCCCAGACCTACATGAGACTCGGTAGAAACCTATCTACAGCATTTATACTGACACCTATGGGTGTGAATCAGTGTTTTCTGAGCCACAACTAAATATACAATGCAATGGCAAAATAAATTATATTTTCCTTGAGTTTTCAGAATTCCTGAATTATCTGCACTCTTGCTAACTGTCAGTGAGTGCCCTCTTTACATTGTTCTCATTTGGCCGTTTATTTTTGCTGTCATTCTTTGTCCGCACCTTGCTGTTTGAATACTAGTGTTTCTGAATGCTTTCGGGCAGTGTGTTTCGATCTCACTCGGTGTGAATAGAGGTAGGTGACGATTGAGACTATTTTGCTGACGTTTTGCGTTGGGTGGGGGGCCAACTTCACGCAGAAGTGGTGAGACCGCAGACAGCCAAAAGACAGGTAATATTATCTGGGCGTGGTCTGTCTCCTATGACTTAATACATAATCTCCATTTTACGCGCACACACGCGCATACGCACACGCACACACACACACACACGGTAACTGTCTCATTTCGCGATCGTCTCCTATGGGGAGTGAGAAATCTGAGCTGGCATGTGTGTACGTGTTGGAAACTAGCAGTCCCACTCGACCATCTGCTGTAGTACACGGTGTCACAGTAATTAGGGGTGGATGGCTTGTGTCAGATAAGACTGCTCCTTTACTGTCCAGGACTCCAGCTGCAGACACTCTGAACTGAACATCGCAATAACTAACGGGCGTACCACCACTTCTGTCGTGTGAAATAAAGGGTCTAATTGAAGGCAGAATCATAATTTCCACTATTTATATATATCCTTAGATATTAATGTCACTCACAATTTATCTAGAGGGCACCATTCAAATACGACCCATGTCACATTAAAGGGATAATTCACTCAAAAATTTAAATATTGCCATCATTTACTCTCATGTCGTTCCAAACCCATGTTTGTCTTTCTTCTGTGGAACACAAAATAAGATCTTTCTGGCTGCTCATTTCCATTCAATTTAAGTGGATGGTGACTGAGGTTGTCAAGCTCCAAATTGACAAATTTAAATGTTTCCTAAAAATAATCAGTATGATTTAAACGCTACATTCCAAGCCTTCTGAACGCTGAGTGAGGAACAGACCAAAATGAAAAAAAAGTTTTTTTTTTTGAAAAAGTTATTTGCTCCAAATCTTCCCCTCTGCCATAGCTCTCAAATCTCATTCCCATTTTTTTTATTTATTTATTTATTTATTTATTTTTATAAAATAAGGTGCATCAAATTTGGCTTTTTTTTTTTTTTTTTTTTTGCTTCAGCAGTTTGTCCCTGCTGGTATATTTCAAAATGACACCATTACACACAGAACAAACGTCTTTCCCCACTGAAGGCCATTCAAAAGATTACAATATATATAGTGCATTCAGAAAGTATGTAGATCCCTTAATTGTTTTTTTTTTGTTGTTGTTGTTATGTTGTAGCCTTATGCTAAAATGCTAAATTAGTTTTCCCCATCATTCTACACTCCATAGCCGATAATGACAAAGCAAAAACCAGATTTTTGTTTTCTTTGCAAATGTATTAAAAAGATAAATATCACATTGACATAAGTATTCAGACCTTTTGCTATGACACTTGAAATCCACCGGTGGCAAATTCAATTGATTGGACTTGATTTGGAAAGGCACATACCTGTCTATATAAGGCCTCACAGCTGAAAATGCAAGAGATAGGATTGTGTCGAGGCACAGATCTGGAGAAGGCTACAGGTCCCAAGGGCACAGTGGCCTCCATAATTCTTAAATGGAAGTTTGGAACAACCAGGACTCTTGCTAGAGCTGGCCACCTGTCCAAACTGAGCAATTGGGGGAGAAGGGCCTTTGTAAGAGAGGTGACCAAGAACCTGATGGTCACTCTGGTTGAGCTCCAGAGATCATGTGTGGAGATGAGAGGAACTTGCAGAAGGACAACCATCACTGCAACTTTCCACTGATGTGGGCTTTATGGCAGAGTGTCCAGACGGAAGCCTCTCCTCAGTACAAGTCACATGAAAGCCTGCCTGGACTTTGCGGAAAAAAAAAAAAGCACCTAAAAGACTCCCAGACTGTAAAAACGATTCTCTGGTCAGATGAAATGAAGAATGAACTGTTTGGCCTCAATTCTAAGCATCATGTCTGGAGGATTTTTTTTTTTAAAGCATTTTAGCATTAGGCTGCAACATGACAAAATGTGAGAAAAAATATTAAGGGGTCTGAATACTTTCTGAATGAACTGTATGTATACAGTACTGTGCAAAAGTCTTAGGCACATTGTATTTTTCACAAAACATTTTAAATGTTTTTTAAATTATTTTAAATATTCTGCTTTTAGTGTATCAGTATGAAATATTAATTTTAGATTTCAAAATTCCCTTTGCAAACAGAATTGAATAGAAAAAGAACAAGGAGTCATATGATGGTATGACCTCCACAGAGTCCGGATCTCAACAATTGGATGTTCCAAGCTTCTTGGAGCATTCGCCACAGTTCTTCTATCTGTACACAACAAAGAAAAACTGTGTCCAGGTGTGCCTGAGAATTGGTGCTGTTTTAGAAGCAAATGTGGTCACACCAAATATTGATTTAGCTTTTCTTTTCTTTTTTTTTATTTGTATGACGTTAATTGATAAATGAAAACTATTTATGACATTATTTTTGAAGACATCCTCACTATGCAACATTGTTAACAAGTGCCTAAAACATTTGCACCATACATTGTGCTGAAACCTCCCAACAGTTTGATGTCACATTCATTCACTTTTTGTTGCATTTACTTGGGAGTCCTGCTACAACTGTACACCTATCCATACACTAAACCTAACCTTAAACATATCCTATACCTTACCACAAAAATCAAAAAATGAAAGGTTTCTAAAATTAATGAATATTCTGCATCTAAAATGTTTTATTTGACGCAATCATTCCACACTAGGGGACGACTATGAGGAAAAAACGTGATGAAAATGAAGAGAAGAAGCTAAGGGTAGCTAAGCTAATAGGATGGCCGCTTAGCTTAAAAGCTAACTTGAGAAAACGGATACGAGATATGTTTAATTTGACCATGTATATTTTGAATACATACTATCATATGTGACATATAATTTAATAGAGATTCTTTGTGACATGTACATAGTTAAGATAACTTGAATCATATGGCGATTGAAAATTACTCTGCAAATTCTCTCAGCCAATAGAAAGGCTTTGTAATCCAAGGGGGGCGTTACTTGGAGTAGGCGTGTCGTGGGTGTTCCTGGTAATTCTACCAGACGCAAACATATACACTTGGGTTAAGAGACTCTTTATATCATAAGCAAGATTTGATCTCAAGGGTTGTATATTTCATCTAAAGGCTGTTTATTGTGCCTATGCAAGTCAATTTGACATTTACTGTATGCTAAAACAGAACGCGTCATATTCTGGTACAATGCAACATTTAACAGAAATGTGGACTATGTAAACAGTTTAAGCAGCTATTCCTTATTAAAACTGTTTAGTGATCAATTTAAGGATTTATATAAAAAAAAAACATTTATGTTTTTATTCATGTTATGTACTATGTCATAATTCATATTCCCTTATTTGCCTCAATTGACTTTGTGTGTGCGCTTCCGCCCTCTAGTGGCCAAAAGAAACACCATTTTATTTATAATCTGACCGTCGATAAAATAGTCTTGGTTGACAGAAATGGTTACAACTACAGTCAGCAATTAAGTTTTTATACTATAAAAATGTTATTTAAACTATAAAAAGTGCTGTTGTACTGAATTATGTCCAGGAACGCTGCTTGCCCATTCAAATGAGTGGAGAGGAACTAACCGCTGTATATTCCGTGTTCAATACAAGATAAGCTCAATCAACAGCGTTTGTGGCATAATGTTGATTAGCACAAAAAATAAGTTCGATGTTCCTCTTCTTTTAAAAAATAAAAATCTGTGTTACAGTGAGGCACTTACAATGGAAGTGAATGGCGGGGGCAATATTTGGAGTGTTTGTGAAAAAATGTGACGCTTATAATTGTATAAAAGCATTACATTAATGCCCTCTGTTAAAAGTAATGTATTATTTGACCTGTTAAATTGCTTAAATAGTCATTTTTATGGTCATTTTAAGGTTCACTGTGTTATGTTGTCACTGCAACAAAGTTGTACTATTGGATATACCCTTAAGAAAAGATTAAGTGATTTTATCACACCAAAATCATGTTAACACATTGTTTATGTTTTGTGGTTTTACTTTTGAAAAAGTTAATATTTTAATGTTTACAGATTGGCCCCATTGACTTCCATTGTAAGTGCTTCACTGTAAACCAGATTTTTGCTTTCTTAAAATTAGGGGTGACATTTTTTGGTAATAAACATTATGCTAGTGCTGTGGAGTTAGCTTGAACTTGTATTGAACCTTGAACGTTCCTTTAAAATGTTATTTCAGCCAGAGAGAGCAGCACTTGAAAATATTGAGAAAATAATTTTTGGAATGTCTTTAGTTCAGCTAATGTGTCTTCAGGATTTTGCAACATGACTGTAAAGAACTTTATGGCTTGAAATTTGTGTAAATTACATTAATTGAATCGTTTCTTCAACTTGGGTACTGCCACAGAATGAATCTCAATTCAGTCCTTTACAGTAGCCTACTCTTCAAAATTATCCATGTCTTCTTTTACTAAACTTTTATTCTGTCAGATGTAAAGAAAATGAAGAATTCATGAGAGTTAATTTGCACTTCTAATTTATGATCTTGACATCAAGGTCAAAAGTCTGAGTTTACACTGAAAATCTTGATTTAAACCTGAAAATAAATAGAAAATCTCTTTAAGCACTTTATCCATTATCAACCAATATCTAATCCAATTCACCTAGTATATAACATATGTGTAGTCTTTGTTTACTCATTAAAATACTTGCAAATTGATCAACGCATTCTCGTACTGTCAAAGGCCTGTAACTCAAATGACTTCTTGATAGCAAGATAATTTCCTATAAAGAAGCAAACAGGTCAAGGAAGGTTAAGTCAGGGTATTATTCTCTACATTTGGTTTAGACAGAGTTGTCATTCTGAACCCGTATGAATTTCTTTCTAGCATGGACCACAAAGGAGACATCTAGCAAAATGCCCCAGCTTCTCTTTCCCATAAAATAAAATCCACTGCTCTTCCAGGGGCCGGATTCACGAAGCATTGTTAAGATATTTCTTCTACCATTTTCTTCTTAATTTCTAACGTTAAGAATATATTATATTTACGAAAAAATAAACATACACTTAAGACAGTTCCTATCTTTTTTCTTAAGACTGTTCTTAAGAAAAAACTAAATAATAATAATAATAATAATAAAAAAATACAAATTATCGCAAATAACATCTTAAGGTTAGGTTAACCTCACAGTTGTCTTAAATCCCTAAAGGTAAGATGGTTAATTAATTTACTGGGTTGTTTCAAATGTGACGTCTTCTATCATGCCGAGTCATAAGTTGCAGTGGGCCGTTTATATACAAATGTGATTTTAAACCAAACACGTTTTTGACTGTTTTTGTGGTTTATGTTATATTTATTTATTTTCATAAAAAAACTAATGACCAATCATGCTAGTCACAATCTTTGAAACGTAATAATTCTATCATTAGAAAGCTGAGACTGTCCTTTTTACTTTAGCACATAAATCTCAAAATGTGTTTCTGGGTCAAAGCGACTCAAATTGATGGAGATGGACACAGATATTTAGCATTACAACATTATAATACTAGCTACATATATAGTATATGACAGTTCATCTCGTTAAACTAACACATCTCATGCACTTTATATAAAAAAAAAGATTTAGTTCTTAAGAAATTTTATGAGATGTGCACTTTGGAACATTCTTACAAACTTATAATCATTTATCTTAAGATTTTTTTTTTCCTCTCTCTCTAAGAACATTTTCGTGAATGCAGCCCCTGGTCCCCATCCACTTTCATTGAATGGAAAAGGCTAAACTTCTCAAAAGGAAAATCATACAGGTTAGAAATGAAATAAGGGTGAGTAAATGACAGAATTTCCATTTTGAGGGGCACTGTCCCTTTAAGCAGAGCAGGTTGAGACATAGAGCAGGAGATAGTAAAGACAGTTAGTCGTAAGCAGCAGGGGTTAGAGGCAAAGGCAGGACTTTAACCAGACCTCCATTCCAACACTCCGACAAAACACAGACCCTCTTCAAATAAAGGGGTTAAAGAAGAAGAACTGTGTTTGCAGTGTATTGAAACTGGAAGGAAATCTGTTGATTTTAGGACAAAATCAGAAGGAAAGACATGAAGACGCAGAGGACAAAGGAAAGTACAGATGTCATGACATTTATTCAAGGCATGCTACAATTAAAGTTAATTAGGAAAAACATCAGCAGAGACTCTGGGTGTGTAATAAGAATAATTGTAACTCTAATAATGATTATGCATAATAATAAGCCATTCATAAAAAGAAAAAGGATACTTTCTACAAAAAATACAAATCAAATCTGCACTCAATCATGCACTGCAAAAATTAGAAAATATGTTTCTTTAATAGTTTATCTTCTATTTGCATTTATTACATCATAACTCATAAATTGGATACACTTGTCTCTCTCCTCAATTCCCACACGTCACATAAACTGCTTTACAAATGAAAGCTGGTACTGGTATGATATCAAAATACAGAAGACAAATCGTGTTTTTTCTGTTAATTTCCATAAATATAAAAACCAGTTCATATTGGTGTGTTTGTATCTTGTTCCCCGAAACCATTTTTGGCCAGGTTTAAAAAAAATAAATTAAATAAAAGGGAACACACATTTACAGCATCTGTTTCCTTTTGGTAGTGAAACATTCATAAAAACTATAAATTAGGAATTTCAATGCATGTCGTGCGTCCTGAGGTAAACTCGGGCACTTCTGTATGTGCGCTGTGCTTGAGCCACACCCCAATTTGCTAATTTAGTCGAGCACCCGCCTCCCCTCCTCCCCCTTAAATTATACGGTTCAATTAGCATAATTGTCGCCCATGAAATTTAGTTTTGAGAACTAGAAAGTGATATGGCTGAAATTTGAAGATTGTAAGGGTTGACTGCATCATAATAAAGCAATAAAATATTTCAGTCGCAACTGAACAGAGCTTCATCAGATCCAATTCAATCAAGTCCTTTGGTTTCAGTGGTTGGTTTATTGTTATGGTTTCATGCATTTTAGAATAAAGCTTTTGTTTTATGGAATTTATGAAGAAAAAAGACAAAAATGTTACTGGTTGTCATTTTTGAGGCTAATTCACTAAATGGTTGCGCCACTTTTGCGTGTGGTAATCCTGCACTGTTTTCACTGGCAAAGTGAGTATTTCAATTAAGCCACTGTGTTTTCAGTGCTAACACAGCTAGTTTCAATGTAAATTGCACTTTTCAGATTGCGCTATTTGGCTGGAACAATTAACGTTGCACTATTATCGCCCACAGAAAGCAGACGGTATGCAAAATTGTTTTTATAACAGATGTTAACTTTTTCTAGGGATTGTGGCAACATTACTTCATCAAATTTTGGAGAAAACTGGAATAATCGTGCATATATCAAAATGCGGAGTGTTGCCACACAATTTGCATGCCACACTTTCGCATAATTCCTTTTGTGAATCCTTTAGGGGGCTAAAACAATGCAGACCGTGCGTGCAAATAGCAACCCAGTCTCATAAAATCACGTTACCAACATTTTGGCAAAATGGTTTTTACATGTCTCGTTGTATGTATTGCGGCAGTTTCCTGGTGAAATGAACACTAGAAGCTCTAAAATAACAATTACTTTTATTCCCTTTCACGCCAATCACAAGTAAAATGGCAGATTAACAGTTCAACTCAACCCCACCCCCCGTTTCTCACAAAATGCTATCTTACTAGATCTAAACACTTTTACTATAGCGCATGAACATTTGCATTAACTAAACTACATTTTCACACATGTTCTAATGCGTTTAAATTGCATGGCATCTCAACTGATATCATTGCACTTGCGAATGCAATACAAAGAACCAGAGTACAGCCGAGCGTGCAAGTCGACACCTGAGCGGAAAGTGTCATAAACACACAACATGACGCGGTTGCTTTAGCAATTGTGTTTTTCATGTCATATTTGCTTTTTCTGACACTATCAGTTAAGTTTAAGGTTTAGGGTAGTGAGGTCGTTTTTTTTTTTTTTTTGTATAAACCTGATAGAGGTATAGGAGTAAATTGCTAAAAACTCGCTTTTAGCGCCACCCAGTTGGCATTTAATCTCAGAACTGCCGCAATACACGAACCACGTAATACCATTTTGCAAAAATGCCGCCAGTCACATAATTTAATGAGCTCGGGCAGCCAAATAATCTTCGCTATCTGTGGGCGTAAATCATTCAGTAAATTCCCCCCTACGTGTCGAGATGAGCGATATCTATTATTAGCAAGTATCGCCACAACTATCAAAAGCTGTTAATTCGAGTAAGGCTGTTCAAATGAATCAATAAGGGCCTGGTAACACATTCAGTTTTATAAATGAGCCTAGTTTGTGGGGAAAGGATATGGCTTGCCCTTCTGAGTTTTGAGGAAAACCAAGAACAGACGGCGGGATGCGTATTTCTCAGCGAAAAACAGACTTGTAACAATGATGAAGAGTGGAAAATACAAGTGTGTTGGTTTCTGATATACAGCCAGGAAATAAGTTACAAATAAGATAGATGAAAGGCACATAAACTTTGGTCCTGCATTATTTGTGACTTATTCAGTAAAAACATGGAAAAACCGTACACGCGAATAACCAATTAAATGACCTCGAATATCGACAATAAAATGTCTTACAACACAGCGAAACGTTGTTGCCTGAGTCAAGACATGGTTGGAAAATATTTCGGGAAATGCAGGTTATGAGGCGTCTTGTGATTTCTGTGACACGTTAATGGAGTCTGGCTTTTCTCCTGTTTATAAGTAAAAAAGCATCTCAGCCGGATGCAGATTGTGGCCCATTCGAACCGGTGTTCTGCTACACGGCTGCAAACATTTAAACCTCCGGATGCTTCTGATGGACCTGACCTCCAGTGATCAGAGTATATTTCTTCGTTTCACGCTCCCATTCGCATACATCAGTGGATACTTGTATACAACAGATTCAAAACTGCTGTTGAGAAGAGGCAAAGTAAAAGACAACAATCTTGAATCAGTTTTAACACACCTAATAAAAGAATAACAACCCAAATATGGAAGAAAAAAACAGGTATCACAACAAAGCAGGAACGAAAACCCCTAAAATGAATCAAATATAAGACACAGTAAATAAGATTCAACTCCAAACACACAGGTGCAAGTCTCAGACAACAGCATCACTCATAGTCAAATGGAAGGTAGACCTGAACACTCAGAGGGGATGATGTGGGCTTCCTGGTCTCCATTATTGACCTTATTCACGCTTGCGCCATCTTTGATTTTTAATGGAATGACAACAAGGCTGTGAGGAATAGACTAACCATCTCTTCAGTGGCTGAACTGCAGTTTATAGTGTTTTTGGATTGTTCCGTGAACAAAACATTGATTAAATATCTGTACAAGAACATTCCGTATACAAAGAACTCCAGACAACTTGAGTTGTGGAAAATCAGATGTGATCTATGAGCTTTATACAGCTTTATCGTGCCATTGAAGAGATGGTAAGATTGTCTCTCACAGCCTCTTTGCCATTCCCATTAAAAATCAAATATGGCGCCGGCGTGAATAAGGTCACTTCTACACTCATTTTGCTCTCTGGGGCCAATTTACATTTTATTAAGTAAATATTAATTAAAATATTTGGATTTTCTGTGTGTGTGTGTGTGTGTGTGTGTGTGTGTGTGAATATACTAAAGAGCTGGTCCTGACTAAAGTACATGAATATGAAATTTCTATTTAATTCTAGACATGAATTTGTATTTTTAAACAGCAGGTTTTAAGTTTTGAATTTTGAAGAGTTGGAATTAGTTGTAAAAATGCATATTTTAAATGTAAAAATGTTCAGATTAATAACAAATTCAGAACTCCAAATTCAAATCTCTCACATTCAGATGGGAAACAAACTAGGCTAAAGGTCAAGCAAAGCGGCACCCAGTGATCAGTTTATATATTACAAAAATAACATTGGCCAAGATTAATAAAGGCTGTAAAAGTTTTGTGCATTTAACTTCATGTTAACTATTGTGTTTAACTGAAATGTAAAGAGTTACCACATATTCTGGCAATATAAAATCTGCAATAACAAAAAGTAAAAAGAAACATAATTATCAAAGGAAAATGAATGACATCATACTGTCTGAAAACACTGTGTTTAGCAGGGGAAACACTGTCGCTTCCATGTAGCATTAATGTATAAATGCAGTGATGTATATACAATGCTTTTAAATACGATGTCAATTTGTCTCGCGCCGCACAGGTCTGTTTGGTCAGCGCCGCACTAACCATTGGCGCAAGTAAATAACCCAACTTTGCTTGACCTTTGGCCTAGTTTGTTTCTGATCTAAATGAGAGATTTGTATTTAGAGTTCTTGAATTTCCACTTAAAATACTATTTTACTACTACATTCAACAAAGCATACAGAAAATAGCATTAAATATCTAAAGATTTCTCAGTGCCAATTTGGAAAATACATTTAAGTAGTCCAATGTTGAAGCATCAAAGGGGGAGTTAGATAATATAATCCATAATATAAAAAAACAATCACTGATGTGGTCAAGACAGCGTTTTCATAAATTCACTCTATTCTATCATAAAAAATTGTCTGCAGCAAACCTCCATATTCTCTGATCACTAGATATATTTATGCCAGTAAAGTTGGGAGTTTGAGAAACAACTTTTTCAGCCTAATTAGGTTGTATGTAACAATGGTACACAGGTCAAGGATTCATACTTTACTGTATGTACACACACACACACACACACACACACACACACACACACACACACACACGGGAGAGGAGAGACCCACAGCATGCTCTGAGCATTGTAGAATTCACCGTTCATTTTTCTAACAAGAGCATTCACAGCACCATACATCATAACTTACATCTCATATCATATTAAGACCACATGGTACTGAGTCCCCACAAAAATACACATCTATTAGAGCTACACAACAAAAAAAAATAAAGATCAAATAAACCCTCTCACCAATCCCACAAAAAGTACATAAGATATTTTAGGTAACATTTCTAAAACCTATTTGATTATGAACACATAATAAGGCACGTAATAAGAAAATTAGGTAAATACACAGTAAATATGATTTTTTTTTTTTCACCACGATTTCTTGAATGATTATAGTGGTACAAAAACCCGATGAGGTTTAAAATTTGATTTTTTTTTCCTCTTCCATAAAAAAGAACAAATTACCAAAAATAAGTAACTTTTTTTCTTTCAAAAAGTCTTGACAATCCTTAAGATATTTAGACCTGAATAGTTTTGCTTTAAGACTGTAAACTTCAACTAAATTAAATTTCTTTTGAGAAGTGAAAGCGAAGTTTCGAATCGCTTTAGGTGAAATCAGTCATAAAAACCGACACTGTCCCTTGCCTTGCATTTACATGATCATTTGTTTGATGAAGGACTACATTTCAAATGGATATTGACAGAGGACTTCGCACACAGGCACAGAAACTGCTCCCATTGGATGCTACTCAGTGGGTCAATGGTGACCCTCCTTGGAATATTACAGCCAGGTCTTCGCAAAAATGAGTCAGCACCTTGCTTGAACACAATAGGGAGACCTCCTATACTCATATTTACTGTAGACCCCTACTATAGTAATACTGCACACTCACATAACCAATGCAGAAATATACAAAGAATCGAATTGCAAAGACTCCTTATTTTCTGTGTGTGCACACCATGGTTCTGTTCTAAAACCTAGTGAGCTGCCTACCTCGACAGCATTTAAGGCATCACAGGCACGCTAATGACGTGAAGGATGTTCAAAAAGGTAGACAGCTCTTAGGTTGCCTTCTAAGATACCTATTATTGGCTGAATTCTAGGACGTCCACAATCCACATAAATTTATTTTGGTTTGAAAACACATTCATTTCACTAGATTTAACCTCTCACACTTTCTTTCACGATGACATTAGGAAACTTAAAACTGACTTTTCAAACTTACATGGATTGGTGTATCGCATCATATGTATCCTTCGCACCGCATTGCAACAAGCTCATTCTAATTCACTTCTTATTTTATTCAATAATGAAAAGTAGCAATAGAAAAATGGTTCAATTTAATTTTATAACTATTTTACCCAGTATTTGTGTGTGCTATGTAAATTTATTAGTGCTGTCAATCGATTCAAATTTTTAATCGAATTAAATGCAATTAATCAAATAAATAAATATTTGGAAGAAAGGCCCCCAAATAAAGATAATTCAATATAAATAATATATATTTAGTCAATATAATTTTGGCTTTATTCCCATATCATTGAACAAGCCTACAGTCGACAGCAATCCGTTTTGCAATTGAGTTTGTCAATCTGTCCTGTTCTCACAACACGTTCTTGCGCTCAGTCCGCGCTATATTTAATTGTCCATTTATGTACGTATGTATCAGACGGATGCTTTTGAAGCCTCTCACTGGTTTCAGCACCATTAACACTGCACTTTTAGGAAGCTGTGTCAAGTTAAAATTTGCTGAAACTTTGTAAATAGTGTCTTGAGATCCCTGTATTCTGTTGTGCTTGGTCCAACTGTCAAGAACGTATCCTGTGTAACTCTCATTCTGTGGTAAGGATGCTTGTGAGGTTTGTTGAGATGCGCTGAATGCCCCTTGCTGACGCAGCTCATAAAAACATTTGAATTGCTCAGATGGTAGGAAAATATGGATTTTAATGACTAAATTTGTGTACGGGTCAGAGGGGATGATTAATTGCATTATTTTGTAACATTTCTAAATAGTTAAACACTCTAAATAAATGTGTTAAATCACCAGCCCTAAAAATTATGCTTATACTTTAATATATATATATATCGCACTATTAGCTTAGCAACATGTTAATGTCAAACTCAATTAACGCTCAAAACAGCTAAGCGGAGTGCAACAGATTGGAGCAAAACACGGGGCTTTTACCTTGACACGCCATCATTAAAACATGACTCACAGTGAAAGACGCTGACAAAATAGTGAAATGGCAAAAAAGTCCGTCTGACACACATAGACAAACACTAAAACAATTTGCACACACAAAATGCTAAAACAAGTTCTGTATGAACGGCCCCTTCGTCAGGTTCCATTTCAGTTAGGAGGAATTTGCTTGGATAGCAGTTCAATATGTTTTCAAACAGATTTCAAGTCTCTCTTTGTTATTTAGTCTTAATTTTTCATTTCATATTTGGTTTGCTCAGATGTAGAGGCATTATGGGACTGCAAGGCAAAAGAGAGTGCCGCCTTTTTTTTTTGCTGTGACTCAATGGGCTCCATGACTGTTTCTACCAAGCCCATTGCTGCAAAATCTCACACCTGTGGACAGAGCTGAGGAATGATAGAATGCAAAAAAGATCATCTTCCCCCTTGTGGAAAGATGAAAAACAAGAAAAAAACGAAAGAGAATGGAGGAATAATCAATTTCCCTTCTAGATTACGGGCTTACACCATTCACATTCAGAGAATTTCACTCGGGAGGAGGCGGGGCCTCCGATCAGGCTGGGTGTGGCTGATTGAAGTGTTCCAGTAAGATTTGACAGCTGGCCGTAATTTTTCCAGAATGATCATTCATTTATATGGTCTCTCCATTGAGGAACCTGATTGACTGGACTCACTGTTGACAACACACACCTATTGTGCGCAGATGTACTCTGACAGCGTAGCAGGTACAGAAAGCCAACAGACCAGTCTGTCCAATATTAAATTTCCATTATACAAGAAAGAAAAAAACATCATTCTCTATCTATTCACAAACGCCTACCATCTGGCTATACATCTTTGCACAGTAAACAGATAAGAGTATCCAAAACAATCCCCTGCTGTGCCTGTCTTCAATTCAAATTAATCAAAGTGCCGAGAAACAACAAAAGGTTTGTAAGTTTGAAACAGCTATGCTTGAATTTCAAATTAACTCATTCTTGAATCCATAGCACTCTTATTTTAATGCTACTCCGAGGAAAAGGACAAGCCCATTGGTTGGGAGCTGTCGCTACAGATTTATTTTTATTCCAGCAGCACTTGTAATGACATCAGCGGCATTCAAACGGTGACCGTGCATCCAACACATCCCACTGGAAATGCAAAGTGGGGCTCTCCGTTGAAACAGCCAATGAGAATGAAGGTGTCAGGTATTTGGGGGATGCACAGAGGAAGAGGCTCCGTCCTCACCTAGGTCAGGGTTAACAAGGCCATTGGGCAACAGGAGTGTCAGTCTCTGGTGTTTTAGAGATGTCAAGGAAGAAGAATCTTAAAGAGTCTTGACTTTACATTTTTGAGAATGTTCCTTGTGTTGGCTTTCCGTAATACACCAACAAAGGTTCTTACCTGGTGACCTGCAAAAGACTATAGAGGGAGTCCTACTTCGTCAATGCGGAGGCTCCCAGATATGTCACATTGTCATGGATATCCAATGTATCTCCAGCCCTGGTTGCTCGAGAGTAAAACAAATTCACTCTCAAATCCATCTAAAGGTTCTGCAGAAGTCTTCTAATTCTTTTTTTCTTCGTTTTTTCTTTTTGTAAAATCTCTACAACTACCACATGAATAACAGTAAATTTTCTCAATAGTTCGCCAGTCAGTCTTCATTTCTCTAAGGGAAACAGTCAGACTGCTAGTAGAAGGGCTGGATCGGGGAGGATGGGGAAAGGGTTTGTAGTGAAGAGGACACTAGATGGTGGATTTGGAGAAGGACACTCGCAGGTGGTGGTTCTCTCCCAGGTCGTGGTTGTGGAGGTCGATGAGAGCCTGGATGGCTTCTTCCACCGAACCCAGTTGGATCAGTGCCATCTTGCGGTCCTTCCTGTCAATCATATAAGGACAGTGAAAATTAGGCTCTTGTTTATCCTGAAATACTGTAGCTCAAGATTAACTTAATTATGAAGTTTCAAATGTTCATGAAGAATCAGTTGTTAATATCTCTTAGAGGTCATATTGCACACAACAAAGGCTAGGACTTTATCAATCTGGCAAGCTCTAATCTGATTGACTGGCTTTTAGCAATTTAAGGAACTTAAGGGTGCAATAGATCTTACCAGTCTGCCTGCACAAATCCAAGGAACTAATTGTTGGATTTGACAAAGTTCGCCAGGTATCGAATCAAATATCTTTAGAAAATATTCAGTAAGTAAACTAGTTATATACGAATTTGACTGTCTACAGCCTACACCCTATTCTATACATCCTACGTCCATTGCGTCCAAATTCTTTTATGTTTTCTGTACAGCCGGTTGCATAACAATACTTTTGTGCAACTGTTTGATATTTTTATTCTGCAGTGTTTAATTGTAGTATCAACTATTTCAGATAAACCCGACCCTAAAAGGCAAGTTAAAACAAAGTAAACTGTGGTTTGTTGTTTAACATGTTGGTCAAACGGTACTGGACGTCTTTCTAAGTGGCCAGAATAAGATGTGAAATGTACAAGACTTTGTCAATAATCAAAAGTCTGCCAACGAGAGACTATTATATGTATAACCTTTACTCATTACAAAGATCGGCAACCCATTATGAGACATGTAGTGAAGTGGCTAAACATCAGAACAGATTTTAGTGCAAAAAACAATGCAAGTTCTCACTTGAACACGCAAGCCACCATGAATGCGCTTCTCGTGAATGTGCAACAGACTTCAATATTTTAACAGAAAATGACTTAATTTTGGGTTGTTTCTCACCAAAACAAATCGTATGATTTCAAAACGCTTTGAATATGATGGACAAGCCGCATGGACTACTTAGATAATACTTGTGTGTCCTTTCTGAAGCTTGAATATGAATCAATGCCATAGTATTAAAGAGATGGACCGGAATATTTATTAAAACTTCTTTTAGTTTTTACTGACATACTGATTTGGAATGACATGAGGGTGAGTAAATGACTACAGAATTTTCATTTTTGGGTGAATTATCCTTTAGGTAAACTTTGGTAACTCCAGGAGTATTGAACCTGTATTAAGTGTACTATAAATAACAACTGATCACATAAGCAGAAAAAGCAAAAGGGAATGGAAGTGGATTACAACACACTGTTACCACCATCTAGTGGCACTGGAAGTACACTACAGCTTGTTGTTGTACAGGTCTATTATTGCATTCTCTTCCTTGTCAACATAAAATCATCTCTTGTCATCAGGAGGCAGTATAGACATAACATTACTTTTTCAGATTTTCACAAAACACCTGTCTTATCAGGCATATTGTCTAGTTAGAAAAGGTATAAGCTGACCATTCATACACAGACTATGAACAAACTGTTCATCTTTTTAACCTCTATCACACAATGGTTGAGAACAACAGACAGCTTTGAAGAGGTTGAAGAGAACTTACGCGAAAAACTTGAAGGCCTTGACCACATATCCAGAACCAGCAAACAGGTCTTTCAGAAAGTCATCTGTGATAGAAGGACTGGAAGCGGGACGGGAAGAAAGATACAACAATATAATGTATACAAAGGACAAAAATAACATAAATCAAAATAACACCATATCTGGTGCCAACCATAATTCAAAGAATGAGATTTGATGGAAGACTTCCAGCAGTGCAAATGGTAAATTCACTGTAATGCACAGCCCTGGCTTATTACTTTATTTGAAAACTGCATTATTTAAACAAAAAAATGCTTAGTTAGATAAAGATGGCAAAATTGGGCCCCCTTTATTGCAATAAACATTCGGTCCCCCATATGAGACACTCACGGGATATTTGAGAGATGCAGGGTGGCGGAGGGCGGGAAGATGTTCTGGAAGTTCTTGGAGCCGGGCTTCTTGAAGCGGTGCAGAGGACTCCCGCTGAAGTCTTTGGTCAGGCCCTGGTCCTCCTGACCCTCTCTGGGAAGTTGCACCGTCTGGTGCTTCGAGATGGTGACGCGGATCACCTTACCATACAGACGCTGTCCGTTCAGATGACTCATCGCTTTAAAACATGAAAAACCCATCAGGAAATGTGTTTAGGCCAAGCTTTCATCATGTAACTCAACACTGAACAGATCTTTCTTACATTTGGAAAACAAAGCATAAGGGCATAAGAGTTATATTTTTCAACAAATAAATTTGACCATGCACCATGCAGTTGTCACTGCTCTCCTGAATGCTTAATCCTATTCTGTACACACATTCAAGAAATATGAGCAAAACTAATGTGTAAATTGTTCGTAAATCCATTCTTTTCATAATGCAACAATTTATGTACATTAGTTGCATTGTAAATCACATATATTGTTGCATTCAATTCAATGTGACAATTCATATATAGCGAATCCAAATCCATAATTTGTATATTATGACATTCAATGTGACTTATGTAAATGATCACATTTAGTAAAATGCGACAGTTTACGAATTGTGACCAGTGTGATCGGGTATAATCCCATTACAATGTAATTACTGTAATCTAGTTAATTATAAAGTAAAAAATTTGTGAAACACATTCTTGTAATCAGATTACAGCTACTGACATTACCTGGGTTACACATATTTTTAAAATAATTTCATTTATGCAGAATACATTTTAAATATGATCATATGTATGTCTGTGACGTAGGTGTGCAACAGTGAACAAGGAGGACATTATTTTGAACCCCTCGAGGGGAAAAACTAAAATGTTTGTAAAAGTTTTTCAAAGTAACTAAAAATTAAAGTAATTATTAATGTGTTTACATTTTCAATTAAATAATCGGATTACACATTTTGAGAAGTAATTTGTATCGGATTACTTTTTTGAGTAACTTACCATACCTATGTCTTACAATGCGACTTATAATTTTCATATTATTTCAGTGTGACCATTTATACTTGAACGATTCTCCAAATGATTCACACACATTTTTTCTGCTTATGTTTCATGAATGTGACCCTTATTCACTATTTACAGGTTCAGATCTTTACAACAGCTTTCTATATATGATTTTACTTGCGAAACCTTCAGGTTGTGATAACCAATTTTTCATTTGTGTAGTATGTACAGAACCAAACTGAACGAGTAGTTAATACAGAGACTCTACTTCCTCTCTATAAATCACAAAAACCGAGGTACAGATCTTGACTCATTTGTAGCTGCTCCCAACAGCCCTACGATCTCGGGCTAACCCATAATATTCCAGTCCAAAGAGAGCATGGTATTTAAAAGCATAAAACACAGCGCATCTGTAGATTTAAAAAACATTCGCAAAAATTGCGATTTACTAAAATTCTCTGGAGGCTAATATTACTTTTGTCAAATTTTACACTGCAAAATCACTGCTAATTCCTGCATTATTAGTTCATAAAACCATTCTTAAAGAAATATTCCAGGTTCAATTCAAGTTCAGCTAAATTAACAGCATTTGTTGCATAATACTGATTTCCACATAGATTAATTTTGACTCGTCCTTCCTTTTCTTAAAAAATAAATTAAAAAAAAGCAAAAATCTGGGGTACAGTGAGGCACTTATAATGGAAGTGAATGGGGGCCAATCTGTAAACCTTAAAATACTCACTATTTCTAAAGTATAGCCACAAGACATAAACAGTATGTGTCTAAACATAATTTTAGTGTGATAAAATCACTTTCTAACCTTTTCTGTGTAAAGTTATAGCCAATTTTAAAACTTAGTTTCCATGACTATGTAATGTCAATTAACACTAAAACCCTAAGATGACTTTACAAATGATAATATAAACATCTTTACAGCTCGAATAATACACAAGTTTTAACAGAAGATTTAATGCAAGTGCTTTTATAAAATTATGAGCTTCAAATTTCTGCCTTTAAACCCTCTAAAAATTGGCCCCATTCACTTCCACTGTAAAAGCCTCACTGTAACATAAATGTTTGCTATTTTTAAAGAAAAGGACTGAACAATACCCTTTGGGGATTTCCTCCTGCATTTAAATCCTAAAACTATGCAATGTATATGCAGGCTTTCACACTTGAAGGCTTTCTTTTTATTTATCCTCACTCTATTTCATCATCTATTACAAATCACTGCAAGAACTGCACCAATGAATTCATACGTTTATATATCCACAGAGACATTTAGTTGCAAAACATAACATAATCTGGCTATAGATATTTTATTTATAATCCTGACTATATCCACCAGCAATACAAGCAGAGTGATTTGTAAATCTAATATAGACACAAAATCAGTCAATAAAGGCGACTGATGAAAGCATGAGGAGAATATATTGAGATAAAAATAATTTCCGTTTAATTCTTGACGCACCAAGCTGGGCCTGTGTTGCATCTGCCATCTGTATTAAGGCATTCTCTTTCTTATTGAACAGAATCTTGACTCTGTGGACATCTCCGTAGACCCCTACAAGAACAAGAAAGAAATATATTTATCTGTGCTCAACAGGTCATAAACACTATTTACAGCAAATAATACACTATCTGCAGATCCCGGTGTTTTAATATTGAAGGCAGAGGGCGTCAGCGGATTTTTTGGATATCTGTGTCTAAATTTGACAGTTATTAAATTTAGAGGACAATAACAAAAGGCACACACTGAGTGTGTATGCACGCATGCTTGTGTGTTTGTGCATGCACCATACTGAGCTAACATTCATGTGGTAGGTGATACAACATGCTATCTGTTAATAATCTCCAGACTGTGTATTTGTGAGGAAATCGTCTTTCTCTCCTCTACTGCCTTCATAAAAACATCCGGGCTGCACATCTGATGTAGAAGAGTAATACATTTGTCCTTACCAAATAAAATGAAGAGTCCGTGTGGTGATATATTCTGCAAGAGATGGAGCATTATCAGTGTCTTGAAATTGAAATTTAAGAAGCATTTGAAAGATTTGAAATTAAAAAGCGCAAAATTGTCTAAAGAAACGATAGAAGTGGAGATCTGCTGTGAAACACGCATACATGTACGCTGAGCACTAATGCAGAAGAATCAAATCAGTAATGCACCGTGTGACATTAATTGCTGAGACTAAATAAACAAACATGAAAATAGGTTTGGATTAGCTCATGTAATGAGACAAAAAAGACTGGATGGAATAATTTTCTAGTAAAGACAGCTTTGAAATATCAGGTCTGTGCATGTGCGTTACTTCTTGTTCTAGTACACCGTATGTTAGTAGACTTGTAGAAGTCATTATGGAGATCTTGAGTTTGTTTAATTCACATTTCAACATCAGTGAATTAGTTCAATTACTTTTTAGAATGAATTCAAAAAATGTTCCATGACTTTTCCAGTTATGAGCACTGGATATATTTACTGTACTGACTGATTCACGAATGTGTCATTTAGACTGATTTGTAAACCAGTTCAACAGATTCATTGAAAAGAAACTCACAAACTGGACATCACTATGGCTTGCAAGTAAGTTTTACTCTACACAAAAAAATACATTGTGAAAATAATTTAGATCAGACCATACCTAAAAAGAAACCTTACATGAGGGGAAACCCTGTAATTCTGCAAATGTAATGAATTTATAAATTATAAATAATTAAAACACACACACACACACACACACACACACACATACACACATACACACATACACACATACACATACACTCACCTAAAGGATTATTAGGAACACCTGTTCAATTTCTCATTAATGCAATTATCTAATCAACCAATCACATGGCAGTTGCTTCAATGCATTTAGGGGTGTGGTCCTGGTCAAGACAATCCTGAACTCCAAACTGAATGTCAGAATGGGAAAGAAAGGTGATTTAAGCAATTTTGAGCATGGCATGGTTGTTGGTGCCAGACGGGCCGGTCTGAGTATTTCACAATCTGCTCAGTTACTGGGATTTTCACGCACAACCATTTCTAGGGTTTACAAAGAATGGTGTGAAAAGGGAAAACATCCAGTATGCGGCAGTCCTGTGGGCTAAAAATGCCTTGTTGATGCTGGAGGTCAGAGGAGAATGGGCCGACTGATTCAAGCTGATAGAAGAGCAACTTTGCCTGAAATAACCACTCGTTACAACCGAGGTATGCAGCTAAGCATTTGTGAAGCCACAACACACACAACCTTGAGGCGGATGGGCTGCAACAGCAGAAGACCCCACCGGGTACCACTCATCTCCACTACAAAAAGGAAAAAGAGGCTACAATTTGCAAGAGCTCACCAAAATTGGACAGTTGAAGACTGGAAAAATGTTGCCTGGTCTGATGAGTCTCGATTTCTGTTGAGACATTCAGATGGTAGAGTCAGAATTTGGCGTAAACAGAATGAGAACATGGATCTATCATGCCTTGTTACCACTGTGCAGGCTGGTGGTGGTGGTGGTGTAATGGTGTGGGGGATGTTTTCTTGGCACACTTTAGGCCCCTTAGTGCCAATTGGGCATCGTTTAAATGCCACGGCCAACCTGAGCATTGTTTCTGACCATGTCCATCCCTTTATGGCCACCATGTACCCATCCTCTGATGGCTACTTCCAGCAGGATAATGCACCATGTCACAAAGTTTGAATCATTTCAAATTGGTTTCTTGAACATGACAATGAGTTCACTGTACTAAAATGGCCCCCACAGTCACCATATCTCAACCCAATAGAGCATCTTTGGGATGTGGTGGAACGGGAGCTTCGTGCCCTGGATGTGCATCCCACAAATCTCCATCAACTGCAAGATGCTATCCTATCAATATGGGCCAACATTTCTAAAGAATGCTTTCAGCACCTTGTTGAATCAATGCCACGTAGAATTAAGGCAGTTCTGAAGGCGAAAGGGGGTCAAACACAGTATTAGTATGGTGTTCCTAATAATCCTTTAGGTGAGTGTATATATAGTATATATAATATGCAGCCTGATGTCATGTGTGAAACTCAAATCTTCTCTCACTTTCATTAGACAAACCCATGATTTTAGTGAATTATAATACTAAAACATCATTTTGAAAACCACTTTGGTCTACATAAGGCACAAAAACCATCTGAGGAACCACACCATGACCTGAGACACCCTATAATTTCTTGGTGAAAATAAGAAACAAAATCACTTGTGTTTTTCTTCATTTTTAAGGTTTTTCAATACCCAGTACCGATACTAGATAAACAGATACAAGGATAACTAGAATGGGGTGACCAATGGCTGATAAAATGCAAACATATGTGTACTCAGGGCTGGATTGGTAATCTAGCATACCGGGCATTTTCCCGGTGGGCCAACGCAATTTGGTGCCGATCAGGGGCGGCCTGTCCATCGGGTGGCCGCCCGGTTCTCCCGATGGCGAGTCCACCACTGATCTGCCCCAAAGTGCGTCGGCCCACCATAAAAATGCCCGGTATGCCAGAACGAGGCATGGCGGCCTGATATGCCGAAGGGGGCAACGATATGCAGCCTGCCTCCCCAACTTTTGGGACAATTGCTATGTAAAATCCCGGGCCGATACAGTATGCGATATAGGCTATTATATAGACGATGTAATTAAAAGTAAATGAGATGTACACATATACACTGAAATGAAACACACTTTTTTTTACACTCAAAATTGACAAAATATTTGAAAACAAATCTAAGTTATATATTGACACAGCTGTTGGTAGATAAACACTTGTGTTTTGGCCAAGTGGGAAGTTACCAGCTAATACTGATAATCTCAAAAGGTCCAAATATATTGTTCTATTACTACTATAAATGTAAATGTTTTCTTTAAGGGATAGTCCACCACCCCCCAATTAAAATTCTCTCATCATTTACTCACCCTCATGCCATTCCAGATGTGTATGACTTTCTTTTTTCTGCTGAACACAAACGAAGATTTCTAGAAGAATATTTAAGCTCTGTAGATCCATACAATGCAAGTGAATGGTGACCAGAACTTTGAAACTCCAAAATGCACATACAATCAGCATAGAAGCAATCCATAAGAATCCAGTAGTTTAATCCATATCTTCTGAAGCGATCCAATTGTTTTTGGATGAGAACAGACCAAAATATAACTACTTTTTCCATTACAATTCTTAGCCCCATATAGCCCTCTTCGCATGCAGTAAGATATTGATTAAACCCCTGAGGTCATATGGATTACTTTTATGCTGCCTTTTTGTGCTTTTTGGAGCTCAAAAGTTTTAGTCAACATTCATTTTGCATTGTATTGACCTACAGAGCTGAAATATTCTTCTAAAAGTATTTTTTTTGTTCTGCATAAGATAGTCATACACATCTGGAATGGCATGAGGGTGAGTAAATGATGAGAAATGTTTTAATTTTGGGTGAAATATTGTTTCAATTGCTTTCAATGGGTCAAGGATATCAAATCAGTCAGGTCAGTCTCTCCCAAACCCTTGCAATCACTTTTTTGCCTTATAAAAGACAGATTCCTGTGAGAAGGGTTTGTTTGCTCATGTTGACACCAGTATGTCAATGATGTTGTGTAATTGGTGAGCCGGCCCTGAAGGAAAGGTGGTGTTTGGGGCGGGGACAGAAACTCACTTCGGGGTTGAGGTTGGAGACGAGGAGCACAGAGTGGATGATGGTGTGGGCCATGCCGTAACTGGCCATCCGTCCGGTCATTGCTGATGAGGGGATGGTGAGGTGCCCCAGAGCACCAGGCATTGTCTGCATAGACAGACCTGACCAGTGGGGGGAGAGGAAGAGGGGAGAGGAAGAGGGGAGAGGAGAGGAGGGTCACATTACCTGTTGCTGCTTTTGTTATCAGATAAACAACAAACAGACTTTATTAAATCAACATGTTGAAGCATGCTGGGATATAAATACCGGAAGCTCAAATCAAAATTGTATTTCATGTTTGGGGAAGGGATGGTTTAAATGAAGTCAGAACAGGTCAGGGTGTGAAAATGGAGCACAGTTAAATTGTGAATTGAAGACAACACGAAACAGCATTCGTAACACAACATACTTAATGTGTGAAAAATAAATTATTCTGTTTCTGAGTGAAACAAAATATTTTACAGGAAATAGTGTAGGGGGGTTTATCCATCCTACTATGTTATGACAGCATTGGTCAATTGTACTTTTCCCTGTCCCTGCGGTCCTGGTTACGTGATCAGAAATGACTATGTTCAGAAAAGCATACCAAAATATTACTCTTACTATATAGTATGTATACTGTGCTCGGTATGGACATTTTCAGTATGCTTATATTCAAAGTGATTAGGTCATGTGATAATAATAATCTATCATTCCATTCTATGCTCTTTGGAATGTTTATCATAGAATAATGCATATTCTTTCAATTCTAACAAAAAATAAAAATGAAAGATTTAGTACACAGTAAGCTAGTATTCAATTTAGGACATTGACTTTTTCAGCCATCTTGGTTCTGGAAATTTTTCTATTTATTTTTTCCAAAGGTATTTGGAATGAACCAAACAAACCAGCTTTGAGGTGAATCACAACATAACAAACTTTCATTTAAAACAGGATTATTTGTTTATCGAACAAAAAGACAACGGTATAAGACTGTAAACTTAAAGTTTTTCATGAGGGAATGAACTACAATCCCATGAAGCATTGCAAATGACACAATTGAATAATAAAAAAAAAACAATAGAAAAATTTAAAACTAGTTTAAAACATACATTTGTTGATTATGAGTATAGATATTATATATATTTTAAGTAAATCGCAAAATATTCAGATATGTCTAAATATATAACTAGTTTGAGAGTGTAGGAACACTTGATTGTGTCATTCACAGTGCGTCATGCGAGTGGTCACTACTGGGTTTGTTTGCGATTCTCTGATTGGTGGATCTCTCTTCTGAATTATGGGTAGTGTAGTTCTTCACCAGGAATTGCACTATTAAACAGTATTTTTTGGAAAGTTGAAATAACGTGGACTGATGGTTTCAACAGAAGCATGGACCACTGTTTATCAACCTCAGAGCTCACTGTAGGTCTGTCTTTAAAGGTTTATCTTTAAAAGTTATTGTTAAAACTATATTCCCTAATGGAGAAAATTAATGGGATTTGTACTTCTAGAACCAGACTGTTGCACTCTATAAAAGCTGTTTTAGGAGGTAGAGAAAGTTATTACAAAAAAAGCTATTGGATTGTGAAAACCTGTCTTTAGAAATAATTCTTTCTTCTTATTTTGCATTAGTAAGATGCATTTGTGGATGAATTGTGCACAACAAAATGTGTCAATTTTGATTTCATGTTTTTAAGCACAAATAAATGTAGACTTCTTAAGCTAAAAAATAAACTGTATTTCTACAACATTGCTAATAGCTAGGATAATATTATATAATGTTGTACCCAATGGTCCCCGATTCCATATAACGAAATAAGTAACTGAAGAGTAATGCAATACCAGGATCTTGTAAATTGTATTTATTGATCATACAAATGAAAACAGTGGGTAAACTAATCCATAGCCTATCTTAAATGCAAAGCTTTAAAGTACACAATATTGCTCAATCTGTTTAAAACGCCAATGTTAGTGTGTGTGTGTGTGTGTGTGTGTGTGTGTGTGTGTGTGTGTGGCTCATTCCCTCATCATTTGGCTCACTTGGCTGATGTCAATCTAAAGCTGTGACAGGCAAGTGTTTCAGGTGATTACACTGTACTTCCACATATTAGTCAGTGTGAACATTTGTGTGAGTCAAACAACGCTGCCTCCAATACTGAACTGTGTGTGTGTGTGTGATAACTTACCTGCCTGAGGAAAGCCGATAGCAGGGGCGAAACCAGCCGCCCCATGGTATGGTGACGAAATTATCCCAGGAGCCCCTGCACACACAGACACACACAAAAGAGTCACTACCAACAACAAATAGCCTGAGATTATGAGTGAATGGATGAGGCCATAATCTGCCGATATTCACGTTTAAATTTACAGTCTCCATTTTCTGGGAAAACAATATTGACATATTGACTCATCGTGTCCACAGGGGCATATACAATTTTTTTTATCCAATCAAATGCTCTCTAGAATGAGGGGTTTGTTCAAATCCCTAAATGTAAAGTATGAGCAATAGTAACAGTGATGCTTACCATAACAAACACCACTAGTAATCATTTTTATAGCAGTAAAACAGCACAATTAATAAGAGGCGCACGTACATTTGTTTTGTACTCCCTAAATCGTTGTTTTATTGTCATGAGCTGATTTCGAGCAGATTAAGTAATTCACAGTTTGCTCATGCAGTATCTCGAATTCCCAGAAGCGAAGTTCTTTGATGTGTCACCATTGTTTAAAATATTTCATCATCCTATTTGAGATGTAAACTACCATAGAGCTCAGGCACAGCAGTGTAGTGATCCAAATCATAAAAATCATTTAATGACAACCGTGTAAACATTTTCATTATGGATGTTGTTGTAGAAGACAGAAAGAAAATGGCGGCCGTCTCATAAAAGCTGCGGGTATTTGGTGATGTCACATAGTGCCCCTGAGATGTCTGCCTGCACCCAACACTAACTAATCAGCCATGATTTACACACACACAGCAATACACACTTGGCTTATCAGTATCCACACGAACGCTTGCTCTAGACAGCGCATGTGATTTACAGAATCTGAGACAACAAGATGGGTGGATGTGCAGTCGCAGTTATCTGCCTCCCCCTCTAACAATCATGCTTGCACGTACAGACAGATAATAAATCCACTCTTCGGCAAATGCTGTCCGGCCCACATTACTTTGTGTGCAGGTGCGATAAAGCTTGCCCTTTGATAGAGTGTATACAAGAAACCGATAGCACTACAATAAAATGCAGACGTGAACACACAGATGGGTCAGGTTAAGAGGAAGTGACCTTACAATTCACATAATTTATGTTTTAAATGTATTTTACAGAAATAAATAATATTATCTTAAAACCTGATGTACTTTAAAGTAATTTCAATGAATTTCAGTTACTGTAATCTGATTACAAAAATGTAAAATGTGTTACACTACTTTTTGACTAAAAAGCAATTAGATTAAATTAACAAATTCTTTTGTAATCACTATTCTGGGTTAAAACAAGTCAAAATTGATTTCAGTGGTAATCGACTGCACGGCACAGAACTAAAATTGTATTTAACCAAGAATATTTTTGAAAGCTTGACGCAAATTATTTTTTTTACAGAAATAGATAAGTCAGCATTTTGCATGTAAATACTACAAAACGACTTCATTCCAAACAACAACATTTATATTTAATCAGCTTCCCAAAGTCTAGATGCCATTTATAATGCATCGTAGTCCATAAAAAATTAATCTGACATCCTTCACCATGCGACAAACACTTCCTCAGAGCAAGAGGAACAGCATGGGTAAAAGCAGATGGTGTGTGTGTATGTCTGTATCTGGGTTTCCACTTTGCCCTAATCTGTTACAACCTACTTAACAAATGTAAAACCCACAAAACGTCCTCCAGCATTCCATGTACTGTTCATCTGTAAGGGTGTGTTTACCAAAAGCGGTCTGCATGGTGGGGTCCAGTGCAGGTTGCCCGTCTCCTGAGGGTAGGTCAAGGCGTGTGAAGTCCCTGCTCTTGTCATTGTTGTATTTCACATTCAGACTGGTCAGCTTGGAGAATTCCACACGCAGAGTGCAGCAGCCATTGTAGATGTTCTGCCCATCCAAAGCCTGACATGACAAGGATACTACATTATAATGTCAACCTCTCTCAATTTATGGCATTTATGGGGTTTGCGGAAACTAGAAGGTTTACAGTGCCCTTTCTAAACCCTTTATATGTACCATGTCCTGGTTATTTTT
Source organism: Xyrauchen texanus (assembly GCF_025860055.1). Taxonomy (NCBI): domain Eukaryota; kingdom Metazoa; phylum Chordata; class Actinopteri; order Cypriniformes; family Catostomidae; genus Xyrauchen; species Xyrauchen texanus. The sequence goes on along the minus strand of NC_068318.1, from coordinate 8,900,514 downwards.
GGGTGAATATCACAAAATCTGTCAAGATCATGTCTGTGTCATATTCATTCACATCAAAATTCTAATTTGCTTAAAGAAAATGAAGGCTATTTTTAGGAAGATTCTGGGCATTGTGACATCATTTTACGACAATTAATCACATTTTCCCGAATTCTAATTACCATAATTCCATCTACTTATATTATATAATCTTTTCCCTATATCTCACTTTCTTAATTGTTTTATTTATTAGGCTGTACAGCATTGCTGTTGTTTTAAAATGTGCTTCATAAATACATTTTGACTTGACTTAATATATATTTATTTATTTATGTAAATATCTATATTTAAATGTTTTATTTAAATGAACAATGAGTTTAAATGTCACAATGCAAAAATTCTGTCCTGAAAGAAGCTTCATTTTCTTTTTGTTACAGCGAAAACAAATCGATAAACTTACAAACCATTAAACTTCAAATTACCGTTACCAAGTATTATTATTATTTATGACATCGTTTCTTTGTTTAAGATTAAAATGTTGAATTGCAGATTTAATCTGGTTTCAAATTTTAGAAGAAAAAAAAAAGTGGCAAAAAATATATATTCTCACTTTTACAAACATACACAAACCAATCATCCACATTGTCCCCTGTAGTAGCCCTGGGCATAATTATGGTGGCCCAAATGGCTTTCTCAGGCCAGTTTACCAATAATCCCCATTTCATAGTGGGCTGCTCTGTGTGGGGGACTGCCTTATAAACCTATAATTACCACATAATTACCGCATACCACTTACCTGCTCAGTATAAGAAAACAAGCAATTCACTCAACATGACAAAGTTTGCTTTCCGGAATTGTGTGAAATCTTCCCTATTGAACTGTCTATTCTGTGTGGAATATGTCTGGAGCAGGTTTGTTCAGGTGGGGCCAATGTGAATTATCTTCTCATGTGGGGCCAATTCATAAAACTGAACCCTGGTAATGAATGCCCATTACAACAATGGAAGAGTGAATATATAAATTGTGTAAGGGCTATTGTTTTAGTAGAGGTCTTTGCTACGCCAAGCATCACTATTACTATTTTTCATACGTGTTAGGGATTACAAGAAACTCGTCCCGCATCCTGCATCGTTTGAACATCGTGCGACTTGAAGAGGAGAGGTGTGCTAATACTTTTCTAAGTGATCAGATTTACGATTTCCATCTGGTGGATGAAAAAATCTCATAGACTTGTAATGAAGGAAGGACCCAATTCATAATGTAAGGATAAGATTATCATAGACATTCAGGGTGGGCTCTTTTTACTTGAGCCGGTAAGAAACAACCTAGCAACCACCCAGGACACCATAGCATCATGGTGGCCTGGATTTATTAAGGCTTAAGGTCAATTTTATTCATTATTTGAGTACTGGTGGTGCTTGCAACTTGCTGAGAATATTTCAGCAATCATACTGGGTGTCCCGTACTTCTGTTGGCTGAGCAGAATTATACCTAGAGATGCCTGATTTGCTAATGAATCATTCTTTGATTCGGTTCTTTTCAGTGAATTAGCCAAACATGTAAGCAAACCAGTCTAAATCAATTCGCTGAATCATTTGGAGCAGTTCTCACTCAGTAAAACAGTATTGGGATACTTGAGAACACAGGGAACAAACAGAGCATTGGATGAAATGGATACCCAGAGAGCACACGTACATCTCTGAGATGTCTGTTTTAGGACTTTTCATATGGAAAGCATCAGAATTTAATTAACATCTGCTAAACATCTTAACAAGATGAAGTCATAAATGTCATTGACATCTGATACATATTTACTGATATGTGTCTTATAGACATATTGCAGATGAGCAAACAATGCCAAAAGTCTCCCAGATTTAAACAAATATATCATTTAGATGAGTGATGTATGTGTGCTATCAGGGTATTTACCTACAATCACTTGAAACAAAATGCTACTTTTTTGTAAGGTAACTTTGAGAAACTTAAGGGGCCATTCACACCACACACGTTTATGCATCCATCCACGCTGTTTTTAATTGTTGTCCTATGTAAGCATGCACTAGATGGATGTTTTTGACCGTTGCGCCACATCTTACTGTGTTTTCAGCATCTCAAATTGCATCTCGAGACACGTGCTCTATTTGTTGCATATTAGTGCTGTGTCTAGTGCTTGTTGTTTTAGTGCAAGAACGAGTTATGTACGGCCTCCAGGTCTTTTAGAAATGCTTTAGATCAGGGGTTCTCAAACTTTTGCCCCCCGCCCCGCCCCATGCTTTATTGTTGTTGTTATTATTATTATTATTATTATTATTATTATAATAATTGGCAGTAGCACCAGACTTCTAATGTGAGCTTGCAGGCATTATTATTATTATTATTTTGAGTAGTAGTAGGCCTATCATCATTACTAGGCTATTGCTATATAATTATATGAGGTTACATGCTTTATTGTTGTTATTATTATTATTATTATCATCATCAGTAGGCCTATTATCATTACTAGGCTATTGCTATAATTGGGAATTGGCACCAGACCTCTGATATTAATTTATGCTTTATTATTGTTATTATTACTAGGCCTAATAGTAGGCATCATCTGCATTTTTACAGAAGCTTGCTGGTAGGTGATGTTAATGTGAGACCTGAGCCTGCTTTGCCTTGCAAAGATCCTCAATTCTTGGCTCAATGTTTGATAAACATAGCCTCAAATCATCCTCGATTTGTGCACGATTGCGGTATTTCGTTTTGAGTGCAGTCATTTTTGAGAATCCTGCCTCACACAAATATGTCGACGCGAAAGGAAGGAGAATCTTCAAGGCGACGTCACAGAGTTCAGGGTATTCCTGCATCAATGCTGCCCAGAATGACGAAAGAGGGCAGGAGCTAAAGAGTTCCTTCAGTCTACTGTCACTCTTCAGCTCAATAAGCTGTTCCTGCATATCAATTGATAACTCGTTTGCTGTGCACACAAACGGATCTCGAACCCACGCAAAAGAGCGATAATCCTCTTTAAAGTACGTCGCAAATTGTTTTCTCATTGCTGACAGGTGCTCAGACGCTGATTGAAATAGGGAGGAGAAATTGTGTGACGTGCCTGCATCAGTGATAAAGTCTGCAAGGCTGGGGAACATGTCGCAGTTCCCTCGACTGATGCGGCCATGCTATGGCCTTATATATGTGCCTCATTCCTGAGCGAGTAATTGTAAGTTTTGAGCACAGAGAACTATATTTTGCAAGCACATTGCATTATATTTTGAACAGAAATTAACAATCGCAAATAAAAAAATTGTTTGAGCAAAGAAAAAACGATTCCGTGCTCAATAAATGTATTTGCTATTATCCATATTAACGTGCAATAATAACCCTCTCACGCAGTTTACTCAGGTGCTCTCACAAATTTATTCTCTGCGCTCTGTCAAGTCCCTCTCTCTCTCTCTCTCGCTCAACCTCTTAATTCTGTGCGTGCTCAACTCTTGACACACGCCCGCTCAACTCTTGACACACGCCGCTCAACTCTTGACACACGCGCTCAACTCTTGACACACGCGCGCTCAACTCTTGACACACACGCTCAACTTGCAACAGCGTTACAAGTGTGCCGCAAAATCAACCAATCGGAAAAGTAAAGGTCAATTGTGATTGGCTGTTGGTCTCCAATCACCACGCAGCACAAAGATGACGAAAAATGTATTTTATGGATAGATGTCTTCTCTAGCCACCATCAAACATGACAGAGTCAAATGGTGAAAACTGCAACAATATGCCACAACGTCAGGTGAGTTAGTAATTTCTAGTTTTATGATGTTATGGTTTTCTATGCCTTTGATGAAACCCTGCTATTATCTACGGAAGCGTATTGCATTCACTTGAGAGAAAAAAATCTACTCTGTTTTTCTGAATTAACTGACTTAATTATCTCAGAATTACGAGATAATTTTTCATGGAAAAAAAGTTTTTGCTCTGTTTTTCTGAATTAATGAGATCCCTCAAAATCCTGCCAGGAGCTCTATTTTAGCTGGATGCACATGAATTTATAGAGATATATTTTAAACTTGGCCTTCAATACAAAGACATTACTGTCTATGACATTTGTAATACTGTCATGGCTGAGAAACGCTTTGATCTTCCAAAGGACACTAATTACACGAGAACTACCGGAATTCTGTAACTACTAGAATGGCCATAGTGGTCATTCTGACCGTTCATACTAGACTGTACCAAATGTCATGTCATATTTACATTCGAAACTTCTATTGAGGTTTTAGAATGAAGCTTCTAATGTCTGTCGTCATATTTTATATCGTCATCACCCTAAAAATGTATTGAATAAAATAAAATAATATGGATCAAATGGAGCCTAGCTGAACGCAGATAGTCCTACATAATACTGATCTTTTTTGTAATATATAATAGTGCTAGACTATATAAATACATAGGCCTATATATTATATATTAGCTGCTAGACTGCCCGGAAGGTGCGTGCCTCGCTTTGTGTACAGCAAGTTTTTCCACCACAGTGAAAATGTTTTCGAAAGTCTAAACGCCAACAAACATGGATTGAGGCGAATATTTCGTTAGATAAAAACATGTTGTGAATTTTGGAAATTATTACATCTATCCTTTTTCAAAACATGTTGACTTTTGACTTTACAACTCTGGAGCTATGGAAATTGAAACAATCCACCACTGAATCAAATCCATGAATAAATGAATCTGTTATATTAATAATAAACACCAGGACACAAAATTTTAATTCTAATGAATGTGAAAATGTATTAGTTCATCGACAACCACAGAACTTGCTATTGTAGCTAATTACAGATACAAATTTGATTATTTATATTAAATTATTCTCCTAAAAGGGGGCCCCCTTTTTTGTTCAAGTGAGCCCACTTTTAGGAGAATTCGTTCAGAATGATTTTACAGCATACTATTTTCAGTTATTTACAGTTATTGCAATGTGCTTGCAAAATATAGTTCTCTGTGCTCAAAACTTACAATTACTCGCTCAGGAATGAGGCACATATATAACGCCATACCATGCCAGAGGTCTAGTTTTTGTGTGAAGGCGTGCACTTTGTCTGCAAGGAGCAAAATATGAGTTTCGCGGACTTGCAAAGACAGGTTGAAATCAAACAAATGAGCGCCGTTTTCTAAAGTCTCACACAAATAAACTAAATTGACATACTGCAGTTAAATTTCAAAATGTGGTGTTTTTATATTTATAACATTTGAATACAGTTCAGCAACATACATCACACTGATCCTGATCTGACCAAGAGAGCTGACAATTGACCATCACTTAATTTACCATCACCTCACGATTGAAAATGTGACACTGATTTCATATGACAGTTCAACAAACAAGTTAATAATATTAAGTCACTTACATTTTAGACGAAATAATGACTGTTTTGGTCTATTTTAGCAGTGAAAATAGATCCGATGAATCCAAACAAATATCACAGCATAGCCATTAGCGCATCTCACAGCAATACTCAATCATGTTTTGAATGATTCAGTGTTGTGAACGAATCGGTTGAGTCAAAGATTTAATGACCCATTCACAAGCATCCGTCTCATTCTTGATGAATCGGCCGTTTGAACGAATCGTTTGAATGAACGACTCAATGACTCGCTTAATGAAATTTGTTCAAAACTTTTTTTTTTTAAATCAGTCCAAACACATTTTAATTTTTATTCAGGAGTTATGTATATACAAAACTATAACTTTTTATGACAGTAGTTTAGTGATAAAAAAATGTGCCCAAAAAAAATGTTTTTTCCAGTTTTTTTCCCCTTCCATCGTAGCCTACTCGCGCCCCCCCCGGGAGAGTGTCCGCGGCCCCCCGGGGGAGAACCGCTGATGTAGACCCTATGTCTAATCACAGACAGAGGCAACTTAATACATTTGAAATGCATAAAAGGTGTTAATAAAATAATGTAAACAATGAACATTGTTTGACATTTAAAAAAATAGCCTTGGCTATTTGACCCACAGTCTGCCCATGCCTATTGATTCCACTGCCCGCATCCGCACCGCAAATGACAATGTAATTATTTTTCCAACGTTATATCAAATATTAGCGGTTCACCTGTCAGGACACTGACGTAAGGCACAGTTATACAGACCACAAACTAGCAGCTGTTCAAAAGCCGCAAGACGGAGCACAACAGAATGCAGGGGTACATTTGCATTTAACATTACACAGCATCCCAAAAACACAGTTTTTATTTGATTTTGCTAGAGATGATGAAACTAGTCAAACATGATGCACCCACAGTGAAATGCATCAAAAAAGTGTCCGCCTGATGCATGTGTACATGGACACATGCAACATAGTCTGTGAGAACAGCCCTGTCTACTATGGACAGATTGATGAACTCAATTGAACTCAACTCAATTTCAGAAAATATTCATGGATGCAGATAATTATGATTCATTTAATTATTAAATCAGCATATCATGTAATTAATCCAATTAACATATGCATTGGGTGCAGCTTGTAAATGGATGTAGCCATTCTGGAGTTCTTCGAAATAAAGTGACAATTATGGTTCCTGCCATGACACTTAGAACATAGGGTGCATTTGCACACAATTGTTTTTTTTTTCTTCATCTTCACCGTCCCCCCCATCCCCCAAAAAAGACCCTGTCCCCTCCCATCCTGTAACACTAACAAATACTCTCTTTGTGAGAATACATGGCAGCCGTACAATAGATAACAACCTCCAACCAGAGGAGTAATTACTTGCTAGCTCTTTTTTTCCATGGTGAGCTGCATTGGCATTCATTAGATAACCTCAATGGTGGCATATTAATTACAGGGGCCGCTTGATTTGTGCCGTCTACAGAGAGCTAGTTTTGCTGTCATACACAGAAAAAAAAAAGAAAAAAACATCACATTGACAAATTTTTGGCTCCTCACCAAAAAATTAATGAGAACAGCAAAAATAGAGCGGGGATGGCAGGCAGGTGTTGGTGGGTACATGAGCCAATAGAGCGCCCTAGTGATGGATAGTGAAGCTCTGATTATAGGGAACAGGCAAGCGATTAGGAGGGCGTGCCACTGAGGGATGACCACAGCTAAACCGTGTGTCTTCATAGACAGCCTGATGATCTGGACAGACCAGACACATTCCCAACAAACCATATCTACAGCGTGTACCAGTGGTATAATGCACAACTATCTGCTTTTGCAGCCAAGACACATTCGGTAAAATGAACTCACAATAAAAAAATTAAAGCATTTATTATTCTTGGTAAATGTTAAGTATTATATACTATTGTTCATTAACATTAGTTAATATATAATAAACTAACATGATCTAACAATGAACAGTATATTTAATAATTAACATTTAGCAAAATTAATAAATGCTTGAATTTTTTTTTTAAAGCAAATCTTTAAAACATTACCAAAATAATATTTTGAATATGTTTATATAAATATTTTTAATATGTATTTTTTGGGGTATAAATTACTATTAAATGTATGATTATATATATATATATATATATATATATATATATATATATATATATATATATATATATATATATATATATATATATATATATATATATTATATATTCAGATAATTAAAATGCATTACATTATTGTGGCAGAAGAGTTAATCATTAATAAGACATAAGAATTTGCACTCCATCAAATGTTTTGAACGCAAGAACGTAACGAATGTCTGTTTGTGCCGTCTGGTTGTTTTCTTCACTTAATAAACTGCACTTGCCACACAGCTGAAATTTCAATGACTGCCCTCTAGAGTAAACAGGTGGTAGTACAAGCTTGCATTTCTCAGGAATCTTCCTTATTACGGTCCGGGGGCATTGCGATTAATTGCGTTAATTTTTTAACGTGTTATTTTTAATGAAATTAATCGCAATGAATTAACACGTTAAATCGACAGCCCTAATAAAAACCTTTTACAAATATTAATATCTTTAAAGTTTCTTTAGTAATATCTTTAAAACATTAAACATTTTTACCAAAATAATATTTGTAATGTTTCTTTTTAATATTTTGTTTTTTATAAATACATTTAAAGTAGCTCCCCCTGCTGCAAAAACTGAATTCTGCAGGTACTGGTGGGTACTGAAGCTGGTTGCCACATTTTAATCCCTCACCTTTCAATTCAATCAACCACATGACAACAAGATAGTAAGAGGAGCATTTAGTGACTAAAGGTTGTATTTCAGTACTGACCACTTTGGCATGATGTGCGTTCATTGGATCTGCATATTGTAGCAAGGCCTGAAACTGGTTGTTCTTGGTAAAGGTAATGATCTTCAGGACTGTTCCAAATTTAGAGAAGATCTAAGTGTAGAGAAGAGATGACAAGAACATGAAGATAAAGGGTGCTTTTACACTCCCCACAAAAAAAAAAAACAACAACAAAAAAACTGTAAGCTAGCTGTCAACTCTGACATTGCATCCTAAACAGACAAGATAAACTCTTCCATGCATATCGTAGTTATTGTCACACCATACGTATTTTTTCAGTCGCTTGGTTTTGATTTTTGCTGCGTTGCATTGGGTTGCCCACAGTGAAATTAATTGTTCATTAATTGAACATTATCAGTCTTACCTGGTGTAGCACTTCTAGAGACACTGGGTAGTAGAGATTCTCTACTATGATGCGAAGCACAGCACTCTGTCCAGGCATCATTAGACCGTCACTGGCCGTCGCAGACCCAGACAGACTCATATTCCCAGAATGCACTGCATTGACAGCCTGAAGAGCAGCCTGAGCTCTCTGCAACATAACATATGTAGCAAATCAATTCAACAAACCCTTATTAAACTACACACTGAATATACAGAAACACACCTCACTCTTAGTACTTCACCAGCAGTTCACCTTCTTCCCATAGAGCTTCACAAATCTGCACTAGTCAGCAAATTACTCTCTAATTTACAGTGTTATACACTGTGGAACTAACAGCTCTGGCTAAAGCAAAAGCATAAAGTAGTCTCTATACACTTCCATGTATACACAGACACAGTAGCGCTGCAATTGAGCTACACTGTATTTCACTGATACTCTCATGCAAATACTGTCAAAATCATGTGACACTTTGGAGACAATTCTATCTCTTAAAAGAGAATGCAGCAGCACATGGCAGTCGTTACAAGGTGAAATGATGGATGAATGTGCAAGGGTGGGATCAATTGCTGTTTCATGCATGTAATTGGGTCATTGACGTGACACACTTTTTTTCTCTCTAAATCTATTAATTCATTCAAAGATACATTAAAAATGCAATTCAAACAATGACATGAAAACACCTCTTCTATGATGAATATGTTTTCATAATTTAGATGTTCTTTCTGTCTTAAAGTGAAAAATGTCACGGTGGTGTAACTGTGCAGAAATCATAAAGAAACAAAAAAGTCCTTGCAAAAAAACTTAAAATAGTTTGCCATATATAACCATTCTTATTACCGTAATGCAAAAAACTTACATTATTATTACTGTAATGTAATTACATTACATTTTCATTACTATCATAAAAACATATTCTTGTTAACGTAATGTGAAAAATTCACATTCTCATTACTGTACAGTGGAAAACAATAATCTTATGACTATATTAGAAAAAAATATTCTCATTACCATAATGCAAAAAACTCACATTTTATTACTGTAATGTGAAAAAATATTCTCTTGAAATAATAATAAAAAGCATTCTCATTACTGTAATATAAAAATATCACTTTCTCATTAGTCCAGTGAAAAATATGTTTAGAATTGTTTTATTTATTAAATAATGTGAAAAATTATTTTTCCCATTACTACATAGAAAAAAAGTCTTGTTACCATAATGCGAAAAAACTAAAAATGTATTACTGTAATTTGAAAAAAAAAAAACATTTTCATTACTATAATAAAAAACATTATTGTTAACATAGTGAAATTCACATTCTCAATCTTAATAGAAAAAAAATCTCATTACCGTAATACAAAAAAAATTGCATTATTATTACTGTAATGTGAAATTTATTTAGAAAAAAACTCATTACTGTATTGCAAAAAAATAATTTTTATTACTGCAATGTGAAAAAATAATTCTCATTACTAAAAAATGTTATTACTGTAATGCAAAATACAAATTTGTATTACTGCACCGTGAAAAAATTCTCATTACTAAAAAAAAAAACGTAATTACTGTAATGCAAAAATAAATAAAGATATATATCTAATAATAATAAGTTGAGTGCCAGTATGAATTCTCACCCCCTGGTTGGGCAGGTTGTCAGTCTTGAGCTCACGGTGGTTGGAATACTGGATGTAGACAGGCTGGTTGCGAACGTGAGGTGTGGCTGCAGTGTAGTAGTTGACCATGGTGATGGCTGCTTCCTCAGAAGCCATTTCTATAAAAGCCTGGATAGAAAGAGTAATAACAGTGCTTGGCTCTGATAACAACATCGTTCAGATAATTGCACAGATGTGGTGCAGCTTAATCCAATATGTACTTGTTCGCTCAAATGAAACATATCAGTGATCTAAAATCAGCCTGTTAGTGAAATCTTCATCTTCAATGCTCCTCTGCACTTATGAGATGGACCGCAAAACAAAGATATTGATGGATCTCATTATGCTACACAAAACGCCATTCTCAGTTCACAGAAAGGGAGTTGATAGACTTTATTCTGAGAGTAATTACTTCTGTATCCTTTAAAAAAGGGAAACTAGATTTTTACAATTTGGTGCAGGATAAGTTACCCGCTGAAATTTTAATGCTTAGTGTAAGATATTTTTTTTGTATATTAACAGCGACGCTTGGCATAACAAGAACCACAAATTATTCTGACCTCATCACGCAGGCGTTTGAGAGATTTATAGATGCGAAGCTTTCAATAAAGTGGATATTTTGATGCTCAATCAAACCAGTCTTTTCTTGTCTAAATATGCCAGTGCCATTTGAATATGAAAAGGTACTCGAGTAGAAGCGGGAGACTGCTGTGTTTTTGCTCTGTTAGCAGGACCTTGATGTGTTTGAAAGGACTCACACTTAAGTTTCTATCAGTTTACACCACTAATGAACAAATCTATGCACTCCTTTACCACCACCCCTTAGAATGAAGGGGTGGTATTTTGGTATTTGATGGTGGTATTTTTAGTGTGAAGAAATACCTGAGTCATATTTAATTTTATTTATATATATTTATATATATATATATATATATATATATATATACCCCAATCAGCCACAACATTAAAACCACCTGCCTAATATTATATAGGTTCCCTTATATATATATATATATATATAAATAAATAAAGATAAAGCTTATTTTTAAAACTATTATTTTTATGACAACTCAGCATCCCCACTCCGTCAATCAATTTTCATTACTATAATGTGAAAAAAAAAATTCATAACAGTAATTTAAAAAATATCATTACAGTGATGCTAAACTAACATTCTCATTACTCTAATGGGGAAAAAACAATTCTCATTACTCTAATGGGGAAAAACAAGGATCATTTCCGTAATGCGAAACACTCACATTCTCATTACTGTCATGAATATCACAATATTGTCAGACACAATGTTTTTTTTCTCAGCACAAATTTAATTCAGTACAACAACAAACAATAAAAAAAACTTTTTCTAATATTTAAAAAAAAAAAAAACTTAAAAATAGTCACACCAATGTCACCATAGAGGAGGTAGGCTTCTACATCTAAAGACATTCTGAACATTATATTTAGCTACATCAACAAACTAAATCACCCTCAACTGCATCTTTATCTTAAGTTGCGCTACTTCTGTTTGGCATGTGGCACCTGTCAAGAGTTAATCATGTCCAGAGTAACAAGTAACACCAGCTGACATGACTACTTTAGAAAAGTGATCATGAAGAAACACACAGAGGCTTAACAGTGAACATATAGTCAAGTCAAGTCAAGTCAAGTGGTTTTTATTGTCGTTTCAACCATATACAGTTAGTACAGTACACAGCAAAACGAGACAACGTTCCTCCAGGACCATGGTGCTACATAAAAACAACAAAGGACCAACATAGGACCACATGAGACTACACAACGAAATAATACCTATATAAACTACCTATATATACCTATATAAAGTGCACGTGCAAACATGTGCAAAAAGTACAGGACAGTACAACAAATTACTGACAATGAACAGGACAATAGACAGTGCAGCGCCGACCAGTACTCAGTAGTGCAAAAAGATGACAGTTTCTAAAAATGTAAACATAACATACTATGAGATAATGTTCTATGCACATAGCAGTTATTGAGGTAGCAGACAGTTATAAAGTGACAGTAATTAAAGTGCAACTCAGGACACGTGTGTGTCAAACCAGTCTCTGAGTATTGAGAAGTCTGATGGCTTGGGGAAGAAGCTGTTACACAGTCTGGCCGTGAGGGCCCGAATGCTTCGGTACCTCTTGCCAGACGGGAGGAGGGTAAAGAGTTTGTGTGAGGGGTGTGTGGGGTCGATCCACAATGCTGGTTGCTTTATGGATACAGTGTTTTTTGTAAATGTCTTTGATGGAGGGAAGAGAGACCCCAATGATCTTCTCAGCTGTCCTCACTATCCTCTGCAGGGCTTTGCGGTCCGAAGCGATGCAAGTCCCAAACCAGGCAGTGATGCAGCTGCTCAGGATGCTCTCAATAGTCCCTCTATAGAATGTAGTGAGGATGGGGGTTGGGAGATGTGCTTTCCTCAGCCTTCGAAGAAAGTAGAGACGCTGCTGGGCTTTCTTGGTGATAGAGCTGGTGTTGAGGGACCAGGTGAGGTTCTCCGCCAGGTGAACACCAAGGAATTTGGTGCTCTTGACGATCTCCACAGAGGAGCCGTCGATGTTCAGCGGAGTGTGTTCACCTTGTGCTCTCCTAAAGTCAACAACCATCTCTTTTGTTTTGTCGACATTCAGGGACAGGTTGTTGGCTCTACACCAGTTCGTCAGCCGCTGCACCTCCTCTCTGTATGCTGACTCGTCGTTCTTGCTGATGAGACCCACCACGGTCGTGTCATCGGCGAACTTGACGATGTGATTCGAGCTGTGCATTGCTGCACAGTCGTGAGTCAGCAGAGTGAACAGCAGTGGACTGAGCACACAGCCCTGGGGGCCCCAGTGCTCAGTGTGGTGGTGGTGGAGATGCTGTTCCCGATCCGGACTGACTGAGGTCTCCCAGTCAGGAAGTCCAGGATCCAGTTGCAGAGGGAGGTGTCCAGGCCCAGCAGGTTCAGCTTTCCAATCAGGTGCTGGGGAATGATTGTGTTGAATGCTGAGCTGAAATCTATGAACAGCATTCGAACGTATGAGTCCTTATTGTCTAGGTGGGTGAGGGCCAGATGGAGGGTTGTGGTGATGGCATCGTCCGTTGAACGGTTTGAACGATACGCAAACTGCAGTGGGTCTAGTGAGGGGGCAGCTGGGTCTTAATCTGCCTCATGACGAGCCTCTCGAAGCACTTCATGATGATGGGTGTAAGTCGCGACGGGACGGTAGTCGTTGAGGCAGGACACTGAAGACTTCTTTGGCATGGGGATGATGGTGGTGGCCTTGAAGCACGTTGGAACAACGGCGCTGCTCAGAGAGATGTTGAAGATGTCGGTAAGAACATCTGCTAGCTGGTCTGCACATCCTCTGAGCACTCTGCCAGGAATGTTGTCTGGTCCAGCAGCCTTCCGTGGGTTGACTCTACGTAGAGTTTTCCTCACATCTGCCGTGGTAAGACAGAGCACCTGGTGCGTTGGGAGGAGGGGTGGACTTCCTCGCCATCACGTCGTTCTGCACTTCAAACCGAGCGTAGAAGTCGTTCAGCGCATCTGGAAGGGAGGCATCTTTGTCACAGGCAACTGATGTTGTCCTGTAGTTGGTGATGGCCTGGATGCCCTGCCACATGCGCCGTGTGTCACCGCTGTCCTGGAAGTGACTGTGGATTCTCTGGGCGTGTGCGCGCTTTGCCTCTCTGATTGCCCGTGACCTATATACTACAGGTCAACCGATAGTGGATTTTGCCGATACCGATAACTACGGTGGTGGGGAAAGGCTGACCGCAGATTAATCGGCCGATAGTTTTTAAAAATTATTAATAGAATGTCAAAAGTTCTTATTCTATCCTTACTATAATGAGCACATTATATATTAGTCCTAAATAAAAAAAAATCCCAGAAGCAGTGTTCAACCAAAATCCCCCAAAAATCACCAGAAAAAAGATTTGGTGCATTGCATGGGACTTTTTAAAGTATAAACAATCCCGAAAAACACAGGGGACTCTTATTTTGAAATTATGTAATGATGAAAAACTGTAAGCAACTATAAGCATAGATTTTTGCCGATAACGATAGTTCCAAAAAGCATCCATCGTCACCAATATATAGTTTTACAGATTAATATATTCACACTAGTTTTACTCCAACCTCATTCACGCAGTTTAATCCAGACATTCCAGTGCTAAACCAACATGAAAGCATCAGGTGAGGTTTGATGATCTCAAATTGCAAAATCTTCTGCAAACTTTCAATCAACTGAAGTCTTGACTTTTGACTATCTGTGTTTTCAGTCAAAAAGAAACAGCCAATTAGGCAAGAAGTGGCTGTTTGATTGACATAAAAAAACAATCACTGTTCACTTGTTGTATTTTCATGTCTGCTTCGTGTTTGAACGATTTGTTGTGTGTAGTGTTAATTTCGTCAGACGAGACGAGACTAAATATGTTCGTCAACGACCTTTTTTTCCATGACTAAGACGAGACGATGACGAGACTGCACCAATGTGCATAACTGCATACTGTTTTGGTTATTTGTTCTGTTTTCACTTTAAATAACCTTCAATTTAAAGACACACACATTTTTTCTAACACTCTACCTTGTAATGGATTTTGCTTACTGTTGCAAATCTTGCCTTTGAACTTGATTGTTTAATTGAGTCAGTGTTTAACCTAAAGCTGTAGTAACACGTAACAGAAATAATTATTGTTAGCCTTGTTAAATCTCATTTTTCTGTTATTTCTCAAGACCAATCTACAATTTAAATAGGTTGTATTTTAGTCCTACAGTACAGTAGGCCTATTCTTTTCAGTTTTTCTGGGTACACTCTGAATAGAAAAATGAGACAAAAGGCAACCAAAAACAGCATTAAAAACCTTTGTAATTTGTCAGTCTGAGTCTGTTGGGCCCCAGCTTTTGAATTGTGTTGGTTGAAAATAAAATAATCTAAAGAACAAGTTCATCATTTGTGAATGTGTCTCTTAAATCAGAAAACCAGACACTTTTAACAAAGTGAATTCAATAAAAATCATTCAACAAGTGTATTTTGTCAGGTAATTATGACATTTAACCAATATTTGAGATGTGTTAAACACTATTTGACTGAAATGGTTATCTCAGAATTAATCTCAGAAATAATTTATTTTAAAAAAGACAAATGTTTTGACTTACACTTGACTAAGATATATTGAGTTTTCTTTTGACTAAAATGACGAGACTTTTAGTCGACTAAAACTTGACTAAGATACCTTAAATTCTCTTTTGACTAAAACTAGACTAAAATGATCGAGACTTTTAGTCGACTAAAACTTGACTAACAAAAAAAGATATATGAATGACTAAATATGACTAAAACTAACAAGGACATTTGGCACAAGACTAAGACTAAATTAAAAATAGGTGACAAAATTAACACTAGTTGTGTGGTGCTGTGCAAAGAAGCAACATAATCACACAGGAAGTCGGCATGTTTTTCAGAGAGTTCCAGTGCTCAAGAATTGGCCACATAATGCTGACTCATCAACAAGCACCATAGATATAGTCTGCAACACGTCATACCCAGGGGCGTGGTTTAGCATGGAGGAAAACAAAGCCATGTTACCATAGTTACTTATACATTCCTATGAGGAAAAGGGCTGAGAAATATCCAACATATTTGGCTATTTGAACAATGAAAAATATGGCAAAAGCTGTTGAGTCGTTTTTTGCACTCCAAACAATGCCAAAAACTCCAAAACTGTTTTTTTTTTTTGTTTTTTTTAATGCCCGCAAACTGACAGAAATATAAGACCAAAGAAGAGCACTGCAGATGCAGTCGAATCGTATTATGCCGAATGTGCTTTAATGTATTTGGGAAACATCTGAGTGGATTCAAGACAAAATCGATCATCATATCATCACACTAGCAGATCCAGCAGATACATAAAGACGAGTTAATACCAGAAAACAAGACAAGATACATGAGAAAACTTGACATGATCGGAGTGGAGCAATGTTTATCATGTTTCATGCTTTAATCAATCAAACATGTCTAAGGGGATATATTACTTGGTAAGTTCGGCTTGGCGAAGCGTTCAGTAAATGGGTTTTCTAGTAAAGTTACTGTGGAATGTGAAATTTGAGCTATTTTATGTGTACAGTTTTTTCATTAACCATCACTCATATTAAAATGTATAAATAAAAATGTTTTAAGATACCAATCGAATGACAAAATATTAACATGGCAGTCAAAAACTTAAACTTCTGTCTTGGGGTGGATTAGGCTCCTGAGAAACGACTTCATGGCTCAACAGCTTGCAGCCGCAGTGTTCTTTTTTGGGCTTATATTTCTGTAAGTTGGCAGGCAACAAAATCAGTTTCTGATTTTTTGGTATTGTTAGAAGTGTAAAAAACGACACAACACCTTTTCATCATGTTTAAAATAGCCAAATCAATCAGATATTTCAGCTTATTTTCCTCATAGGAATGTATGAGTAACTATGGTAACAGCACTTTGATTTCCCCATGAGTGGGTGGGGCCTCCTTGCTGACTGCATCTATCTCCTATCAGACATTTTTGCATCAGCTCCAGTAGGTTTACCTTCCCTGTGGCGTGACTTGAAGCGTGTTGTGTGTTGGGATCCCACGCTGAAACCAGAAAGTAATTGCATTTGCATAATGAGTGACGAGCATGTTGCTTTTTTTCCCACTAACATCAAATTTTTACTCAACTGATGGTAAGGTTTTGTTTTGGGGCGTTCAGTTTATAAAATATGCATTCCTATTCACTGTATTACAGCCTGTACAACTTTCACAACTCATTTGTGGTGCCCAGCCGTGGACATTACACCTGAAAAATGGAGTTCACACATGCCCAAACTCCCAACAACACTTACCGGTATGGCCACTGGGGGCAGTGTTTCACATTTCAGTAAGCACGGAACGATTTTAGCTAAAGAAAAGTCAACCGTTTCCAATTTCACTGTGAGATCAGTCTGGTTAAAAGGGATAAAAACTAAAATCACAATTGAAAAAAAAAAAAAATCTGAAACAAAAAATGGTTAATTTCCAAAAGATAGGAATCAAATTAAAAACTATTTCTGACATTAAAATGAAAAATGCATCATACAATAAAGGGTGGAGGAAGGTTTATTGTGTTAATGTAGCACCTACTTGATTTTTCCCTTTGAGCATCAACAGGTTGGTGACTTTGCCGAAAGGGACACCTAGTGAGACGACCTCTGCCTCTGACACTTCGATGGGAACTTTGCGGACGTGGAGGACGCGGGAGGGGCCACAGGGGGATCGGTCTCCTTTATAGTTTTTACTGTCGTTGCCATTAGCTGTCAAAATAGAAAGAAAAAAAAAACACCATGATTATCTTTGTTTTTATTTTACCAGTTTTCCAAATGCCAAAACTGGCACTGATGCACATTGATATAAAAAAATGAAGACTGACTGTACCAGACAGTAACCACCATTTTTATCGGGCAGCAAAAAGGTCACTGTCAATAAATATTTTTGTATCATTTTAGACTGGTGGGTCACAACACAAAAAAGTGGTCTCAGGTCTGTTCTGACAGCATCACATCAAGGGAAAAAATAATGGTACAGGTAAATGCAATTAATACAATACATCTAACCATATAATCAAGCATCTGGACCCTGAAGGAAAACCACAGTTTTAGATCTCACAGAGGATCGACAGTGAGTTAAACAAAGTTGAAAGAGACAGATGGACATTGGCAGAAACACAACACCGACTATGCCACAGCGGTGGGCAGCAGCACTGGTGTGTCCCCCTAAACAATAAGACAAGCGTCTTTCTGAATTAAGCAGCCCTCTGTCATCTGTCAGACCCCAAATAGTGCCCATTGTGTGGCATTTGGCACTTGGCTATGTCCAGGGGCACATCACAGACTGGTGACAGTTTTAACAGAGACAGAGCATGGCGGAGTGCATGCCTCTGCTTTTAACATTTGTGGCTTTCACATTTTAATTTGACTATTTTGAGAGGCAAGTGTTCGTCTGATTGTAGATATAGGCATCAAAGCAATCATCAATCTCAGTGTTGTGCGCAAAATGAAGAGATGGTAGAATGAGCTTAATTGCAGTTGTCTATGCACATTAAACTGGGATAGGAGGCAATATTTTAACTTATTAACAATATATAAAATTACACCAAATATACCTTAAATAATTTCAAGAGTAAAAAAAAGATCAGTGAGTGTCAAACATGAGTACTACATTTTGTGCATGGTTAGAGTCTGCTCTTCTGTATTTGTCCAGCCACTGGTGGGTTATCCATTAGTAATGACCTTAAAAGCTCTATTACTACAACATTTATCCAGTAATATTAAATACATGGGTTCCTCAATGTATGTTTGTCACAGAGTTCAAAATGGTACCACTTTCTCCATTATGAATGCAGCGATGCTCAAGTATAAGCTACTAAAAGTGTGATCTTTTTCTCACGCAATGATACACACTCTCTTTCCAGAGTTAATCCTGACAGCTGATGAGAGGAGGCAGAGCACAACAAAAGTGCACAAAAGAAAGTGCTTCCATCAGCAGGACACAGACACGGCTGAGTGAAGTTAACAGTCCAGCCACACTCATCGCATCCCTTCTCTAACAGCGGAATACAGATACTATCTCTCTCATCACAGCCCAGTACAGAGATATTATACTTTCCCTCACAGCCCAACACAATGATTCAATCCCTTCACTCCAAACCCAGCACAGAGATCCAACCCCTCAGAGTCCAGCACAGAGATCTTGTCCCTCCCTCACAGCCCATCACAGAGATCCCATCCTGCCCCTCTCAACCCAGCACATACATTCTGCCCCTCACTTTATAGCCCATCCCCAAGATCCCCTCCCTTCAGTCCCAGCCCAGTAATCCAACCAACCCTTCTCCTAAGAGTCTAGTAGAGATCCCATCCCTCCCTCAAAGCCCAGCGATCTTTTCCTTCCTTCACAGCCCAGCACAAAGATCACATACCATACCCTTGATCACAGCACAGCCCTCACTTTTCTCCTCTCACAGACCAGCATTGTGATCCTACCCCTTACCTTTTAACCCAGCACAAAGATACCTTCCCTTCGCTTACAGCCCAGCACAGAGATCCTATCCGTCCCCTCACAACTTAAAACAGTGATTCCATACCTCCCCTCATAGCCCAGCAGAGATACTATACTTTCTATCACAGCCAAATACAGTGATTCAATCCCTTTACTCCAAACCCAGCACAGAGGTCCTCTAACATCACTCCCAGCCCAGCACAGTAATGCAACCCTTCCCCTAAGGTCCCAGTACAGAGATCCCATCTCTCCCCTCACAGCACAGCATGATTATCCTATCTCTCCCCTCACAGCCCTGCCCAAAGTTCTCATTCCTTCACTCACAGCCCAGCACAGAAATCCAACCAATTCTTCCCCTCAGAGTCCAGTACAGAGATACCATCCCTCCCTTACAACCCAGCGATCTTGTTCCTTCTTTCACAGCCCAGTATATAATCACATACTATACACTTGATTACATCTCAGAACAGCCCTGCCTCTCAGAACAGCCCTGCCTCTCAGAACAGCCCTCCCTCTCACAACCCATCACTGTGATCCTATCCCTCATCTTTTAGCCCAGCACAAAGATCCCCACCCTCCCCTTACAGCCCAGCACAGTGATACCATTGCTCCCCTCACAGCCAGTGCAGTGATCCTATACCC
This sequence comes from Xyrauchen texanus, assembly GCF_025860055.1. Lineage (NCBI taxonomy): Eukaryota > Metazoa > Chordata > Actinopteri > Cypriniformes > Catostomidae > Xyrauchen > Xyrauchen texanus. The sequence goes on along the minus strand of NC_068318.1, from coordinate 8,880,557 downwards.
CCATCATATCCCAGCTCAGTTATCTTGTCCAACTCTCAACAGCTCTTCTCTAATTTTTGTTCCACTATAGGTCTGCATTTACCGCCTCCTTCCCATTTATTGTGCAATGACAATAAGAAAGGTAGATCTCATGTGATTTGACAACCAGAATGAGTTAACTGACAACTTTTGCATAATCAGTCAATAATTGTCAGTGCCAAATGTACATAAGAAATTGGCTTAAAGACAGATATGAAGCCTATGAAAACAAAAGACACCAAGCTACAGTATGAAGTGCTTTGAGGGTGACGGTAATGACTGAAGGCCTTCTCATACTGTTCAGCATGCTTACAGAAGGTGTCCCTCTGCAAACAGGAAAATTGTAAGTTTGAGGCATGCAAATCAACAAAGAGGCCCTTCCTTCCTGGATTGTTCCATGACATCATAGACGTGTACTACAAAAGAGCATAGCACTTAAAAAAACTAAAAAATAAAAACAAATGTGTGCTTAAACTGTGTTGACAGACTCACACACATACTAACGCTTTCTCTTTTGGAGACAGTATTTTGTACCAGCAGATAAAACCTGAAGTATAATCAGGCTTCAGATTAAGCCTCCTCAATTCTTGCTCAGTCTGACTGAAATAGATTCAACCCTTTATATAGTGCTAATTATGTCCGTTTTATCCAGGCCCGGCATCTATAGTCGATTCATTCAAAACCAACAGATAAAGAAACACAAGCTTGTACCTGCAAGACATCTTTTGTTGACACACAGAACATGAATCTGATTAAATAGGCAGCAGAACAAATCCTCCAGTGTAATAACTCAATGCAGGCTGCCTGAGGCAGTAGACTGCCACATGAAGAGAAACTAGAGAGCCGAGAATGGAGTAAAGATTTTAATGTTATTTTAATAAGCAAGTTTTTTTGTTTGTTTGTTTTTTAGAAAAGAATGCCCATCACTGCTTTTGAACAGCACTTAGTCTGCAATTTAAATTATGCAAGTTTCATTAAGCTAAATGATGGAAACTTAGCACAACCTTAAAATGGCCCTCATTTACATAATCTTAGATTTTACTGATAGTAACTGGTGATTTTTTTATGATGCATGGATGAGACCCATACTTGTCTTGGAGACAAGGATCTCGCAACGAGAACATGAAGATGATTGGCCCACTTTTCAAATGACCCTGTGTTACCATGGTGACCATACACAAGACCTATCAGGCATCTGGCTCCGCCACGGCGATTCATCTCATTGTGCTGTTAACAAATCTTATTGTGTGTTTAATGTGATTAGAGGAACCATCCCTGCATCAAATCTGCCACAGGCTTTCCAAGAGGAAATGAGAAAAGTAAGACCTTTGAAATTCACTGGCCATATCGTAACTCAAAGCATGGACTGTTTGTGCCAACATATCGGTGGTTTTCCAACATTCATTAATTATTAAGCAAATCAAGGTTTTGAATACTTCTATTTGAAAAATAAAAATAAATAACTAAAAATAAAGTGTATTTTAGCAAACAGAAACCATGTTAAAGTGATAGCTCCCCCAAGAATGGAAACTCTGTCATTAATACATCACCCTCATGTTTTAAACACGTATTTTCATTGGAACAGAAAAGGAGATGTTAAGCAACATTTTAGCATCAGTCACTTTTCACTTTCATTGCATCTTTTTTCAATCAAGGAAAGTGAATAGTGACTGAGGCTGACATCCTGCCATGCATCCTTTGTATCTGTAACAAAATCATACAGGTTTGAAACAACATGAGGGGCTAGTAAATGATGATACAATTTAAATATTTGGGTGAGCTAACCCAATGACATGTTTAACATCAAGCTTCTCTATGTTTGTGAAATACTTGCGATAACCTGCCAGAACCAAAAAACAAAAACAAATATAGCTGCAAGCAGCAATGCGGATTCCTCCTCAAAATGGCAAATCATTTCAAATTGATCAGTAGAGGGTTGGGGTTAAACCCTCTCAATGGATGAATCCAAAAAACATGTATTTCTGTCTGAATCCTAAACGAAACATTTTCAGTCTACAGGAAAATCCATCATACCTTATGGATCCTTGAGGCGTTTTTGTTCCCAATGAGAAATGAGGCATGTACACCAAGATTCAAAAGAATTGGTTAAATGGCGTGGAAATGGTATCACTTTGAAAATATTTTTTGGGGCGTGGCCTGTAGCGCCTCCTATGGGCAAATGTGGGTCATTCTTGGTTTGTGGGTTCCTGTTGGCCTGTAGTATCAATGTACATAATTAGAAAATATTTGACCAGAAAATGGGACATTTGGGAATTACCTGTAGCGCCCCTAGGGGTGAATGTTGGCCATTCTTGGTTTGAGGGTTCCTGTTGACCTGTAGTATCAATGTACCAAATTAGAACATTTTTGACCATAAAATGGGAATTTCAGCGTGGCCTCTAGTGCCCCCTAGGGCTGAATGTTGGCCATTCTTTGTTTGTGGGTTCCTGTTGGCCAGTAGTATCAATGTACCATATTAGAAAATTTTTGACCAGAAAACGAAATTTTGGGAGTGGCCTGTAGCGCCCCTAATGGCGAATGTGGGCCATACTTGGTTTGTGGGTTCCTGTTGGCCTGTAGTATCAATGTACCAAATTATAACTTTTTTGACCAGAAAATGGGAATTTCGGCTTGGCCTCTAGCGCCACCTAGTGGTGAATGTCGGTCATTCTTGGTTTGTGGATTCCTGTTGGCCTGTACTATTAATGTACCAAATTAGAACATTTTTGACCAGAAAATGGGAATTTCGGCATGGCCTGTAGTGCCCCCTAGGGGCGAATGTTGGCCATTCTTTGTTTGTGGGTTCCTGTTGGCCTGTAGTATCAAAGTACCAAATTAGAAAATTTTTGACCAGAAAATAGGAATTTTGGCTTGTCCTGTAGTGCCCCCTATTGGCGAATGTCGGTCATTCTTGGTTTGTGGATTCCTGTTGGCCTGTACTATTCTTGTACCGAATTAGAACATTTTTGACCAGAAAATGGGAATTTTGGCTTGTCCTGTAGTGCCCCCTAGTGGCGTATGTCGGTCATTCTTGGTTTGTGGATTCCTGTTGGCCTGTACTATTAATTTACCAAATTAGAACATTTTTGACCAGAAAATGGGAATTTTGGCATGGCCATTCTTTGCACAGTACTTCAGAGTGATGTCATCTTTAAGCATGTTAGGTTTGAAAAACCATCAGTCAAAATTACATTTGATTTATTGACACGTATATATTGTTAAAATTTGGACATTTACATAAACACGCCCCTTTCAGCCATTTTGTATCGTATTCATTTTTCCTAAGTAACGTTTTCAAGGATGTCCATTCTACACATGTGTACCAAATTTCAAGTCAATTGGAGCTACGGTTCAGGAGAAGAAGAGTTTTGTAGGTTTTCGCAAATTTTCAACGTACGGGAAAATCCATCATGGCGGAAGTTATGGGTTCTTGAGGCTTTTTTGTTCCCCATGAGGAATGAGGCATGTACACCAAATTTCAGAAGATTTGGACAAATGGCGTGGAAATTGTATCACTTTGAATTTTGTTTTTTTGGGCGTGGCCTGTAGCGCCACCTATGGGCGAATGTGGGCCATTCTTGGTTTGGGGGTACCCGTTGGCATGGAGTATCAATGTGCCAATTTAGAAAATTTTTGACCAGTGACTTTTTGAGCTATTGGGGCTCAAGGAGAAGAAGAATAATAATAATAATAATAAATATAGCTGCAAGCAGCAATGCGGATTCCTCCTCAAAATGGCAAATCATTTCAAATTGATCAGTAGAGGGTTGGGGTTAAACCCTCTCAATGGATGAATCCAAAAAACATGTATTTCTGTCTGAATCCTAAACGAAACATTTTCAGTCTACAGGAAAATCCATCATACCTTATGGATCCTTGAGGCGTTTTTGTTCCCAATGAGAAATGAGGCATGTACACCAAGATTCAAAAGAATTGGTTAAATGGCGTGGAAATGGTATCACTTTGAAAATATTTTTTGGGGGCGTGGCCTGTAGCGCCTCCTATGGGCAAATGTGGGTCATTCTTGGTTTGTGGGTTCCTGTTGGCCTGTAGTATCAATGTACATAATTAGAAAATATTTGACCAGAAAATGGGACTTTTGGGAATTACCTGTAGCGCCCCTAGGGGTGAATGTTGGCCATTCTTGGTTTGAGGGTTCCTGTTGACCTGTAGTATCAATGTACCAAATTAGAACATTTTTGACCATAAAATGGGAATTTCGGCGTGGCCTCTAGTGCCCCCTAGGGGCGAATGTTGGCCATTCTTTGTTTGTGGGTTCCTGTTGGCCAGTAGTATCAATGTACCATATTAGAAAATTTTTGACCAGAAAACGAAATTTTGGGAGTGGCCTGTAGCGCCCCTAATGGCGAATGTGGGCCATACTTGGTTTGTGGGTTCCTGTTGGCCTGTAGTATCAATGTACCAAATTATAACTTTTTTGACCAGAAAATGGGAATTTCGGCTTGGCCTCTAGCGCCACCTAGTGGTGAATGTCGGTCATTCTTGGTTTGTGGATTCCTTTTGGCCTGTACTATTAATGTACCAAATTAGAACATTTTTGACCAGAAAATGGGAATTTCGGCATGGCCTGTAGTGCTCCCTAGGGGCGAATGTTGGCCATTCTTGGTTTGAGGGTTCCTGTTGACCTGCAGTATCAATGTACCAAATTAGAACGTTTTTGACCAGAAAACGAAATTTTGGAGTAGCCTGTAGCGCCCCCTAAGGGCGAATGTGGGCCACACTTGGTATGTGGGTTCCTGTTGGCCTGTAGTATCAAAGTACCAAATTAGAAAATTTTTGACCAGAAAATGGGAATTTTGGCTTGTCCTGTAGTGCCCCCTAGTGGCGAATGTCGGTCATTCTTGGTTTGTGGATTCCTGTTGGCCTGTACTATTCTTGTACCGAATTAGAACATTTTTGACCAGAAAATGGGAATTTTGGCTTGTCCTGTAGTGCCCCCTAGTGGCGTATGTCGGTCATTCTTGGTTTGTGGATTCCTGTTGGCCTGTACTATTAATTTACCAAATTAGAACATTTTTGACCAGAAAATGGGAATTTTGGCATGGCCATTCTTTGCACAGTACTTCAGAGTGATGTCATCTTTAAGCATGTTAGGTTTGAAAAACCATCAGTCAAAATTACATTTGATTTATTGACACGTATATATTGTTAAAATTTGGACATTTACATAAACACGCCCCTTTCAGCCATTTTGTATCGTATTCATTTTTCCTAAGTAACGTTTTCAAGGATGTCCATTCTACACATGTGTACCAAATTTCAAGTCAATTGGAGCTACGGTTCAGGAGAAGAAGAGTTTTGTAGGTTTTCGCAAATTTTCAACGTACGGGAAAATCCATCATGGCGGAAGTTATGGGTTCTTGAGGCTTTTTTGTTCCCCATGAGGAATGAGGCATGTACACCAAATTTCAGAAGATTTGGACAAATGGCGTGGAAATTGTATCACTTTGAATTTTGTTTTTTTGGGCGTGGCCTGTAGCGCCACCTATGGGCGAATGTGGGCCATTCTTGGTTTGGGGGTACCCGTTGGCATGGAGTATCAATGTGCCAATTTAGAAAATTTTTGACCAGTGACTTTTTGAGCTATTGGGGCTCAAGGAGAAGAAGAATAATAATAATAATAATAATAATAATAATAATAATAATAATAATAATAATAATAAAACCATCAATTACAATAGATTCCCTCCTACGGAGGAATCTAATAATAATAATAATAATAATAATAATAATAATAATAAAACCATCAATTACAATAGATTCCCTCCTACGGAGGAATCTAACTACTCAGGGTTTTGATTAATCCTGGATTAGAGTTAGGTTAAGGATACATTTAGTTTTATATTTAACTAAAGATGGCTCATTAGACAATACAAATAAAAAGTAGTATATGCATGCTTTAGTTTGAGGAAGTTATATTGCAAATTGTTGGATTTCTGCACCACTGAAGCAGCCTGTTTGGGGAAAAGCATCAGTTTTCCGTGATATGCATCACCCGAGAGACACGAGAGGAATCTTTTCCTTCCTGACATAGTTAATTCAGTGATGCATGGTGAAACTACAGTAAAACCGTTGCTAGGACACCAGTTAATTCACTGAATGCGGTTCACAACTGAGCTCTCTGTGACTCCACATCAACAATTCCCATATCTCACATTCCTGGAATGCCATCCTTCACCGCAAGTATTACCTTCTCCATGTTGTTTCACCTGCCTGTTGCTTTTTCACTGTCCTCTCCCAAACAACTATGTCCAGTGTAATCTCTTGGATCATTTATGATCCATCTTGTAGATGGGCTGGATCATATAATCAAAAATAAACATGACATTCTTCAGCCTTTAGACAATATTTAAAAACAAAATAAAAAAATAAATAAAAACATCAATATTAATGTATTTGCTCAGAAATTGATTTAAAGGGTGAGGAATTGGTTGAACCACCATCATAATAACCAAAACAGTAAAACAAACAAAATAAATTAAAATTAATATTTATGAATTTATAATCATATAATAAACACCATGTTTGTGATTACGTCAATGAATATTTGAATCAGACTGCTTGAAATAATTGAAGGAAATTAATCAAACTTGAATGCCACTAATGTTTAAATAAAACACTATTAATACATTCTCATAATCGAGAGTTGCGAGATAAGGTAGGATCGTGAAAATAGTCTAATTACACGGTCTTGGAAATTTGGTACTGTGAACGTTCCTTCACAAATACACGTCCCAGAGTCAAACATGTCTGATCAGCTGTAACTCACGGTTACAGGCTCCGATGTCATCTTTGCACGGGAAGAAGAGGGAGTATGTCAGGTTTGACGGGGCAGAAATGCTTTTGTATTGTTCAGCCTGAGTGGTCCCAGTAGACAGCAATCAAAGTGTGTGTTTGTTTTCCACGGTGGAACGACTCGGAGTCTTTAGGCTCTCATTTGCTTGATTTTCTAAAACACAAGGTTTGCTTCACATGGGAAATTTTTTTTAATTCTCTCATCATTTACTCACCCTTATGCCATCCCAGATGTGTATGATTTTCTTTCATCTGCTGAACTTAAATTAAGATTTTTTGAATAATTTCTCAGCTCTGTTAGTCAATACAATGTAAGTGAATGTGTACCAACATTTTGAAGCTCCATAAGTCACAAAAGACAGCGTAAAAGTAATCCATAAGACTCCAGTGGTAAAATCAATATCTTCAGATGTAATATAATAGGTATGGGTGAGAAACAGATCACATTTACATTCTTTTTCTTGGGTTTTTGGTGATTCACATTATTCATGTATATATTGCCCTCTACTGGGCAGGGAGAATAATTTCAAGCAAAAAAGGACTTAAATATTGTTCTGTTTCTCACCCACACCTGTTATATAGTTTCAGAAGATATGGATTAAAACACTGGAGTTGTATGGATTACTTTTATGATGCCTTTATGTGCTTTTTAAAGAATCCGAATTTTGTCACCCATTCACTTGCATTGTATGGACCTACAGAGCTGAGATATTCTTCTATAAATCTTCATTTGTGTTCTGCAGAAGAAAAAAAGTCATACACATCTGGGATTGCATGAGGGTGAGTAAATGAACAGAGAATTACATTTTTGGGTGAACTATCCCTTTAACTACACCCATAAAAAAACAATGAATACAGGACTGGAGGTTCATTTTAGCTACTTCAATGTTCATAAAACCAGAAAACTGCCCACACATTACCCATCTTTAATTAAACAATGTGACATGTTTCTAGTGAAAGTGGTCATGCAAGAGTGAACATGTTTTGTAGTGTAATTATCATCTTTCATATAATGACAATAGACTACATACAGCTGAGACAGTGGAGAAAAACTAAACTAAACAATGGTGAGGGATCAAATTTGATTATTTTTGCCTGTTAATATCTGAAACTTTGGGAAGTATAGACCTTGAGGAAAGCTATACACTTTATTGGGCTATCTTCATACAGTCTCAGGGTCAGCTGTGTTATGGCTTCTTTAGCTTTGCCTAGCGGCAACCATGCTGTGCTGTGAGGCGACTACCCGAAAGGCCATCTTACCTCAGCTAACCCAAACATTGATACAGCTGACTCCATAACAGGGAAGCATATGACTGAGGTCAAATTCAATGCTAATGACAGGGCTTTTCAGACTAGTGCTCACCTGATGCCAATATCTAGAGGACATTAGCTCTTTTCCAAAACAGGGATTTTGAACATAGGGATTTCATAAAATCCTTCATAAAAGAGTTCTAACATCCTGTCAACACCGGGCGCATCCGTTGACGTGACGTGCCGTAACGGGCGGCTTGATGCGGTCTACACTGGACGCATCGTCACGAACGTTCTTAACCATTTCATTTGTGCAGTAGCGCCAGCACAAGCAGTGCAAAATGGAACAAGACACCCATATATTGTCGCTGCAATGGACACTTTCAGTGTAGACAACACCACTGATTATAATGGGGTTCTATTACTTCTGACAAGACAGGCCACTCATGCCTGGTGCAGCCATGAATCAAACCAGTCAGTTCCAAGGTGAATCACAACATTACAAACTCTGATTTGAAGCAAAAAAGTATTCAAAAATCAGACAAAGGTACAAGACAAGATATGTCATCTTTCAAGAGGGAACAAACTAATTTTAGTTAAAAACTATGGAGAAATATAAAACTATTGATTTGAAGTTGTTGATTATAGTATAGAAACAATATATTTAACATGTTAATTTAGTGCAATTAATTATGTACAAAAGGGAAAAAAAACTCAATTCATCATGCTGGAATGCAAGAACGCAGGCTTCCAATAAAAGCAGGACAAATTAGCAAACTCAATGCAAAATGCATTGCTTTTGACTGCAGGATTATTCAATGACATATTCTATAGTTCTAATGACAATTTTGGTATTGTCTAACTAATGCTTTACTTGAATGCCACAATAATGCAATATGTTTTAATCTGAATATCTGAATTATATTTATTGTAGGTCCAAAAACAAATAATAATAACAACAATAAATAATATACCAATAAATAACAAAATTATTAGTTTGTTTGAAATCTTTGCAAATTTATTAAAAATAAAAAACAAAAAAAATAAATAAAAACAAAATCACATGTACAGAAGTATTCACAGCCTTTGCCATGACACTCAGAATTGAGCTCAGGTGCATCCTGTATCCACTGATCATCCTTGAGATGTTTCTACAACTTGACACAGTCCACCTGTGGTAAATTCAGTTGATTGGACATGATTTGGAAAGGCACACACCTGTCTATATAAGGTGCCACAGTTAACAGTGCATGTCAGATCACAAACCAAGCCATGAAGTCCAAGGAATTGTCTGTAGACCTCCGAGACAGGATTGTCTCGAGGCATAGATCTGAGGAAGGGTACAGAAATATTTCTGCAGCATTGAAGATCCCAATGAGCACAGTGGCCTTCATCATCCTTAAATGGAAGACGTTTGGAACCACCCGGACTGTGTGTGTGTGTGTGTGTGTGTGTGTGTGTGTGTGTGTGTATATATATATATATATATATATATATATATATACATACACACACAAACTTGGTTGGGAGGGTTAGTTTTGAAATGTATTCCACTACAGATTACAGAATACATGCTGTAAAATGTAATTTGCAATGTATTTCATTAGATTACACAAGGTCAGTAACATACTCTAAATACTTTGGATTACTTCTTCAGCACTGGTAGATTTATTTAACTTGTTTTGAATATAAAAACTCTGCTAGTACAGTAAGACAAAATACATGTAGAGCGGAGGAGGGCGGGGCCGGGCTGGAACAATGCACGTCCGGTCCCAATCAGCCTGATGGGGGCACGCGAGGGATAAATGCGGCCGGTGACGACAGTTCGAGAGAGAGAGAAATGACAGGCAGGCTCTGTGTGTTTATGTTTATGTGTTTTTGGTTCAGTTTATTATTAAACTATTATTTATATGGCCAAGCCGGTTCTTGCCTCCTCCTTTCCACTATACCCCCCTTACACTGGTGCCGAAATCCGGGAAGAGGAGGGATGCCCGTCGTGGAATCCTCGACACTGCCGTCCACCCAGGGGAGTGCCGCTGCCATCCGCCGGGGTACAGAGTAGCCCTGACAACCCGGATGTGGAGAACGGCCGCCGTCTGCGAGGCAAGTGGGGACTGGACTCCCCGACCGCCTGGAGCAAAGGAGCCGCTGCCAGGGGTGGAGAAGTGCCCTGCCGTCCCCCAGAAACGTGGAGGGGTCGAGAAGACCGCCAAAACAACAACAACAACAACTCCACGAGGGGAGAAGGGAAGCAACTCCCCGACCGCCTGGAGCGGTAGCTCCGCTGCCAGGGGCAGAGGAGTGTCCCCACGGGTCGCCGAGAACGAGGTGAGGCATTCTGTCCCCTGGGGGTCGGTCTGACTCCGGTCTGCCCGGGGAGGTGCGGCTGTCGTCTGCCTGAGAGAGTGGAGGAGTGATCGGGGACCACATGATGGCTCATCAGAGAACCGTAGAGTGAGGTTTTCTCTCTCTCTCTCTGTCACTTCGTGTTGGCCTTTCCCTCGCCTATTTTGTTTTTGTTGTTGTTTTTGCCCTCCTGTCTCCTCCCAGGTCAAGCAAGGCAGGGATGACCAGCAGGCAGAAGGGGAGCAAGGCACGCATCATGTACGTCATGCCGGGGGCTCTCCGACCTGAGGCAATGCCAGGAGGAGTGTAGAGCGAAGGAGGGCAGGACCGGGCTGGAACAACGCACGCTCGGTCCCCAATCAGCCTGATGGGGGCGCGCGCAAGGGATAAAGGCGGCCGGTGACGACAGTTCAAGAGAGAGAGAGAGAGAATGACAGGCAGCTGCTCTGTGAGTCAGGTTTACCTCCTTGCTCGCTTTTCAGTTCTTCCCACACATTTTCTATCGGATTGAGGTCAGGGCTTTGTGATGGCCACTCCAAAACCTTGACTTTGGTGTCCTTCAGCCATTTTGCCACAACTTTGGAGGTATGCTTGGGGTCATTGTCCATTTGGAAGACCCATATGCAACCGAGCTTTAACTTCCTAGCTGGTGTCTAGAGATGTTACTTCAATATATCCACATAATTGTCTTTCCACATGATGCCATCTATTTTGTGAAGTTCACCAGTCCCTCCTGCAGCAAACCACCCCACAACATGATGCTGCCACCCCCATGCTTCATGGTTGGGATGTGACCTTCGGCTTGCAAGCCTCGCCCTTTTTCCTCCAAACATAATGATGGTCATTATGGCCAAACAGTTCAAGTTTTTTCATTAGATCAGAGGATAATTCTCCAAAAAGTAAGATCTTTGTCCCCATGTGCAATTGCTGACTGTAGTCTGGCTTTTTTATGCCAGTTTTGGAGCAGTGGCTTCTTCCTTGCTGAGCAGCCTTTCAGGTTATGTCGATATAGGACTCGTTTACTGTGGATATAGATACTTGTCTAGCTTTTTCATCCAGCATCAAGGTCATTTGCTGTTGTTCTGGGATTGATTTGCACTTTTTGCACAAAGCTACGTTCATCTCTAGGAGACAGAATGTGTCTCCTTCCTGAGTGATATGATGTCTGCTTGGTCCCATGGTGTTTATACTTGCATACTATTGTTTGTACAGATGAACATGGTAACTTTAGGCATTTGAAAATTGCTCCCAAGGATGAACCAGACTTGTGGACCTCCTATCATAAGCTAATTGTCTAAAGGCTTGATATCATTTTCTGGAATTTTCCAAGCTGCTTAAAGTGTCTGACCCACTGGAATTGTGATATAGTCAATTAAAAGTGAATTAATCAGTAGGTAAACAATTATTGGAAAAATTACTTGTGTCATGCACAAAGTAGATGTCCTTAACATCTTGCCAAAACTATAACTTGCTAATATTAAATCTGTGGAGTGGTTAAAAAATTTGTTTTCATTACTACAACATAAGTGTATGTAAATCTCTGACTTGTATGTATGTATGTATGTATGTATATATATGTGTGTGTGTGTGTGTGTGTGTGTGTGTGTGTGTGTGTGTGTGTGTGTGTGTGTGTGTGTGTGTGTGTGTGTGTGTGTGTGTGTGTGTGTTTGTATGTATCTTTCTGAGATTGCCTTCTTGAAAGATACATACAAAAAAACTTTGAATTTGGTCAAAAACAGTATTTTCAAATGTAGCACAATTATGCTACCTACTTCACGTTGTGATGCCTTAAAATTCTGTCTAGGTAGGCAGCTCAATAGGCTTCTATATTGTGTCACCCACAAATCCTCCTGGATTCAGAGGACTGGTTAAAATGGAATAGCACTGAAAAACCAGCTCCAGAAGTTTTATTTTCATCTGACAATCTAATGATCCCACTGGCTCTGGTGATGCAGTCTCAAAATCAACCGATAAATCATAAAGGATTGACTGTATCATGCCCGTACCAAGGGAATGCGAGCTAGACAACAATGATTCATGGGAAATGCCAGGGAAAGCAATAATTTGCAGAGATACATGCAAACACATTTGATCTACAGAAAAAGGCTAGAATTTCACAGATCTTTTCGCATTAGTTACAGCACAACATGCAACTGCAAATCATACCAGCCGTTCAACATGACACTCGCCAGCGATCATTAAGCGCACTAAAATCTATTATTTCGCCAAATCAAATAATGCCAAGAACTGCCTGGTGGGCATTCCCCCCCAAAAAACAGAAAATATCTACAAATTTTAACTGACTGGGGTGATCCCTGGCCAATCCACTTTAAACTTTGAAAATAATCGAGGCACAGTGTCCCCTTCAAAAGCACAACAACATATTAAGGATGATTGTTTACCAGGGAGATAGAAAGAGGAAGAGAGAAAATAAAAGACAGAGCAGGGTAAGAGACGATGTTGAGCAGATGATGGGGTCATTTCATTCTGCCCTCCATTTTATCTCCAGCAGACCATCCATTCAGCCCCTCAAATAACAGCAACACAGCGGCAAAGCATTTCATGATCTTACACAGATTACTGTATACTTCACTTTCAGTGATGTTAAAAAAGGTTCATGGAAAAAGCAATACAATAAATTTTTTTAAGCCCATAATGTCTACATATTCAATTTAAGAGACTTTGAGAAGGTGTGGTAATATGATTGGTTAATAATGGCATTGATCTTATAAATAACTTTTATGTTACTTTATGCAACATTATTGAAAAATGAGTTGGAAACCATAATCAACATGAATACGACTTTCTGAATACACTTTTTATTGTGCACAAATTATCTATGCACATTCTTGTTTTTTTTTCCTTGGCTGATGTCAACAAGCACTCTTAAGGGGTTTTGTAGACAAATGGTTACAATTGCCCATTTGAGATCATTTTGATTCAGACTGATTCGATAATTATTATTTCAGATCGATTTTTGAAGCGTTCAAAGTTTTCACTAAAAAAGAAAATCTGACGATACATCACATTTCGGAAATAAAATGGATTGTGAATGCAGGGTCATGTTCATGCTTTAAATCTGTCATCAGATATACTGTAACACCTAACATGCATACTTTATATCAAATCAAAAGTCCCCCTCAAAATCATCTCTAAGGATGTGAAAGTGTCTGGTCTGTTAACAGCAGTGGTGTTGAGGATCAGATAGTACCTGTGGATGGAGTGGAACTGCTCATGGTAGTATGGTAACACGAAGAGGCGGAAACAGGAGGCACTCCAGATGCCCACTGAAATACACAAACACAAGAGACTCAGTCAAACTGACAAGCAGGAATCTTACAACACCCTCTAAAGGCTTTTAACACTCCATCAGCTATATTGCAGTGAATGCACCTCACTCAGTTCACCTTTACGCCACAGGACTTCCTGTTTATAGAAAAGTTATGGCAGTGAGATGAACAGTAAGTAGATACTGTACAATGAAAGATGGCCTTATTTCCATGATGATGCCCTCAATTCATTAGTGGTGTTTGCTTATATCATTATTACTATATTGCTTGGGGTTAGAGATTTGAAAAAACTGTTAAACTATAAAAGTATATCTTTGGCATGAAAATGAGATCTTAAATTATTGAGAAGTGTGCTTTCAGTGATCAGACATGTGATTATCACCGACAATAAAATGGGTGGAAAATCTCATATACTTATCTGAAAAACATGAGCTATACATTGACCACAATATCATGAAGACTTGGGGTGGGGCAGTACACAGAACACCCTAGCAACCCTATATAAATGTACTGAAAACCAATAATAACTTGTAGCAACCGAATAGCAAAGCCCTGGCAATCACCCACAATACCCTAGCATTGTTGCACAGAGGTTTGTAAATTTTCTGAAAACTAATAAGAATGCCTTAGCAACTGCATAGCAACACTCTAGGAAGCACCCACAACACACAAGCATTGGAGACCGAGTTTTGAAAACATACTCAGTGGGTCTAAAAGGTGGCAACACTCACATTTGAGCCGCTAATGTCACAAAGAAGAGCTAGAAGATGTAATCCCCTCTAAACAACTGCAGGCGAATGTGGAAATAACAACAGTGGATATGCATATCACGAAAGCATGTGTTTGAGGTCAGGAGATACCAGCATTTGTATAACTTGAGTCTGAAGAACTATAAAGACATCTTTATGGGTCTAAACTCCTGAGGAGAAATGATCCAGTATCTCATAGCAGTCGTAGTGTGCATGCGCCCAAACGCCTGTGTATGCACGCACAGTATGACTGCACAGTAAGACTTGAGCGTTCGCATCAAAATCGAAGTATACTTTGGGCTTTAGCAACTGCAAAGAAACGCCCTGGCAATCACCCAAAATAACCGAGCTTTGTGGCACAGAGTTTATCAAATGTACTTAAAACCAATAAGAATGCCATAGCAACTGTTAAGTACGCAAAACCAATCAAAAGCCCCTGCCACTTTAAAGCATTGTTTTCAGCCTGGGAGGAAAATTTCAGTGCATCAATTCCTTGAGGACAGAGTCTAACAAGCACACAAATACATCCATTAGCAGCAAATAGTTTGTGAGGTGGGAGGAATCAGGAATACAATCTACTCAGCTACAAGATGGCTGTCACATGATGCTGCTCCTCAGACAGCCAGACTCTGGAGGAAATGTGTCCGTTTGTGTTTGATTTCCTGAGCGAGGCCTCTTACAGCTCAAGGAATACCTACCTAACTGTCTTCCTCATCACTTTCTAATTTTAGAGCTTTTTTTGGACTAGGAGGAAGGATGTTTTTGGGCAACAAGTACAGTAAATAAAATGGTTTAGACAATGAATAATGTGCAAAATGGACACATTTTGTTGTATGTTTGGGTTACTAAATAAAAAATTAAAGATTAATAAAGATTAGTTGAGTGATTTGATTCATTTTGTAGACTAATAAAAAATAAAAATCGCATGACATGATCGTGGAGAATGTGTCTAAGTGAATGATCTTACAGATGTAAGTAAGTATGCTCCAGCTTGCTAATAACTCTGTACGTTGGTGTGTTCATGTTTACTTATCTTAACTGACTGAACGGGAATAGCTGTTGGTCCCAAATTAGATGGAGCTTCAGGTCCCAACAAGAGGCAATTGTTTCATAGTGTATAGGGTGCATCCAAAAATAGCCTAGTCCTTCAAGAGCAAAGATCATTCAAGACTTGTCAATTTGCCAACAGATGCTTCAGCAAATAATCCAGCACTTTGAGAACAATGTTCCCAAAGTCAACTTGGAAGGATTTTGGGCATTTCACCCTCTACAGTGCACAATATAGTTAAAAGATTCAAGGAATATGGTCAAATATCAGTGCATAAAGGGCAAGACGAAAACCACTTCTGAATGCGTGTGATCCCTCAGATGTCACAGTCTTAAAAAATGGCATTCATCTGTCATGGATATCATGAACATGGGCTTGGGATAACTTTAGTAAACTTTTGTTAGTCAACACCATTCACCGCTGCATCCACAGACGCAAGTTAAGACTTTACTATGTAAAGCAGAAGCCATACATCAACACTGTCCAGAAGCACTGCCAAATGCTCGGTCTCATCTTAGATGGAAAGTAGAACAGTGTAATTGTGTTTTTTGGTCTGAAGAGTCCACATTTAAAAAGGTTTTTGAAAAACAAAGCCGTTGTATTCTCCGGGCAAAATAGGAAAAGGGCCATCCAAGCTGTTATCAGCATCAGGTCCAAAAGCCAATGTCTGTGTGTGCTGTGTGTCAGTGCCCATGGCATGGGTAACTCGCACATCTGTCAGAACACCATGAATGCAGACAGCAGCATACTGGCTGGATTTCAAGTGCATGGGGATTGTGGGTGCTAGATTGGCCTGCATGCAGTCATGACCTGTCTCAAATTGAGAATGTGTGGCGCATTATGAAGCACACCATACGACAACAAAGACCCTGTACAATTGTGCATCTAAAAGACCTACATAATGGATGAACGCGGGAAAATTTAACTTTCTAAGCTTAACAAACTTTATTTAGTGCCCAAATGCTTAATAAGTGTTATTAGAAGAAATGGTGATGTTTCACATTGGTAAACACTCGACTGTCTAAACGTTTTTGGAGCCTGTTGCAATCATCTGATTTAAAATTACTGTACATTTTGAAATTCACAAGAAAAAACATCTTATGTGAAGTTGTAGTGCTTTCAATATAGCAAAGCCTTTTTGTTTTTATTTACATTTTTCATACTGTCCCAACTTTTTCGGAATTGGGGTTGCATATATATATATATATATTCTACAAATCGTCCAACAGAAAAGTACTAAGTTTAATATTTTTAGCTGGGGTGCTTTTAAAGTGATGAATTAAAAGATGCAACTTTTTGTAATGTTTAAGCATGCTGACAGCGCGCTGTACATTTGAATGTAGTAACTTTCAGTGTGTAAATTTTGAGAAGTTGTGTATTATATTATTTACATTATTTACAGCATTGTTTGTGTACAAATGCACCGCATTCAGCAATACATTTCAATTTAAATCCTTATCAATATTCCCGTTATTATGCATAGTCCATAGGTTTATCTGTGATGCATTGTGGACAGATTAAAAGACAGTATTTTTGTTTGTTGATATAAGTGGTATAAGTCTGTTTGTTGATATAAGTGGGTTTCAGGGCTAAATTCAAACCCTGCAAATGGCTAAAGAAGTGATGTACTGTAGCAGGTGGTGCACATTGTGTTGTACTGTGGTGCTAATACTGTATGTGGCAACCCAAACTAGAATCTAAGGTCATTTTCTGATCAAGTTCCCCACTTTTCCGTCTGCAAATAGCCTATAAATGTAATTTATAAAACGCTATATTAGTGTACAATTTGGACCCTTTAATGAAATGTCTAGTGAGGTATTTGGAGGCCTAACACAAAGTTTACAATGGTTATCCAAAATAAAAATGTCAGGCACATAAAAAACCTTTCAAATCAATTTAAACACATATAACCTGTAGTCAGACTACATTCAAGGGTTAATATGAAGTCAAGAGAGGAGCCGTTCTAAATGAGATGAGGCCGTTCATCTTATTAATAATGAGTTCAGAGAGGTCATGCATGATAAACCGTGGAGTGAATTCAAACATGCTGTGTGTGCGTTATTCATCTCTGCCAGGTGTTGTTGGAAGGGAGAGCTCATTTCAGAGGCGGGGTTACTGTCAGACCATCTCCTGATTCGTCTGTTAATGTCACTTCAACCTACCAGGAAAGAACACAAAGCTTATCTTTCCTTTTTTTAGATGAAATTTAAATGAGCCCAGGCAGAATATGCAAAAACAGAACAAAAAAAGATAGAATCTCTGTACCCTTTACAATTAAGCCTTTCTCTGTTGCCTGTGACATTTAATATGCTGTGTTGGTTTGAGGGCCATTTCTCTGAACACATTCATCAAAGAGCAAGAGCAGGTCACACGACCCCATCCTCCAGCACCAGTCACCAACTCGACCGTGCCATTTTCCCACTATGTCATAGTTATTATTGAGTGTCTTTAATTAGTGGAGGAGAGAGAGAGAGAGAGAGAGAGAGAGAGAGAGAGAGAGAGAGAGAGAGAGAGAGAGAGAGAGAGACCAGATTGCAATTATCTCATCAGTCTTACTTTCTGCATGAAAACCAGAGCACTACTCATTATAGAAGCAGACAGGCCACTTTACCTCATACCTTAAATAACTGTGAGCTTAAAAGCGTATGTCCTCTTGAAAGGAAACAAAAAAAAATACAAAAATAAATAAGAATATTTGATCATTAGACATTAGTAGAGATATTGAACATTCCAGAGGTTTTGGAAGGAAAATGTGCTTAATTGTCATGAAAATGAAGTCACATTGCAAAAAAAATCATAATGCTCCTAAGGTTAGCTTCATTTCCTCTATTTTACTGGGTAAAATTGTTTTTTGTGTGATTTACCCAGAAAATCAGATTATTCAAAAAACCTACCAACACAAGAAACCTGTGTGTACATGAGATTTGATAATCAGGTTATTTTCTGCTTTTGATGTCAAAACGTGAATATGAATGTGCACAACACTTGCGCATATTATATAAGCTGATAAGAACACAGGTAAAGGTGTTTACATGCAACGCGAAATCAGGGTAATGGGCAAATGTCATGTGTTTACACATAATATTCACCTTTTTTTTGCCAATGTGTGAACGGCTTGTAATGCAACTTAAAAAATGAGCACTTCCCGGACTTCCTAGGTTGCCTATTAAAGCCTGTAGACTGATTTTCATGCAAAGGGAGCAGGTCGCTTTTGACGGAAAAATCCAAAGGATGTGATGTTTATGCACGCTCCCGAGAGCCTTGGTTCAGACAGTAGCCTCTCTTCCGCTATTCAACAGCGACAACAAACCGCAACACTAGGTAACGTTATCTTAGAGATGGAATCCAGCAAATGTCTGGCTCCCAGCACAACACTGACTCCTACACAAACTCAGTGTAAGCCATCTGGCTAAGCGGGAACTAGAGTGAACATCGGCAGGGCATTTGATTCCTGGACGGACCTTTGTTCGGTTTTGGGGATCAAAACAGACCCTGATTTGGAGTTCTTCTTATTGGACAGGTAAGCTTACATAAATGCAAAGCATGTGAAATATAGTGCCATAAGGACTGATCAGTGTAATTTTAGCTAACTTGATCTAGCCTGCTAACGTTCACGAATTGCAAGCTACCTTGCTTCGTAACTTTCAAATAATTTCAACAATCTTCTCTTTATACAAAAGTCAGGTTAATGTCAATGTTAATCTGTAATTATTCAACAAGGTAAACAAACTACAATTACACATGAAATGATTGCTAGACAATGTTCAAGATAATCCAAAAAGCTGTACCATAACTTGGTTATACAGAAAATATATACAATCTATTATTATAAAACATAGCGCATCGATATATCAAAATGACAGTTGTGATGGAATCACATCAATACTGAATTGAACATATTCATAAATATACATTCTATTTAATAAACGCTACTGTCATCATCCACCAAATTTAACTAACAGATATTGATAAAGCTGGTTAGCTAGCTCACACCGATATAGGCTATCATATAAATGAAGTGAATGTATAATGCAAAGAAAAGTGATTACTTCAAACTATAGTCTCGCATATTCAGACCTTTATCCACACTTTTAGCCCTGCTCCAGCACTGGAGAATCAAATATAATATACGCTCTCAAAGTTTCTAGAAAAATAATCACAACTGTGTAATTTTATATATGCTACCTCATCTGTCAGCATGATGTCTGTGAATCACATTCAGTCTCTTTGTACGCTACGTCATTGTTTTGTTCGATGCTCGCTCGCGTCACTATGGATTGTGTGCACGAGCACAAGGTAGATGGCTGCAGTTCACATAACGGCCACAGGTGTCATTAATAACAAGGGTTTCTGATTCTTACATACTGCACATTTAATTTGTAAATGTTCTGATATCTCTGTTATGTTAAAGTTTTGGTGGTTACCATTTGTGATTAGGTTGAGAATGGACTTTTACTTTCAAGAGATTTGAGTGCTGTTTAGCTCTTTAAGCAGTTGCAATTAAATTGACAGTGCAACAGTTTCACTGTTCTTACGCATGCTCACCTGGCATTGACCAACATAAGAACATGAATTGAATGAAACCGTAGTAAATTGAGTTAAAACTACTATTGTACATTGATTTGACCTAATCAAACTAAATTATGTTGGCTCATTGAAACTAACTTAATCTGAATGAAAGACATAAAAATTGCTTGTAAAAAGTTCTCAAATTCGATTAAGTTTAATAACTATATTTTTTGTAAGCGGTGTATAACATGCTCAATTCTAAGTCATCTTGTTCCCTGCAGGTGTTTTACTGGCAGCCAAATGTTTGGAATAATCTACAGATTTTGATGTTTCATTTGGTACTTTAATTCACCAAAGTGGCATTCAACTGATCACAAAATATACTGAGAACATTACTGATGTAAAAAACAGCACCATCACTATTTGAAAAATGTCATTTTTGATCAAATCTAGACAGGCCCCATTTACAGAAGCCATCACTCCAACACCTTATCATTGAGTAATCATGTTAAACTGCTAATGTGGTACTAGAAAATCACTTGCCATTATATCAAACACTGCTGAAAGCTATTTGGTTCATTAAATGAAGCTTAACATTGTCTTTGTGTTTGTTTTTGGGTTGTGTCAGTATGCAATAGACCGGCATGTCTTAAGGTCAATATTAGGTCACAAATTGCACAAAAAAAACTGCTTTCTCTAGAAACTCATCAGTCAATCAAAGGAATGAAGGCTAAAAACTGAAGATTTCATACAATGGTGTACTCTACAGTCTTCAAAGACAAAGGACAACTGGCTCTAAAAAGGACAAAAAGAGATGTGGAAGTCCAGATGTACAACTAAACAAGAGGATAAGTACATCAGAGTCTCTAGATTGAGAAATTGACGCCTTACATGTCCTCAGCTGACAGCTTCATTGAATTCTAGCTGCTCAACACCAGTTTCATGTTCAACAGTAAAGAGAAGATTCAGGGGTGCAGGTCTTATGGGAAGAATTGCAAAGAAAAACATGCCGACAAGCTTTTGAATCAGAAAAACAAAAATAAAAGGTTAGACTGGGCAAACAAACACAGACATTGGACAACAGATTATTGGAAAAGAGTGTTATGGATCTTAACCCCATTGAGCTTATTGTAGGATCAGCTCAGGGCTGGACTGGGAAGAGAAATCGGCCTGGGATTTTACATAGCAACTGGCCCAAAAGTTTGCTGGCCTTTTCTACATATTGCGACGCCATTTTGTGGTCCGTTCTGCATAAATAGGCAGCTCATTTTAGCTTTTCGTGGTCCATTCGGCCCGTTTCACTGCTGACCCGCCTGCCCGCTCGGTTCTCCCGATGGCCAGTCCACCCCTGATCGGCCCCAAAGTGCATTGGCCCACTGGGAAAATGCCGGTATGCCAGATTACTAGTCCAGCCATGGATCATCTAGACTGTAAGGTGCATGAGAAGTGCCCAACAAGACACCCACATCTATGGCAAGTGTTTGTACAAAAAGAATTTGTACATTATTCAAAACTTTTGGCCTCCAGTGTACATTATTTAATTTCAAGTATTATTTGATAATAATCAATAACCAAAACAACAAACACAAAAGTGTTGCAGTTGCAACAGCTGCCATACTGTAAAAAATATCCTAGGTTAAGAAAAACTTACAAATAATCGGTTTAAAACTGAACTGACAAAACAACAAGGCATAAAAGATAGTTAATAATGGTTGGATCATTTCATAGCCTGGCTAGGGTATATTCAATAATTATCAGGGACAGAGAAAATTAAATAAGGTTGTCAGGGATGCAGAAATTAATAATGTACAAGTGCGATTTTTACTGTTCATTAACCTGGAGAGCACGTCGCTGGAGGTTATCTATCAGATTTTTTTTAAGGGCTGGAAAGCTATTGTTTTCACATGAAGCACCAGGGTATTTCTAAAACTTAAAATGATGGACAGGCTACATAAGACAAGTACCTCAAAAACAAAAATCCAGAAAAAGTATTTCAAAACAATGAGCATAAAACCCAAAACTGAACGGAGCTATTGATCCATGAGCGCTGTTGGATGCTCGGATGATGGTTTTTGATGTTGAACACAGCAAAGAGATTACCATGGAAACAGGCGGGGGTTGTTTTCAAAAGGGAGGTTTCTCCTTATGTAATATTCAATACAGTGCCACTGAGAAGTATATTAGAACAAACTGCCTTCATTGAACTGTTATGGCCCAAAATACTGTGCTAACATGCACAATACAAACCTAGAAATTACAATGCAAATAACTAAACATAAAATGCTGAGCCCATCTAAAAACACTGCCCGTTGCAGGCATTTGCTTTTACATAAGGGCTGGGAAGCGTTAAGTAATTGTAAATGTCCTCCAAAATGCATTTGAAATGTAAAGCAATTCGAACACTTAAGTAGGTGGTTTGACACGCATACAAGACCTCCAAGTTTCTGCATCTGTTGCTCAGTCCACATGCGTAAATTTTAGTGAACTCTTTTATATTTGCATAAAGTGCGAGATATGTAGACTGAATTTATATCAGTTATGCATACACAATCAGAATTTTTTTCCTGATGATTATTGATTGATATATCTGCATTTTTTCCAAATATAAATAGGGCATCTTCATACATATTTCGTAACACAACTTTGTGTGAGTGAGAGGGTCGCGCACCTAACGCATATGGAGGACAACATGATGCATTACTAAAATTCAAAAGATTATTCTCAATGAAGGTACACAGCTACACACACATCTGACGGCGGCACCCAGCTACGACTCCGGAGGCTGCTCAGAATTCTGCAACTCCATGGGCATGGAGCACAATTCGCATATTTTTTTATTAAATTTGACCCTAATCATTATCAAAGTACATAGATTATTTACTCTAGACATCAATGGAGGATATATTGTGTATCTGTATCTTTCAAATAGCTTACACAATGTAGTTTTGGCCACAAATGTGTCTTTTTGTGCTTTGACAGCTTGAATGAAACCTATTCAAGGCTACATTAAGAGAAATTTCATAATAAACATTGCCATTTCTAACTGTTCAGTTTGCGTAATTACATCAGATTTATACACCAACCTGCAAACTCATCAACATCACCTTGCTCATTCTTAAAAAGTAGTACAAAACCATTTATAACCTTTGTGTGTATGGTGACTAGATTAAAAACTTTGTACTGCCACCTGCACCGCATCGACCCGTCTTAGTATTAAGTACATTTTATATCATCCCCTTGTGGTCTCCCAAAGATATTACACCAAACTACATTAAACAGAAAGACACAAATTAGCAACATTAATTTAAATGGTGGCAAATGTTAATATATCGGTCTCAACAACGTATCGAGAAAATAACGTGCCAATCAATAATCAATGTATTGACATTTTATGACATTCCTAGAAGACACATTGAGAGGTTCATAACAATCGAAAAAAAATCAGCCAATAAAAAAAAACCAACAATGCAGGAAAACTGGATTTACATGATATTTGAAATGATCAGTGTGGCAGGGCGGAGCCGGGTTGTGATGCTACACACACGGCCCCTAATCAGGCTAATTAGCCCTCGAGTGGGATAAAGGCTGACCAAAGATGGCAGTGCGACAGAGAAAGAGAGATTTATGGACAGCTGTACGACACCTTTGTGTGTTTGTCTTTTTATGTTTCTAATTAAAATATTATTTATATTCTCAAGCCGGTTCTCGCCTCCTTTCCATTAATCCCTTTACAATCGGCTTGTGTACACAATGAATAAGCCACTAAAATGGCAATAAGAATATACAGAGTGAAATCGGGGGAATGTGCAAAAATCTATCTTCCAATCGATTTTTCTTTAAACAGTTTATGATCCTCATGATAAAAGAAAAAAGTTTAAAGCGTTTACATGGCTTTACAAGTTGTTGGGTTACATAGCATAATTGTGCAAGATTGCACAATTAAACGCACTCATTTAAGTGTAAATGGAATGTGCATATCCAATCAGATAGCAATCCGACTGATCAATATTTAAGAGGCGACTGTGTAAACAGGCCTTGAGATCATTCGGAAGGCAATAAATACCAGCATGAACTTACTGAAATCGTCAGGATTCGTACGACTTTTCTAAATTTGGCTAATTCGTATAATATTGTGCAACTGCCCTCGTTTGAATTCCTATGATTTTCAATACAGCCAATGACGTCGCTGGACATTGTTTCGATCTAATACACGACAATTAGGGATGCACCGATTGTGGATTTCTGGGCCGATACCGATGTTTAAAATAAAAATTTGGCCGATGCAGATTTTTTTTAAAAATTGTTTTTAGTTTTTGCTATTATTTAATCCCCCTTTTGTGCCAGTGAAACAAAGAAATCTTCATTATAAAAAATAAATAACTGTTTTTAAGTCTTTCAGCCCTGAATCACACTATCTTTGAATGAGCACAAATTCAATCAAACAAATTTACGAAACAACGTTTCATATAACCTTCTTTCAAACAACAAAGATTCTTTTTGTGAAAATTAACTTTTCAAGAGCCTTTTTAGCCTGCTATACAGCAGAATTTTTCACTAAATCACAGACCAGATAGTAAAATACTCCCACACCTTCTTACTTCCGACATTTTCTTGCACTTATTTGAAAACAAACCACAGGTGCGCACGGCATCCGTTGCCCTCTTACGTTATGCCACAGTCGTGTCTAGCCAGTGGCTCTTGGTGATATTATAGTATCACCTGTTCGAAACTGCAGCTGCAACTGCAGCTGTTTCGGCAAATGTTGTCCAAGTTGACCGCAAATAACCAAGACATATAAACAGATAAACATTGGCACAGCCATCGGTGATTGACATTGTATTTGCCGATAGGCCGATGTCAGTCAACAAGGCGAATATTAGCCGATACCGATGTTTGGCCGATACATCGGTGCATCCTGAACGACAATTACTTGCTTCTTGTCATGTTTACACACTCTACTGATTGGTTAACTTCAGATAAGGGGTTTGGGTAATGGCATAATATTAATACGTTTGTCCATAACGCACGTGATGAAGTCGTACGAGAATATGCGAACAACATCATGTAAGACCATATGAAATAGCCAACTCATAAATTATGTACAAATTTTCATGAGTTCGGATTGGGCCAAAAACTGCAGCACCTCTTCTCCGGAAAGGCACAAATATTATAAAACTGAAAGCACAGAAATCTATATCTCCTAGACTCAAGCCATCCGTTTCCCCTGGGTTTGACCACAACCTGTTGCTCAGCCAAACTGCCCTGTTACCACGCTCTCTGCAAGACAATAACATTTTCCATCACACAAAATTGAGGAACTGAAGAGTGAATTTGTGGCCGAGAGCTCTAAGTCAGCGAACAGGCTGTCTGGATGTTCACCAGGGTGAAATGATCTTTAGTTTTATCAAGCTCCCCATGCAGTGGACTAGCAAACTAGCCGTAACAGCTGGCCTCACAGCCTGCATTTAAAGGGAAATACAGGAGTGGTCATCTTGCCCTGCAGAGCAATACATTTAGAAATAAAGGCGTTAAGACAGACAACAGGCCATCAATAGTACTTCTTGTTGGACATATTATGCAATGAGTTAAAAATGCCAGAGCAATCTAAAATCTCTTTGATGGCCTTGATTTCCTTTCCTGTTTTCAGGATCCTGACATTACTGGGATTACGTATCATGCATGCAGGGACAAGTATAACAATTTGCACAATAATATCTTGGTGCTAAGAGAATTTATGGTATTACTGACAGGGCAGGCAAATAGCTGTGTGATTGAAGAACTACAGAATGTGCAGCAAAACATAAGGTCTATAAAACAGCATGAAACATCATGTCCTAACTAGGCATGATGCAACAAATTTCCAGCAACAATTTGTCTGTCCACAATACATATTTGCAGTTTATAGTACAGTTTTGAGGAGTGGCGTTTTGGAGCAATGGGATTTTATAGTAGGCAGGTGTACCCAGTGTGATGCAACAGAAATAGAAATCAAGCAATCGATAATATGTCCTCTCGCTTGTCATTAGGCCTGAACGATTAATCGAAAAAAAATCGAAATCGCGATATGATGTTGTGCGATTATCAAAACGCAAGGGCTGCGTTTAAATTAAATACATTTAATAAAATAGTTTAATAAATAAATAAATAATTTTTCTGTCTATGTTTCACTGTATTTTTATTTATTTTGTTTGGTTCTTTTTGAAGGACTCAAGTTGGAACACCCTTTCTTGAACAGTATTTCTATTAACTGTAGAGCATATTTGCCCATGACTTTATTTATGTCAAAAGTAAACACTTACTAGCCTTTTTTTGTGAATAATCATTTTACAGTTTAAAAATCGCAATATTTTTCAAAATAATCGCAATTAGCCTACATTTTTTGTCCAAATTGTTCAACCGTACTCATCATTATATCACTTTACAGCTGGTTAGTACAGTACGATACACCATGTAAAAAACCAAGCACAACTCGATAAAGTGACAGGGATAAAAGCACTTCCATATAAGGTGGACTCACTTAAAAAAACAATGTATGTTGCACTGACACCTAGAGGCGTAGATTCAGTATCACACAAAAGCAGAGGTTCTCAGTTACCGATGTCATTGTAAAAAATGTAATATTCACAGTCAGCCAAGACTAATTTATTCCATAAGTGAAAGTGCCCAAATACAACATGGTGGCGCTCAAGAGTATGGTTTCTCTAGGAATTTTATAGCTGTCAGTGTGAGTGGCCCTTTAATCTGAGTTTCTGTCCAAACCAGCTCGATCTCATGAAAACCACGCAACTGTGGTGATATTTTTGCTAAATGATATTACGTGATTCATAACACGTATCGCAACAGTTTTGAGGTGAAATGTCCACTGTGTGGTGCTAAAAGACAGCTAAATGTTCTCCTAACACTAACCCTTTAACCTAAACCTAACCGATAGTATCATAAAAGCAAATGCTCTTCAGGACTCGTACTCCAGTCCTTTTCATCGCAAGTACAAAGCTCTTGGATCGCATTTGAATAAGCTTGTAAATGTCGTTGGTTATAATGAAAATGTTAAAATGCATTGCCTTAAAATTCAAAAGCTATAGTAAAAATGCTTAGATGTTATAATTTAAGGGGGATTATAAGCATTGTGTGTGGGTCGGAGCGAAAAGTGTTTATGAATCTGCTGTTTTCCCGTGTTTTGTGAATAAAATCCACTGTTGTTGTAGAGCCTCAGTGTTAATTTCACCAGGAAACTGCAGCGATAAGTACAACAAGCCACATAAGAATAATTTAGCAAAAATGTAGGTAAAGAAACATGATTCTATGAGACCAGGTTGGACAGAACATTTTGTTGATCTCTTGGTTTCAATTTCTGTGGCGAACCAGGTAGCCTCGCCCACTGTGAAACATCATTGGTCCAAAATCCTGCTCCTCATAACTGTCCATCTTCTAAGATTAAAGGGATGGAGGCAGTAGAGTCAAATCACTCTGAACAAACAGCGTTCTGCCATCATACCTAATTATTTGCTCAAACTCTCTCTGACGGTGATGGAGGAGAATTTATTCTCTACGTCTGCTTTTTATCTTCAATGGACCTAGCTGAGCATGTTGAGAGTGTGAACATATTTAATCTGCCTGAGTAGCTGAGAACTATAACCTCTCTCTCTTAATTGCAACTGTCAAAAACCAATGAAGTAGCTGAAATACGTACTGTTTTTAATTAATATTGTTAAAAAATTAACTATGTATAGGCTCCACCAGCGTCATTAAATGGAACTCCAAAAATAATAACTGTTTTGTACAGCTTTCCAAAAACACTCCCACCATATGTCATTGGACAGACAATTAATTGTCTTGCCCCAAACTTACGCCATTGGTTGAGCCAGTGTTGCTATGCAGGGCTGCTCAGGGTGCTTAAACACACAGAGCAATATCTTGAGAGTGTTTAGGCATCTAGGTGAAGTCAACCTTCAAATGGCTGACTATAGTTTAAAGAGGCTCAATAGTAAATTAGAGTGTAAATAAAAAGTGTAAATGACTCAAACCAAAATATTTTTGCAGACAAAACCAGCATGAAAACGATTTTCCACTCTACACATATGCAGGTACTATATGTTCAGATTACAGTCTCATTAAACATGCACTCATTAACACCCATGAGGCAAACTGATGTTAACTGCAACATAAAATAATTCAAATGAAATAAATAACATCCAAATAAATCAATGATATAATCGTTCCATGCATTACTGCTCATTAAACACATATTTAGATACTAGGTTGCCATTTATTTAAGATGCACATGGAACAGTAAGCCAGTTGTCAATGGGGACTTTTAAAACAGATGGGAGTCCATCATGCAACAAAGCATAAAAGCTCAAACAAAGCAAACCGTGTTCATTTATTTAGAGTATAAATTCAAGCGTCATCGCCAGTTTGAGATTTCTGCATGTCCATGAGCTTATGTATCAACATCAAGATTTTAGGTTAAACGTGTTCTGTATATGAATGTTTAAGGGCATGTGTACTGTACATATTGTAGGGGCTGTGGCTGGTCAACATTTTTTCAAGTGTTTTAAAATTGTAAACAATTTCGCCTTCACTGATTCATTTTAAAAGGTGAAAATGCATTTGTAAAGGTCCAAATATGCCATTTAGTTTCTCGCACCACAGTAAATATATGTCCAAATTACAGTATTTCTAAAGTAAACAATTACCCACTTATTTTAGTACATTTTGCTAATATGTACGCATTTACAGTTTATATTAGTGATTTGAGCCAATATATCTGATACTCAAGTCAATATCATGTCAAAAATAAAACACTCATTTGAACATGACACTTTCATATATTTCAACATCTTAAATGAACGAATTTACACAACTACAAAAGCAACACCCATATTATTTCAATGAATAGCTGGCCCAAAAAGTTTGTCATCAAATTAAAAAGCACACAAGCGAGCTGTACCTTACAGTCATCTCCAGCATGTCAGATTACTCCACTGTGTTCATAAGCGTCTGAAAACAGACAGAGAGAATTCAAGAGAGAGAGGGAGACAGAAAGAAACAGAGAGAGTGAGATAGACAGTAGAAGAGGAGGCGAGATAGAGAAGTTCTTGTAGGATGAATGCAGGGAAGAGTGAAAACAAACGGAGCTCAAGAGAACAGTGAGCTTTCCACAGACAAGAGGACAGAAGGGAACGGGAAGGGGTGGGGGTTAATGAGTGTGTCAGACAGGACATGCGCGTTCATGCACGCAAACACATACAGTTGCCTCGGTCCCAGTTGTAAAACGGGATATTGAACAGAAAAACGTGATGTCTGTGCACATATTAACTGAAGGCAAACAAGCACTCATCATAAAATGTAACTCCAAATCACTGTTGTGAGGGTGAGAGCACTATGACGGATGACCAAGAGAAAGCAGGAATTATGGAGAGCAACAGGTTGATGAGCAGTCTCCCTAGAAACAGAGTGCATGTGGGGAACAGCTGTCCTGTGGTTTCGTGTTCCCCTGCTGGCTGACACCAAATCCACTGCGCGTGAACAACACGACAAACTAGAATTAATGATCCAGTTAAAATCAACAAAGATAGTTTTGCAAAAGTAATTTTGCTGAATCATTGCTTTCCATGTAAGCACGTCCCTTCCAATGTCTCAATTCGGCAATCTCGGATGTCATCTAGAATTCCCCACCTTGTCTCATTGAATGAATGTTACTATTTATAACGCCATTTTTGCAAACTGAGTTTTGTGTGCCGCGTTATGCGTTTTACCGCAGTTTCCTGGTGAAATGAACACTAGAGGTACTACAACAACTGCCTTTTATTCACTTTCACACAAATAATAACTACAACGTCTGATTATGACTTCATAAACAGTTATTTTTCATTCCATTACCCACACACTGCTATGTTGTGATATCTAAACACTTTCACTATAACCCATCATTTGAAAAATGCTACATTTTAACACTTGTATTACAAACCCACCCACATTTACACACTTAAGTCCTGAGTTAGGTTTGTGCAGTTTACCAGTACTAACGTAGTATTATTATTAAATGGCACAATATCATCTTGTTGCTAATTTCGGTACCTTATTACAGTTTGCTGTCATTTGCTAAATTATTTGAGATGTGACAAATTTGAGATTAAATCAATGACAGTTTGAAACTAAAATGAAAAAGCAGAAGGATGTAATATAATTACATACAGTCATATGCGCTGCATGCTACAGAATGAACAAAAGGCTGCTCTGGTCTGTCATGTGATTGCCACACACAAATGCAACAGACTGCTGGGGATTCATTTTCATGCAGTGTGTTGATATATAAATGGCTGTTAACACTTAAATGAACTCCTCAGGTGCAGCTTGGAGATTTCAGCTGGAGAATCATGATGGGAGTATCCCCGTAATTAATGGGAAGCTTGATACTAACCTTGAACTAACCCATCAAAAACAGGAAGAACTCAAAGGTCTGTCAAAATAAACGTCCCACTAACATGAAAGCTCTATTTAAATGGCTGCGTGAAATTGAAGACAAAATAAATATATCTACTGTATAAAAATGTATATTCAAAATATTTATACTAATTTAATTATACTCATAATAACAATTATGTAATATTAAATGGTTGTATTATTATTACTATTATTATTAGCATCTGTAAGTAATATCAAATCGCAAGCAGCCTTGTGCCACAGGTAATACGATTTTTTTTTTCATACATTTTTTCATTAATACTGTGAAGCTCTGTTGTACAGCGTTTTATTTTAAAATAATAAATAATACAAATAATAATAATAAAAATCAAAACTTTTGGGTAAAAAACAAAAAATAGTATAGTATATTTATATTGGATTAAAACTGCGTGTATCAATTTGATTAAACACTATTTGATCATAACATTTAATTAAAACAAATCCAGAAAGATTTTAATGGAAAACACCTCATTTGTATCAGTAAGACTTTATACAGATCTTTTAATAGTCATTTCTGTGTATTTTCATTAAAAATCTGAGGCTTATAGTATCGGTACAGAGGCACCAGGGTTGGTATTGTACCGAAGCCAAAATTTGGTATCAGATTAACCCTATACTTTGGTTGTCCGCGTTGCTGATTGCTCCACGCACCGTATGCATGACGCAAATTTCATCATCAGCACAGTCCGTGTGGAACAGATTAGATTTTTGGCACCCCCCGCTGGACATTTAACTCGGAAACTGCAGCAAAACGTGTAATGAAGCACGTAATTTCGTTTTGCAAAAATACTGCTACAGTCATGTAAAGTTTCCCACTTGTAAATACTGGTGCATTCAAGTCCTTCTGGGAAGTTCGTGTTAATGTGGTCGAAAGCATAAATACGGTGTGATGCGATGTCTAATTTTCTGGCAAGTTTTATCATTATTCATCATTAACAGTACAAAAATGCATTCAAACTAAACTGTACAGTCAAAATCCTTAAGTTAAATGGAATTATTAGCAATAACAAATTGCTTCCGGCATGATTCTTAAAATGACAAGCCCCAGTGAGGAAAGTGATGGCTTGAAGAATATCCTGAGTTTCCCACTCATAATTTAGACTTTGTGGTGCCATTGATGTGCCTTTAACTTAAGATAATGCAAACATGACTTGAACGCACCATACGACTTTGCTTGATCATTCATGTGCTCAGGACTTGTAGTTACGATATTTGACACTAGAAGGCCGTATATTCTTATAATGAGACCAGCTTTTCACAGTTCAAATAATTCCTCATGGGTAAAATCCTGGAAAAACTCCTGCCCTTGTTTTCATGTTGAAACGGTTTAACTCAAAAATGTCACATTACGGTAGTAAAATGGGTTCCAAAATGCTTTTCACATTAACTTTAAGGCCCTTTCACATGATTTGGGTCAAAGTTGCCCAATGCATTTCTGAAATATTTTAGGGCAGTTCATTACACGAGCGTTAGAGGCCGTTCACACCAAGAGAGTTTTTGCGTAAATCTGTGCTGTTTTGTAATTATTTTTAAACATGCATCAAAAAAGTCTGTGGCCGCATCTTGCATCTTGATGTCTCACACAGTAGCGGCACATTTGAGAAGCCGTGCTAAAAACATCATTCCGTTCCATTCGTTGCACTCTGTCTAAACAACACCTTCAACACTTTCAATCAACTGAAAGAGCAAAATTCTAAAAAGAATCTTGCAGCGCAAGATCTTTCAAAGTTCAGAGCTAGCCACTGGAGCAAAAATATATCCGGCTTAAATGGCGCAGATTTTTTAAGGTAACTCTATCGCCTCCTTGAGGACGGAGTTTTGTTACTATCGCAGCAATGGAAGAACGCTTGTGGGCATTATACAATGTGTCCAAAAGCTGTCAATCCATTGACTAAACATTCTTGTTTGCATTTGCATACTTTCGTAGAATATGTTTTTGGCCATTGTTGCGGCTAGTGGTGTATATGGGTTGTGAAGTGCTGGGAAGTGTGTGTGTCAGCTCCATTGTCTATGATATCTATTATTGAGGCCCCCCTCATCAGAAACCGGATACAACTGCACAAACATTGCAAACAGAACATTCCAATTAACTAGCGCTGCTGACAGAGCCACCAGCATTAACTTATTCTGTGAAGGTAATACAAATAACACATAATAAAAAGGGGAAGTAGATGAAAGAAGAAGAGGGTTTTACAATAGGTAACATGTATAGCAGTTTGTAACATGTTGCTAAAACAGACCACAGAAAGGGGACCCTTAGTTTAGGGTGTTTTTAACAATTTCAATTAAATAATGGACAACAAACAGCAAAGTGTGAAAAGCAAAGGTGACATCTCTATATAGATATCCTTTAAAAATGTACCTAGGTTACCATTCCATATAATTTAATACTACACCATAATACTGTAAAATACTACAGTGAAACTGTGGTAACTTGGTATTATTATGTTTTTTCAGTACTATATCTACGGTAATAGGCAGACATTATTTTGACCACGGTTATTTCTTGTAAGGGGTCAGGTACTGTTAGCCAATAAGAGTTTTACCTCAATTAAAAGAGGAAAAAATGACTTGAAAACAGCAGAGATTTTTAGGCCTAACATGTCAGCATTTGCCACAACATGTTGGGTCCGACATATCTAGTGTTGAAAATAATCTCACAGCCAATTTTCACATTCTAAAAGACAATCCACCCACATCCAAAATGATTCCATTAATACACTTCATTTGCTCATAAGTGTCTCTCTCTCTGAAATGCAGCAAGGCAGCTGGCCTGCTGTCTGATTACTGTCAAACCACACCCCAAAAAAAAAAAAAATCAAGTTGACACAGGCATTGCATGCTCTGTATTTCAAGGACGAAGGTGAGATGGGTTTGTTTTGGTGCTTCGTGGACAGCGCTGTAACAGCAGCCTAACGTGACTGTGTCAACATGTGAGATTTGAATCTCCCTTCCCTAAACCTTAAACCTAACCGATAGTGTCAGAAAAAGCAAATGTGAGATAAAGTTTAATTTCTGAAGCAACCACGTTAATTTATGGTGCTTCTATGACACTTTCGGCTCACGTGTCGACATGCAGGCTTTCCAGGACTCGTACCCTAGTCCTTTGCAAACACTCTAGAATGTAGTTGGTTAAGTATTGCAAACGTTAAATCGCAATTGCATTCAATTGTATCACCATACAAGTCAGTTTTATGTCATAACATAGCATTTTGTGAGACGAAAAGAGTGAAAAGGAAGCAATTATGACCTGATAATCTGCCGTTTTAATTTTGATTTGTGTGAAAGAGGTTAAAATGAATTGTTGTAGGACCTCTAGTGTTCATTTCACCAGAATACATACAACGAGCCACGTCAAAATCATTTTGAAAAATTTGGATATAGAAATGTAATTCTATGAGACCAGGTTAGTTACAGGGTCTGAAATGAGCAAAACATTTTTTTTTTTTATATTTATTAATTTGTCTGGGGTATTTTTTTTTTAACCATTTAATAGGGCATTTTCTCCTAAATTACCATAAATGCACATATGTTGTCCATATATATATATATATTTCAATTGAATCTCAATTAGGCCTAATTGAAATAGATTTGTGAAACACTAGTAGTTACATATATAAAATCAAATCAACAGATAAAATAACAAAAACAACAGATGTCACCTTCTGTAGAATTTTTTTACCAAAGCACTGGTAACACTACACCACACAAACACCACCACCCAAAATCTGCCCGCTGCTGCCCTCAGGGGGGCAGTGGAAGACCTCCAGTAGGGAAGTGAGGGTCCTGGCTCCAGTGTTTTACATTCATCACCATCACACACAAACATCACAAACAGGCTGACAGCTGCAATGCACCTAGAAAGAGTCCTGAGATTCAGACTACTTGATATGTTTTGTCTGTTGTGTGGATAGTTATCAGTCAAGTCTATATTCACACCTCAGTGGATTGGCACAGAGACAACAGTTCTTCCTATTTTTGTAGTTTATGACAAAATCTCACCAAACCAGCCTGATAAACCTGCCTTCTAATTCTTACCAAAATTCAAAGGAAGAAATAAGCAATTCTATTTTGCACAAGCAAAATAGGTCTATTTTTAGATGGCTTGACAAACTTTCATGTGATGATGTAATTTCTATTGAAACAAGAAGGTTGAGCGAGACAAATCAAAGAGCTTTCTGATCTCACATTGAAATTGGAAACCGCAGGACTACTTTCTTTGTTAAATCGGTCTGTGCTTACTGAAATTCAAAACACTGCCCCCAGTGGCCAAATATTTTGATGGGCTTATAGGCATACGTTACCTCGCTTTCAGGTGTAATGTCCACAGAGGGGCGCCAAAAGTGAGTTGTGATGCGAGTTGTTTTCAGCTGTACAGGCTGTAATACAGTGAAGAGGAATGAATTATTCTAAAATGAAACCCCAAACTTGCCATCAGTGGAGTAACAATGTAATGTTAAAGGGGAAAAATAACCTCTGAATCTCGCTCAACACTGATTATGCAAACGTAATTACCTCTCACACTGCTGACCAAACACACTTCAGGGGAAGGTAAACATGCCTCATCTGTTACAAAAATGTCTGTCAATGCCACTTGTCCGCATAATGTGGCCAATCCTAGGGTACCGG
This sequence comes from Xyrauchen texanus, assembly GCF_025860055.1. Lineage (NCBI taxonomy): Eukaryota > Metazoa > Chordata > Actinopteri > Cypriniformes > Catostomidae > Xyrauchen > Xyrauchen texanus. The sequence goes on along the minus strand of NC_068318.1, from coordinate 8,845,434 downwards.
AACTCTCGGAAATAACAAGCCGACTTCCTGTGTGATCATGTTGAGCATCACAGCTTTGAACTATGATTTGCTATTTGTAGTCAGGTGGCATTAGGGGAAGGGGGTATTCTCATTCTAGAGAGAATTCTATAAAACATTTTTATACATCCCTGAGTGCCATAATCCATCAATATTTTTGGTCTGTTGGATACGTTACACATACAGACTTCAAAGATTGGATCACGCTTTACTTGGATTGTATGGACCTACAGAGCTGAGGTATTCTTCGAAAAATCTTCATGTATGTTCTGCTGAAGAAAGAAAGCCATACATATCTGGGATGGCATAAGAGTGAGTAAAAGATGAGATCATTTTTTGGGGGTGAACTATCCATTTAATGGTAATAAAAACAGGCTTTCTTTCCTTTTTTTGATTTTGCAGTGAGATGTGACATGGACACATTTTCGTGAGATTCACCCACAAATGAGTACCTAAAATAAGTCCCACCTGTAAAATTTGAGCTCATACAAAGCTTTTCTCTCCCTATCAAACACAAAACACAATGAATAACAGTATGACACAAAAGAAAGAGGAACTGCACACTCATGTTACTGTGGAGAGGGCCAGAGCGGTGTCTGTTTCCCTTTAATATTGTAGAGAGGTAATAAAGAGGGGAGAACTGAAACCAGCCCAGCTGACAATCAGGACAGATAGAAGCGGCCATATGATCCCATCAAGCCGAGTGTGCCTTTCACCTGAGCCACAGTATCTGCAAGGGAGAACGCACAATCCAGAACAGTGTTCTGACAGCCCTGCCTTATAAAGCGACCCTGATGCTAGAGCACATGTCAATGTGAATTCACTGTGACTAGATCTGCAACATGTGGACAGAATCCTTGTCCCACTGCAACGCTGAACTGAAAGTTGCATTTCCTCTAGAGCGGAGTAAACAATGATAAAATGCACACATCTAAAGCTGCCATATATTTGATCTTTAGTATAGCCTCTTCAATTTAAAAGCTATGCCTTCTTGGTGTTTAAACTACTAAATCTGCAATCACTTATAATACATTATTTGTGGTGTTTACTAAGGTATGACTATTACTAATACTTACTGGTTAGGGATTTGTAAAAACTGACGAAAGTAAAAGTTCTTTCCTTTTGTTTTTGTTTTTAGTGGGGTGGGCTCATTTACCAGTCCAGTAAGCAACCACCCACAACACCCTTGTAGCAACCACCCAATACATGGTGAGATTTCATGGGCAACACCACTACATAGTTACATTAAATTGTTTTATCTGAATGCAATATTATTGTAGACAAACAATAAACCAATAGTGTAATGGATCGCAATAACACAAACTGTGTGAACAGTCCCAAACAGGTGCAGTTACTTTGCAGTCCAGTTGCTAACAAAATAAATGAAACTTATCAGAAAAACCCCAAAACAAACCTGCAGTGCTCCAAAACATGCTAGAGTACAAAACTTGAGTCACACAATACATTTCCACTGAATCAAGACAGTGGAAGTCAGAGAGGGATTGTGGTCCCCTCACAGGGCGAAACAATGTGGGAGCCGGGACCATCCGGGCCACCCCATAGTTCTCATTCCTCAGCGAGGTGAGGAAGGGGGAGATATTTGGGTGAAATACAGGAGTACAGTAGAACAATAGTTCTCTCAGCCTGTCTTCCGGCCCTGCTAGCCAAAATACAGCTCGCCAGCGGAGTAGAGAATGCCAACAGAGCGCTAACAATGCTCTGCAGACAAAATAGTGCAGGCTTCATGGTAACATGGGAAAAGGGAAAAATCTCAGGTTTTGTGGTGTCTGAAGTAAATGGAGACACTTTACAATGGAAACAGCATCGCTGTTACTATTACTTGAAGCCCCCATGCATGAAATGGCTTGACGAATGCAGTTTTCTTTCCTGCATTGACGTGTTACCTATTAAAACAGGAAGTTGGGGTGCGAAATATTGAGGGGCTCTGTCCTTTTTAAAAAAAAGGACATTAGGCTTTAGTTACGTCACAGCTATGAACCATGATTTGCTAATTGCTACTGCTAATTTGTGATTTCGGTCAGTTTATGTCAATGAACAGGTTAAAATATACCATTTAACATTGGGAACTCTGATTCATTGAGTCGGTTGTTTTGGATGGTTCATGTAAATACACAAACTATTTACTGATTCACCTGAGCCATGCACAGACTCAATGGGACTTTGCCTTCTTTTTTAAAGCACAACATTTATTTAATTACTGCTGTTTATCACAATATTTCGATTAAATTATATAAAATAGAGTGTTTTATAGTTTATAAGTAAATTAACTATAAATGAAACATAGTTTTACTGTAGTAATATTGTAGTAACTGTGGGGGGTTGGGGGATTTGATACAATTAATCATGGTTGTAATATCCATATAGTAACTATGGTTTTACTATACTAATATTGTTGTAACTGTAGTAATCATGGTTATTTTTGTGTTTAAATACCATGGTTAAACTATGGTTACTGTAATAAAACCATGGCTAATTCTCAAACGGGAATGTCACTCTAATTTTATATATATTTATATGAAATAATATAATCTGACTATTATATATCTAAAAATATTTTCTTCCTTAAATGGTTTCTAATGTAGTCAGCAACTTTTTGCTAGAATCTTGAGGTGTAGCTAGTTGCTTTTTTTTTTAAGAGAACTTTCAGTTATATTTTAAGTTATGACTAGCTTTTAGCTTGGGAAGCTACAGTTTCAAAGTAACTTCCACAACATTGCTTATCATGCTCAGAACCATTCAGCCCGAGGGTGGAAAAGAAGCTAAAGAGACTTGGGGATTGGCTCTTTTTAACTTGGGACAGCAAGCAACATAGCAACGCTCAGACAACCACCTGCATAATGGCATTGTTTTGCTTCAGCAAGTACCACTTACATTGTATAGAAAATTTGAAAAATCAAGTTGTTTTTGTAATCCATAACTGGGCCAGCAGAAGGCTAATCTACTTTTGCACTCATATATGCTGATCTAGAATGACATTCTGCTGAAATGGCAAAAACAAATCTCTTATGCAGGCAAATTTACCCAACAGGATCAATTATGAAGTAGTATTGAGGATTAGCTCATAATAACTTCAAAGTTTGAGTCTGTATGGCATGCATGCATGCATGAAGCACTTTACTAAAAAAACAAACAGAGGGACTCTGGCGATGAAACATTTTTGGAGAGTTAAAAAAACAAATTGAATCCTACTTGCTATGAGCTATTACGGAGTTTGAAGCATAAAAGAAATAACAGGATTTCATAGTCATATGATTGGGGCATTCTTCGCAGAATTAACTCAATGCTAAATGAAATGGTCACGAGAAACGGGTGACAGAAGGGGAGAGGGTGGTGTGGTGGCATTTGGGATATGTAACAAAATGTTTAAATCAGAGGAAAACGCGAGTGGTGCTAACACATGCAAAAAGGATGCTAGGGTGTTGTGGGTGGTTGGCAGGGCATTGCTGTGTGGTTGCTTAATGGTTTCTTGCTGGCCCAAGTCTAAAAATACCAACCTAAGTGTCTATAATATCCTGGTCCCGAGATATGGCTCAGGTTCGTCATTCAAATCAAGTCTCTAGTATTTTTTACATGTTTATTGACACGTTCAACAGGTCAGAAGACAGATCGCTAAGAAAAATACAAGTATTGTACGAAAGTTTAAAACTTAAGGATTCGTTCAATATATGCATGAGCAATAGCAACAGAGTGCAGCTATCTGGTTCCGGTAAGAAGCTCATTGCTCGGCTCCATGGGGGTGGGGGTGTATGTATGATGATATATATCTGTATATACCATATTATAGTACAAGATGGTACTGAATATTCTGTTAAAGCCATCAGTCTGTGTTATTTATGCTCCATTTAAAAACAGAATTATGTTTAATTGCAGAATTACTGGTGAAGAACTGCACTACCCGTGATCCTGAAGAGAGATCCACCAATCAGAGAACTGCGGCAAACAAAGCATCCCAAAAGAGCTCAGTAGCGACCATCCACTTCTATTATGCACTGTGAATGACATCTTCCAAAACTCTCAAATTACTTATATATTTGCATATATCAGAATATTTTGCAATAATCTTTATATGTATTATTTCTGTACTCATAATCAACAGCTTTGTATTTCTACCATTTTAATTCTATTTCACCATTCGCAAAGTCTTGTACTACTGTCTTTTTATCCGATTTTCAAATTCTGTTTTGCTCCAAATCAGTGTCTGCAGTGTGATTCAACTTGAAGCTGGTTGGATTGGTTCATGTCTTAGAACTCTTTTAGGAAGAACTTTATGAAATCTCTATGGAAGAAATGAATGGGAAAAAAAACTGTTCCGGAACAAAGACATCCGAAAAAGAAGACGGGCACAGTTGAGCTCTATAGAAATGCTTGACATTGCAAACACCACTAATGGGAGACAACATCTAAATAAGTGTTTATTACTTGAAAATAAATTATGAAAATAAATGATTTACATTATACAGGTCCCTTCACTCAGGAAAGTACCCAGCACTGTTGTCAATTGCTTTGCTGTACTTTTAGAGAAAATTCGATGATGTCAGCAAAGTGTTTTTGGACAGAGATTTGAAAGACTTCCCAGTGACAGCATCTCGTGCATTTAATGGCACTCACTCTTGGCTAGAACAAAAAATGGGGAGTTGCTCTAAAGTGCTGCCAAAGATGGAGAAACAACTAGTTGTTTGAAATTTTTGCCACCATCATTCTGCTATTCCTGTTTTATAAAGACTGAGTCATGTTTTGACTATACATTGCATTCTTTTGTTTTTCATAGATTTCATAGGCTCATGAATAATTGTAGGTTGACATAGTAAGAGAAAGCAGAGACATATGATTTAGAAAACTTGGTGTATTGGGTGAATCTGTTTGAGGCTTCGTACATTGGTTAACCAAACTTCATCTGTCCTACTAGAGTCAGGCAGGCTCACAGGGATTTGTGAAGGGGGTGTGGGGGGTTGTCAGGCATGGTTGGACCCTCTAAATCCAATGCCTGTAATTTAGTCTAACCTACCACATTTTACTCCTGCTGCATTCCCAAACATTCCTGCCATTAGAAAAGATGGCTTTGGCTGTTATTTAGAATAGCATACTCACATAATACTTGTACTATTTCTTTCATCTTTGGCTAAACTCATTACTTGATTGGAACACCAAAGTTAAAGTTAACATGAATGATGTTTGCAACTCATTTTAAGCTGGGATCACAATGTGCGATTTCGGTCACATTTTTGCAGGTCTGGCACAAGAATTAAATGTTTGGGGGGGCATTGTGATTTTTGTGCCTGAGGTGTTGATCATATCACTGTTAGTCTGGGGTGTAGGTCTTCCTTGATCGTTGAGCCATCGGTCCAAGCGAGGGCCAGGGGGTGGGGGATTGGCACGAGGAACATCTAGGGGGCAATGCTCCAGCCATGCGACTTTGTCGTCGGAGATAAATTTCCCATAGGTTGAATGGAAATTATTGAAATTAAATGCGTCACCTTTAAAATAGTTCACTGTATACATTGTAAGCTAGTATTCCAAAAACAGTGGGAAAACTGTGGTAAGACTGTAGAGGGCTTATGCCTAAAAGACTAGTGCTAGACCTTTAGAGTCTAGACTAGGTTAAAACACATTACTTTTATGAGTTCTCAACCCTAACGAAAACAGAGCCTGCACTTTCCATGGCTATTTACTTTACTCATAATAAATTAAACAGGCCAGCTGAGCTTCATAAAGGCAACAGACTAATCCACATACATCAGCTGTTCGGATAATGTAAAGGGTTCAACTTTCACCAGATTCTGCAAGCACTGAATGCGTAGTCACCTGATTGCTGTTGAATTTCCTAAACAAAAAGGATTAAAACACTTAAATGGGCAGAAGTATCATCTGCATACCTCATAGGGTTGCCACACGGTGTACAGTGTTACAGGTTTTACTCAAGTGATAAAAATGATTTTTAATGACTTCAATCTAAGTGCATGTACACTTCTGACTTCAAATGTACATCGTGTCTCCAACTTCATATCTTGTGGAAAAAAAATTTGTGAAATAAGCCTTATTCTGTTGAATATATAGGATATAAAAGATTAATTGGGCAACTACTTAAATATAGTGCATTGTAATGTGGCCAAGTCTCCATCGTTTCTAAAGAAGAGCCTTGAAATAAAATACTTAAGTGTATTTTGGGCTTGTTCATAGTCCTGCGTTATGCTCAAAATTTGAATTTTCTACTGGTTATTTTTGGAATTTTGTTTGCACTGCTTCTGGGATGTTATTCATATTTGACTCTTGTGGCCTCTGTGTCTTAATAATTAAAGGCTAAAAGAGTTTTTTAACATTCTATAAATCAGTTTTTAAAAATGATCAGCCAATTAATTGGTTATCAGCCTTTTTCACCACCTTAGTTATCAGTATCAGCTAAATCTACTATTGGTTGACCTCTAATTTATACCAAGATGAGTAATTACATTAATATACTCCAAACCCAAACCCTAAACCTAAATCTAACAGTACTGGCACCAATACAACATTCGTTCACATGCTTCTTTGAATGGATTTGACGTGAAAGGCACAATGTGTCTGATTTAAGTAGTAATAAATTACCTTAATATACTCCTAACCCAAAACTTAAAAGCAGAGAATGACTCACTTGCTGTTTGGACACTTTCCCATTTTCATTCCTGATATTGCAGTGTAAAGCAGGAAGTGCAGTTTATGAAAACGAGGAAGTAGTCAGCCGTTACCTGTGACTGCTCAACCTGGCTGTGAAGAAGGTCCTCATCAGAAGGAATATTAAGAACAAGATATTTACTGTGCGAGTGGTGATTGCTGTGCTAAAACCAAAATACTAGTTTTTTTGTGGGTGGTTACAAAGGCGTTGCGATGCAGTTGCTAGGGTGTTCTGAGTGGTTACTACTTGGCCCAAGTCAAAGGGGCTAGCGCCTTGCATGGCAGGTGTATGAGTGTGAGTATGAATGGGTGATTGGGACACAGTGTAAAACGCATTGTAACCTCTAAGGTTAAAAAAGAAAAAGTGCTATATAAGTGCAGACCATTTACCTTTTATTGTCTACCAAACCAAATCGCTTAAGAAAAGTAATAGCACACCTCTACTCAAAAATGCCACATGATTTGAGGTGTCACTGATTCAGGTTTGTTCAAATAATTTATCCTGAGAATGCAGACTGTTCTCACAGTGATTTTGGGAACAGTAGGTTGACATTTCTTTAGCTAAAATCAGTCTGTGATTACTGATATTCAAAACACTGCCCCCAGTGGCCAAAGCGGTGAGTTCTATTGGGTGTGTGGGGTGTAATTTCCACAGAGGGATGCCAAAAGCGAGTTGTGAAGTGAGTTGTTTTCAGCTGTACAGGCTGCAATACAGTGATGAGAAATGCATATATTAGAAACTGTATTCCCCAACCCAAACCCCAAACCTAACCATCAATTCAGAAAAAATGAAATGTTAGAGGGAAAAATGCAACCTTTGAATTGCGCTCGTCACAGATTATGCAAACGTGATTTCTTCCTAGTTTCAACACAGGATTTGAACCTGGATCTTCCACACTGCTAAACACAACTTAGTTCCAGTTGTGCCACAGGGGAAGGTTAAACATGCTGGAGCCAATGCACAAATGCTTGATAGGAGATACCGCTTGTTGGTTATAGTCATCGTTCATAGTTATCCTTTGTCATTGTACCGCGTTGTTCATAGTTATATCCTTTGTCATTTTACCGCGTTTCAGATTCTTCCGCTTTTTCTCCCGTTTCATCTGCGTGTATTTTACCGGTTGCTGCTGACACCTAGCTAGAGTCTGTGTTTGTAGCCTTTAATCCTTAAACATCTGCCATTTTTAAGCACGCATCAGGTCTTCCCGTATTATTCTCTTATCGGGATTCAACTGCGCGCATATTCCACCTGCATCCGCGTTCTATTTTTATCGCGATTAAACTGCGTGCATTTTTTCGGCGCGCACCCATTTTTTCTCCTCTGCGGTACACAGATTATTGCATTGATCTCAAAGCACCGCTTACCAAGAACAACCACCACCAACAACAAACAATTTTGTGAGGGATTCAAATCAACCTCAAATCCCTCACCGCTCAGGAACAATGAACAATTTGCGGTAAGTCATGGCATCGGCTCATGTTATTTGTTCATGCATTGCATGTCACATGTTTAAAATAGCCTCCTCCGTCAGCAGTGAGGAATTCACTTGTGATAAATGTAAGGAATTAGTCAGGCTGACGGAGAAGGTTAATGAGTTAGAGACTCGCATCCGAACGCTAGTAGAGGTCAGTGAGAAAGAGAAGCCGGTAGATACTGTTTCGGATGCGGGCAGTACAGAGAGCAATACACACACTTTGGTTCCGGCTATAGAGCCCCTGCAGCAGGGCATTTGGGTGACGTCTCGGCGGCATACTCGTTCAGCAAAGAGACACCACTCTCCCGCTCCTGTTAGGGTTTCCAATAAATTCTCCCCACTCAGTGATACACCCACTGAGAATCATATTGAAAGAGCCCTTGTTATCGGTGATTCTATTGTAAGGAACGTGGAAATAGAGACTCCAGCCACTATTGTTAATTGCATTTCGGGGCCAGAGCGTCTGACATCAAATCAAATTTACAAGTGCTGGCTAATGCTAAACGTAGATTTTCTAAAATTGTTATCCATGTCGGCACTAACGATGTCCGGCTTCGCCAGTCGGAGATCACTAAAGATAATGTTAAAGAGGTGTGCAAATTTGCAAAAACGATGTCAGACACTGTAATATGCTCTGGTCCTCTCCCTGCTCGTCGTGGTGACGAGGTTTATAGTAGATTAGTGTCACTGAATGGCTGGATGTCTGAGTGGTGTCTGCAGAATAAAATAGGATTTATAGACAATTGGAAAAGTTTTTGTGGTAGACCTGACCTGCTAAAGAGAGACGGACTCCATCCCTCCAGGGAAGGTGCCGCTCTCCTCTCTAGTAATTTGGCTCATAGACTTAATAATGATATTAATTGACTAAATGGGGCCCAGGTCAGGAAGCAGACAAACTGGTTAATCCGAACGTCTGCTAGCTGCCATGAGACGTCACACAGGTCACATAAACTACAACACATAGAGACTGTATCACCTAGATATCTCATAGAGACTGTGTCTGTTCCCCGAACTACCAAACACAATACCCTCACTAAATCATTTAGAAAAAAATTTGATTAAGGTCAAACTTGAACAAAACAAACAAATTAAAAATAAACATCATATAAAAATAGGGCTACTAAACATTAGATCTCTTGCTACCAAAGCACTAATTGTCAATGAAATGATTACAGATCATAGATTGGATGCGCTCTGTTTGACTGAAACCTGGCTTAAACCGGATGAATATATTAGTTTAAATGAATCTACTCCCCCAGGTTATTGTTATAAACATGAACCTCGTCTGAAGGGTTGAGGAGGAGGTGTTGCTACAATTTACATTGAAGTTTTTGGTGTTACTCAGAGGACAGGATATAAATGTAAGTCTTTTGAACTAATAATGCTTAATGTGACACCGTCAAATACAAATATAAATAAAAAATCTCTGTCGTCCTTTACCCTTGCTACAGTGTATAGATCACCCGGGCCTTATTCAGATTTCCTTTTTTCAAAGAAAATTTTTTATCAGATCTTGTAGTTACTGTAGATAGAGCCTTAATTGTTGGTGACTTCAACATTCACATAGATAATGAAAATGATACATTGGGATTAGCATTTATCGATATTCTCAACTCTCTTGGAGTCAGACAAAATGTAACAGGACCAACTCATCGCCATAATCATACGCTAGATTTAATTCTTTCATATGGAGTTGATGTTAATATAGAAATTCTGCAGCAGAGCGATGACATCTCGGATCATTACCTCGTCTCTTGCATGCTGCAATCAGCTAATGTTACTCAATCTACACCATGCTATCGTTCAGGTAGAACTTTTCTTTCGACCACTAAAGATGACTTCACTAATACTCTTCCAGATCTATCTCATATACTCAATAAACCCCAAAGCCCAGAAGAACTTGATGAAATAACAAAAAATTTAAATGCAGTCTTCTCTAGCACCCTTGATGTTGTCGCCCCACTTCGATTAAAGAAAATTAAAGAAATAAGCCCTGCACCATGGTACAATGATCACACTCATGCTCTCAAGAGAGCAGCTCGGAAAATGGAGCGCACGTGGAAAAATACAAAATTAGAAGTATTTCAGGGTGCATGGAATGATAGTGTCTGTAGCTACAAACACGCACTCAAATCTGCCAGGTCAGCATATTTTTGTAAACTCATAGAAAATAACCACAACAATCCTAGATGTTTATTCAGTACTGTGGCTAAATTGGTTAGGAATAAAGCCTCAACCGAACCAGATATTACGTCACAGCTCAAGAGTAATGACTTCATGAATTTCTTTACAGATATAATTGAAATAATCAGAAATAAAATTGGAATTATGCAATCATCTGTCATAGCACCTCAGAAAACAGTGTCGAATAATTTCCCTCATGTGCAACTTCAATCCTTCGCTATCATAGGTCATGAAGAGCTAACAAAACTTATCGAAACATCAAAAGCCACAACTTGTTTGTTAGATCCTATACCAACTAAGCTCTTAAAAGAGGTATCTCCATAATATCAGAACCTCTTCTTAATATCATTAACTCCTCGCTATGCTTAGGACATGTCACAAGAAACTTTAAAATGGCAATTATCAAACCGCTAATTAAGAAGCCACAACTTGATCCTGGAGAACTTGCTAATTATAGACCGATTTCAAATCTCCCGTTTATGTCAAAAATACTAGAAAAGGTAGTATCCTCCCAAATATGTTCATTTCTACAGAGAAATAGTAAATATGAAGAATTTCAATCAGGATTTAGGCCTCATCACAGTACAGAGACTGCACTAATCAGAGTTACAAATGACTTGCTCTTATCATCTGATCGCGGCTGCATTTCTCTTCAAGTGCTTTTAGATCTTAGTGCTGCATTCGACACGATAGATCACAACATTCTCTTGAATAGGCTGGAGAATTATGTTGGAATTTGTGGAGTGGCATTAGCATGGTTTAGGTCATATTTAGCAGACCGCTACCACTTTGTCTATTTAAATGAGGAATTGTCAAACCAAACAAAAGTACAGTATGGAGTGCCACAGGGATCAATGTTAGGGCCTCTGCTTTTCTCCATGTATATGCTTCCCCTGGGAGATATTATCAGGAATCGTGGAATAAGTTTCCACTGCTATGCTGACGATACACAACTTTATATTTCTTCAAAACCTGATGAGATTTCACAATTCTCAAAATTAGCAGAGTGTATCAATGAAATAAAAGATTGGATGGCCAGAAATTTCCTTCAACTCAATTCTGACAAAACAGAGGTTCTAATTATTGGACCAAAAACTCTAAAAATAAGCCACTAAAATATAATTTGACTCTAGATGGATGTACTGTTACATCATCTTCAACAGCAAATAACTTAGGTGTTATATTTGATACCAATCTGTCCTTTGAAAATCAAATTACAAATGTTTGTAGAACAGCATTCTTCCACCTAAGAAATATTGCTAAATTAAGGCATATGCTCTCGGTTGCTGATGCCGAAAAACTAATTCATGCGTTCATGACCTCAAGACTAGATTATTGTAATGCATTACTGGGAGGATGTCCAGCAAGATCAATAAACAAACTTCAATTGGTTCAAAATGCAGCAGCCAAAGTGCTGACGAGAACCAAGAAATATGATCATATTAGCCCCATTTTATCATCGTTACATTGGCTACCTGTTAAATTCCGTATTGATTTTAAAATTTTGTTAACTACGTACAAAGCTTTGAATGGTCTAGCTCACGAGTACTTAAGTGATCTTCTAACACGCTATATTCCAACACGTTCATTAAGATCGCAAAATTCTGGCCTATTAATAGTTCCTAGAATATCAAAATCCACTAAAGGAGGAAGATCCTTTTCATATTTGGCTCCTAAACTATGGAATAGTCTCCCAAACACTGTTCGAGATGCAGACACACTCTCTCAGTTTAAGTCTAGACTAAAGTCTTACCCTATTAGCCAGGCATACACCTAATTTATCCCACAATTAGGCTGCTTTAGTTGGGTCTGCCGGAACCAGAAACCAGAAACATTGAGCATGATCTCTAACTCTGCAATAAATTCAATGGCATCTACGCTTACATCTTTTTATTTGTTTCCCTGTCTCAACCTCGGGACTCCTATCCTGAAGTCACCAGAACCGGCTGGATCCAGCACCATTCCTGCTTCATGTTGGACTCCACTGCTACATGTTGCAGAATGATGATGACTAAATGCAGCCGGTGCCAGCCAAACATCACTTCAATCTATTATGACGGACTTCAGAGGATGAAATTATGCCAACTCCAACCTGCATCACCTCGGTCTATTTATGGACTACGATCCTGAAATGAAATGCTTAGACTAACAATTGCCAACAAAAGCCTTCATCAGCCAATTAACAAGGACAATTGCATCTGTGAACTTCTGCAATTAATCAAGATGGACTTCAAAGACTTTGGTCATTAATCTTACAGTTCAAACACAATCTATGTTTAATCAATGACCCTTATCACTTAGTTTAATAATTTTAAACCATGATTTTACCTATACATAATTAATATTTACATTACATTCATAATGTTAGCCAGAGGGAACTGGCCCCACAGTGAGTCTGGTTTCTCCCAAGGTTATTTTTCTCCATTAATCTACATATTATGGAGTTTTGTGTTCCTTGCCACAGTCAGCCTACAGCTTGCTCACTGGGGTTATTAATACAATTATCATTTAATTATTTATAAACACTATTAAAATTCGTCCGCGACCCGACTTCGGATAAGCGGTTGAAGATGGATGGATGGATGGATTAAAATTCGTATTTTATCTAAATTACACAATGATGATTAATCGACTTTATAGACATTACAGTTCTTATCGTCTGTTAATGTTAATATTCTGTAAAGCTGCTTTGAAACGATGTGTGTTGTGAAAGACGCTATACAAATAAAATTGACTTGACTTGACTTGACTTGATGGCGAGTCGGCATAATGTGGCCGATCCAAGGGTACCGGAACTCTCGGAAACAACATACAGACTTCCCATTTGATAATGTTGGAGTATGAGAAATAGTAATAGTGATGCTTGCCTTAAATAATTATCATTAAACCTTGAGAACATGCTGCTGGGTTTCCTCCTGCTTTAAGGACCTGCATCAAGCACAAAACTCTAAATTGATGACTGCAGACCTCATAAAATTTTATTCTCAAAGCTCTTGGCCAAGATTGCAGTCCTTACAATTTTCCAAGCTAAACATAAAATACTCTACTGACTTCTTAGAAACACTACCATGGACAAGCTCAAAAGGATTTGATCAAATCCTGATAATTACCTGAACATTAGAAAAGAACAACCGCTGAAATGCTTGATGATAAAAGCTATTAAGCTTTATACATTCAGTGATCAGTGCCATTTAAAGGAAAAGTGCCGTGCACGTCTTAGTGCCACATCATTATGTCATTAGAGTCGAGGAAAGTGTTCATATGGCAGACATGTGAGTGGGCGAAACATGTAGTCTTCCAGCATAAATTCAGCAAACGAGAATATTTTTACATTTCTGCACAGATGTGCAGACGTTTTATTACTGTACAAGTGAATCTAAACAGGTTGGAAGTACCAAACATCCCTTCTTTCTATCAGTGTTTATTAATATATTTGTGAAAGTTTAAATGAACATTCACTGTAGCTTGTTTAAGAGATTGTTTAAAGCCAAAGCCTAAACTTATAATTATTGTCAAATTATAAAGAAACTGTAAGTTTAAAGGAACGTTCCAGGTTCAATACACATTAAGTTAAATCAAAATGGGGCCAGTCGATAAAGGTTAAAATACACAGTTTCAAAAGTATAGTTACAAGACATAAGCATTATGCATGTTAACATGATTTTAGTTCATAAAATCAAGGATTTACCTGCTTTACAGCGTTTTCCAGATAAAAATCTTTATAGTGGTATGTTGTCATGGCAACAGAATTGTAATATTGGCTATAACTTTACACAAATAAGGTTAGTAAGAGATTTTATTACACTTTAATAATTTTAACAAGTAAATTGTCTACATCTTGTGGCTATGCTTATCAAACATTGTGTATTTTAATGTTTAAGAACTGGCCCCATTCACCTCCATTGTAAGTGCCACAATGTAACAATGATTTTTGCTTTTCATTTTAAATAAGTGAGGGATGACAAAACATTTTTTTGTGGTAATTAACATTATGCCACAAATGCTGTAGTTGCTAGTTGGTTGCAAAAAGAGCCGCACGACCAAGTCTCTATGATATTCCGGTCTCTAAATATAAGTCTAAGTGATTTTTTTTCATGAATTTTGTTGTCCACCAGATGACAATCGGAAGTCAGATCATTTATAAAAAAGTTATAGCACATCACTGCTTAATAATCCACATAATTTGAGGTATCAATCATTTGCACAAACAGAAGTTATGAGCTTAAGTTGAATGCTTAGGGTAAGTGGTTTGTTCAAATCTCTAACCCCAAGTATGAGTAATAGTAATAGTGATGCTTGCCTTAAACAAGTACCACTAAAAACACAATTCAAAAACACAGGGCAGCTTGAGTATATGCATTTTACACCACGCTTCTAAAAAGTGCTATCACAAACCCACACAATCATCATCATGCCTGCTACAATAAAAATAGCCCGGCTGCTTTCAAATAAATCTTCAAAAGGTCTTTCAGCGCATGAGGCCAGTCATCACATGACCACATTTTCCTCTGTTGTGCCCAGGGCATTGATAAAATAAGACTTGTGTAGAGAAAAGAGCATTATTAGTATTTTCTTTTTTTCAGATCTGGCAGTACACTCCACCACTAACCTTCTATACTTTTGCCCTACATCCATAGCAACACTTCTTTCAATTTGACATACTGTATATACGCATCCAAGGAATAAAAGTACTGATCTAGGATCAGTTTGTGGCTTCTATGCCCAAAAGATTTTGATTACATTGACGAGGGAGGGCTGATCCTTAATAAGCACTCATTTCCTGACATACTTTGTATGTGCTGTAGCCTTTGACTCACAGGTGTAGATGCTGTTTTGAACTACCTTATTTGTCATTGTACAGAATGTACACACGTGGATGTGAGTTCTGATTAATATTTTTTTATATTTGTAATTTTCATATTTTTTGCTGAGGCAAGCATCACTATTACTAACATTTAGGGTTTAGTATTTAAACAAACCCCTAACCCTAAATCTTAAACTGTGCTACATACTTGAATGATACCTCAAAGTTAAGCTTAGTTGATCAAGGAGCCAGTTCTATTCCTTTTACTAAGCAATCAGACTTACACATTTTGCAGACTGATCACACTGTGAATTTACCAACAGTAGGTCGAATGTTTTGCCTGCTGAATTAGGTCTGTGCTTACAAAAATTACAATCACTGCCCCCAGTGGCCAAAGCAGTGTGTTACTCACACACTGCTTTGTTACGATATCAAAACACTTTCACTCTAATGCATAATTTGAAAAATTATTAATTTTAACAAACGCATCTATATTAACACACTTGTTCCGTAATGATTAGCTTTTGTGGTAGCTCACCGTGATGAGCACGGCCGGCGCTAAATCAGCTGATCAGTGAGACAGCGAGATAAGGGGCAGCCAGAGATGCCGGTTCAAGAGAGAGAGAGACACACTGCCACGCTGTCTGTCCTCATGTTTTATGTTGTTTTAAGTTAATTTATATTAAACTTTACGTTGACTGTTCAGATGGTTCCTGCTTCTCCTTGCCCATCCTAAACCACATTACATTAGTGCCAAAGCAAGGGAGGGAGGAGGGATGCACTGTTGTGGAGTCCAAGCCGCTGTCATCCACCAGGGGATTAGCCGCGGCCATCTGCCTGGGGACGGAGGGGTTGCTGCCGGCCGCCGAGAGCCAGAGGATCCATAGCCATCTGCCGAGAATGGGAGGAGCAATTCCATCCTCCAGGGGCCGGAGGACTCACTGCCATCCACCGGGAAAGGAGTGAGCTGGCGTTCCCAAGAGGGTGGAGGAGCAGATGAGGACCAGGCGACAGCGCGCCCGGGAGCCGGCAAGCAACTTCTTCTCACTCTCTCTCTCCTCTCTTTATGTGTCTCCACTCACGCTCACCCTTTCCCTCTTCCCACTCCTCCACTTGTCTCTTCCCCAGGTTTGCAGGAGGTGGGGTGGACAACCGGCTGACAGAACGGCCGGAAGGGCAGTGTTTTCCCCCCAGAGTCAGACTGGTGGAGGGGAGAAATGTGACGAGGAGGAGGACATGGTCAGGCCGTGATGGAGCATGACTGGCGCTGAATCAGCTGATCAGCGGGAGAGCGAGATAAGGGGCCGCCGGTTCGAGAGAGATGCACGAGGCCGCGCTGCATGTGTGTCTGTGTGTCCATGTTTTATGTTGTTTGAAGCCACGTGCATCTCTCTCTCTCTCTCTCGAACCAGCATCTCCGGCTGCCCCTCATCTCGCTCTCCCAATGATCAGCTGATTCAGCGCCCCTAGCCACACCCTCCTCCTCGTCACACTCACCTCAAAGACGGTTGGACTATGAACTCAGAATATCACAGTTTAAAACCAGTCAAGTATGCAAGATGACACTTGACATATAGAAGTGACACATAATGAAGTGGTTGCTTTAGAAATTGTGCTTTTCATTTCTTATTTTGTTTTTGGACACTATCGGTTAGGTTTAGCTGTTGGTAAAGGTTAAGGATATCTGTTTTATGTAACTCTCATTATATTTTAGATCACTATCGGTGAGGTTTAGGTTAAGGTTTTAGGCCAGGGAGGTAAG
This sequence comes from Xyrauchen texanus, assembly GCF_025860055.1. Lineage (NCBI taxonomy): Eukaryota > Metazoa > Chordata > Actinopteri > Cypriniformes > Catostomidae > Xyrauchen > Xyrauchen texanus. The sequence continues at coordinate 8,828,522 of NC_068318.1, read as the reverse complement.
TTTTACTCATTAAAACCTCTTAAATATTCACCTTAAAGCCTTATCTGATTACGACACCATATCACTCGCTTTAAGCACCCTCTGCTGGACATTTCTCTGAGAAACTGCAGTGAAACATAATGAAGCACGTAATTTTGTTTTGCAAAAATTTGTCCACGGCAAAATCTTTCCAGCAAGTCACTGAGACCAGGCTGCTTAATTTTTTAACTCTACCCCCCCAGCCTTAAGCCTAACAGTCAGTGGAGTGAAAATGCGATTTTAGAGCGAATATGAAACCTCCAAATCGTGTGAACTATTGTTTTTGTGAACACGATTACTTACTGGTTCCCACAGGATCAGAACCTGTGTCTCAGAGGCTATTTGTGCAATGTCCTATCAGTACTGTAGCACTAGAGGGAAAGATAAACAATCTTTAATTGTTGTAAAAATCTCTGATGGGGGCTGCCGCTTGTTAGTAATTCGGCTGAATGGGGTTGATTTCATGGTACTTGAACTTTCGGAAGCAACATGCCGATTTCTCATGTGATTATGTTGGATTTTAAAACGTACAGCCTTGTGGGTGTGCCCTTTTGACTTGAGCCAATAAGCAACCACCTTATAGCAACCTTCTAAAATCCAATCAGCTAATAAATCTATAGCAATGCCAACCCACAAAACTCTAGCAACGTGGTGGCAACTTTTGCACGGGCAACATTGCATCAAGCCTTTTTTTCAGTGAATGATTACTGTGAAGGGGTATACTCTAAAAATGAAAGCACAACTATACCAAACCAATTGATATTGACACAACTGTTTGTATTGTGCAATTACAAATGATTACTTAATCGAAACAGTAATCACATTAGTAATTACTTTACGTTTTAGTTACTTTTTAAAAAATTTTGCTCAACAAATTCAAAATAATGTCTATATTTCGTCCTTGTTCATTGTCTCATGCAATTTACAATATATGCTCAGCACTACTCATTTCTCCCTTCAGCTGTCAGAAAAACATAAATAAACGTACTTATGAACATAATGCGTTTTTAATTCTACAGAAATAATACTTTTTTAGAAATGTGCAACCTAAGTAATGTCGACAGCTATACTTAAAAAGTAATTAACTGAAAGTGCGTAACTATAATCTAATGACTATAATTTAAAATGTAACATAATAATATATTATACTAAACTACTTATTTGAAGCCTTATTGAAAGAAATTAGATTACAGTATCAATCAATACAGTAATAATCAGGTTAGACCCCATATTGACAATCACATAGGCCTTTGTTTTGACACAGTAAATAAATATCTTGTTTGCTAAATTCTCGCAATAAATTACCTCCAATTAAATCTTTTTCTTTTTAATATTTTCATGGTTAAGTCCCACAGCTGACATCATCAACTATGTTTTCTTCATGAACAAACCTCTTGTTTTGTAAACAGGATCTGAGAGTCACATGACATTTTTCTATTATATTACTAAATCAGAAGGTGTGACACTCTTGGCATTTAAAACCACAAGCTCACCAAAGACTGAGATTCAAAATGATTCAATTGAAATGAAATCACTCAAGCAACAAAGTCAAAGATATACACTGGTGAAAGGGTGTTTCCAACCCCTCACTATGCAAGAAGTGTGTGAATAAAGCTCATGATGTAATCCAATCCAATCTAGCAGGGAGCTCCATAGGGGAAGTTCCTGAACAGATCAAACATGTTTAGGGTTAAGTATCATTATGAGGCTGCCAGCTATCCTGCCAACCCACACTTTGCATAACTATCATAGTTTGTGACTTATCTGGAGGATACTGTAAGGAGGAAACATTTCCTCTTAAAGACAGCATTGGTCTAAGGGTGAAATCTCTTAAATGAATCACCCACATGAGGTAGCAAATTGCCCATCACAGTTTCCATTTTGGAGCTGTTGTTATTGGGTTACAATGCATTATTCTGTGTGAGCACATGAGGCACCAAACGTCCCGTGGACAATCATTTCTGTGCAACCGTCAAAAACATTGGTGCACTGTTAGGGTGAATCTAACGAAAAATGTCAGGACTGTATTTATGTCTGAGTTGAATGTCCATATTTCCCCTCAACATCAAGAAATTGTATTATTTCATAAAGAAATTGAAGCCTTTTTTAAGACTAATAAAATTTTGTGCATTATGTTTTATTTAATGACGATTAAGGACATCCCACCCCACCCCAAATTCTCAGTAGCTTACTGTATTACAAACAAAATCTCATAATCTAATAAATAATATTATAAAATGTATTATTTATATGATATAGTTGTAAAGAACAATTGTAACTATACATCATGGTAGTATTCTAATTGTCATACTGAATTAAATTTATGCAGATTTTAATAATAAAAAGAAAAATGGGTCAAGACAATATGGTTTTTATTACTATAATACAGTATTGGGTGTATATATATATATATATATATATATATATATATATATATATTTATTTATATTGCATTGACAATATTGGGGAGAAACGCACATAATTATTATAAAAATAATATCAGTGTATTTTTATATATTTGTAAAGTACTATTGTAAGTATATGTCGGGGTATATTTGTTGTACTGAAAGAAATGTATGCAGATTTTAATTTAAAAAAAACAATGTGTCAGGAAAATGTGTTTTTTATTACTATAATACAGTGATGTAAATGTATTTGTGCATACTGACAATACAGTATAGGGGAGAAATGTGTATAACTGATATGAACATATCATTAATTTTCTTTATGCAACACAGAATTTCATATTGTGATCATGGTGTGAAATAAAACCTGTACATTTCTCTGTGAGATTGACAAGGTAAGTAGTTTATAACACTTAATACAATAAGTGATCCTGCATGCCAGAATCATTATCATGCAGTTTCTCAGTAACAAATTTCCATGCTCACAGTCAACAAATATTAATATGTTTGTGGCGCAGCAAGTATAATCTTCATTTGATCTAAAGGCATTGGTTCTGCCGAGGACCAGTTGGGCCAGTTTACAGCCCAGAGGACAAAATTTCCCCCAAGTTCACTTCAGACATCACTTCAACAAGGTCAATTTTTTTACACAAGGTTTTAGGGTAAACCTAAAGGTGACACTTAATCTAAAGTTTTTAGCAACTTTTTAGCTGCAATCAGAGTCGAAAGCAGAATTTTAGCAACTTCCTTTTTTCCACTCTTACACTGTATAAAAAGGATATCAGTATTCAGTGATACCAGAAGCGTCTGTGACCCCACGGTAAGTTATAAAGTAAAACAAACCAAACCCCTCCAGCTGGTAATCTCCAGCTTCCACATATATTAAAAGCCAATGAGACACTACAGACAGATGACCCAAAATGTATTCAGACACTTGAGAAACACTTTAAAATGTATGAATGTCATTTAATTAAACAAAATATCACAGCAAATGGCATTTATTTAAAATAAAAAGTAATATGAGCACAAGATACAGTCATGGCAGAGTTGGGGGGTTCATTGCCCCAAAGCTTTGCCTCGATCCCCCCAGAAATTTCTGATGCCTCCACCCCCACTCTGCCCCCTGGAGTGAAGGTGAAACGATCAACTTTACTCCCCACTAAACAAAGATTGCATCCTAGTAATGGTCCTGGAAATAATGTTCAAATACAACCTCTCTAAATTTGAGTGGAACTGGCTTCATACAATCCCTAAAACTCACCTTGGGACTGGTTGGTTAAAAGTAATTAAAAAAACAAAAAGCTCATAAAATGGTTGTTCTGAGAAAACCTCTTCCATCATTTGTTTACAGATCCCTTTATGCATTTTAAGTGTGGCTTAAAGGGATAGTTCACCCAAAAATGTAAATGATCTCATCATTGACTAATCCTCATGCATCCCAGATGTGTTCTTCTACAGAACACAAATTAAGATTTTTTTGTAGAATATTTCAGCTCTGTAGGTCCATACAATGCAAGTGAATGTGACCAAAACTTTGAAGCTCTATAAAATCACATAAAGGTAGCAGAAAAGTAATCCATATGACTCCAGGGGTTAAATCCACGTCTTCTGAAGGGATCCAAAAGTTTGGGGTGAGAACAGACCTTTTTTACTATAAATCTTGACATCAGCACTGCAGTCTCCTTTGGGATTGTTATTTCAAGATAGATTAAGCTTCTTATTGCGCCATCTAGTGCTCAAGCACTAGGAAGTGTAATCGAGCTTGAAATCACGATCATGCCTAGAAACTACAAAAACAAGATGAACAGTGAAAAGGGAGTTATATTTTAGTCTGTTTTCCCCAAAATCAATTAGATTACTTCAGAAGTTATTTTTTACTATACATTGTCCTCCCTGGCCAGTAGGGAGCGATATGCCTGAAGAATTTGAATTGCCAAAAGAAAAGTGTGAAATGTGAATGTGGAGATTGATTGGGGGGAAAAAATACAAAAATATTGATTTTTTTCAAACTAATTTATCATATCTCTTTAGAAGACAAGATTTTAACCACTTGAGTAATATGAATTACTTTTATACTGCCTTTTGGAGCTTCAAAGTTCTGGCCACCATTCAATTTTATTAACATAAAGAGTTTTTCTTCTAAAAATCTTCATTTGTGTTCAGCAGAAGAAAGAAAGTCATATACATCTGGGATGGCATGAGGGTGAATAAATGATGAAAAAAATAAAATAAAATAGTTCAGAGAAAAGCTCAAACATCCTTTGTTTACATATGCCCCTTGGTTTGATATTTGTTATTTCTGCAATGAAATTCATGCAGTTTAAGTGTGGCTTAAGTATCCAAATACTATAGGGCCACTGTACACACACACAGAGGGGAATGAAAATATTATTTTGGGATATTTCTCATCAATAGAGTGAAACATTTGTGCTCAGTCTTTCAGAAGCAGATTGTAATGCCCACAGTTGGAAATAGTGAGAGTTGTTTAATGGTGGAAATCCCCTGGGAGTGTGTGAAATGCACAATTATCTAATGCTTTCGATTTTGCAGTCCTGCACCTATGCATTAGTAAAAATACTGTATTAATAAATCAACTGAAAAGCTGATAATGAATGTGGGAAAGATAGCCAAGATCTTCCACTGGGATGGAGGTGTAACATGTTATAATGGGAAACTGCTGCAGTTCTTTGTTCTGTAGACAACGTGACAGAAGTCTAGATTTTCACGAGCCTAGAAAACGAGTCGCAAACCTAAATATTAACCAAATAAAGCCATAACCAACTTGCTTAATTCATTTTGATTAATGCATATTTTACGAGCAGCGTTTCCTTAAAAAAATAAGAAAAAAAGAATAAGAAAAAAGTGGAACAATGCTGTTTTCCACATCAATATTTCACTTTCGCCCTTCAAATCTGAAACTAACAGCACAGGATAATTAAAAAGCAATCCTTTGAATTCACGAAACGGTATTGAAGGGCACGCAACGCAACAATAAGTGAGTAAAATATAATCTGTGCGCCACGCAGCCCCCCGCCCACCGATCTGTCCATGCACACGAGTGTAAACAACACAGTTAAAAGATACAGTTGAGCCATTACATCCCATATTCACGGCACACACAAACAAACCTGACGCGACGCGAATAGAACGCAAACAGAACGCGTCTCTTACTGTTTAGCGTGAAATCACTGAGCGTTCTATTTTGTAGAATCACGCGCTCGCACTGTATATGGCTTGATAAACTCACATCGCTTGATATCCCAATATAAAAATAAAAATCTCACTACTCTTTTACGATACTCCTATAAAATCCACTTTTCCGCGTCGCTAGAGTGTTTCATGCCAGGAAACTGTTTTCTAGGCAGAATCGCTGTATAAGAAACGCCCCTTCATTGCTTTAAAATGGCAGCAGCAACACATGAACTCTTCTTTCCTTAATTCTTACCACTTCAGAAGTATATTTCACCACAGCTTCACACCGTACACATATAATATCTAGATTTGAAAGCAAACTAGTGATAAATGTACGACAAAATCAGTAAACTACCATTTTGTAACGCCATTTAATTGTAAACAAGCCCACTTCCTTGAATCTAAATTTGTATCTACATTGTCATACGTCCATTGTAATTTGCATTTCAACAACACAAAACGCGATTATCAGCAAGGACCCAAAAGCAACTGGGAATTATAATATTTTTGCAACCCAGTAAAGGCAAAGCACAGAGTGACACATGACGTTTTCATGGCATTTGCATTAAAAACAAGCACCCCATGGTCTCATCTCCATCAGATTTCACGTTTAAACCCTCCCATGCCATTTTCTGACGTGCCATTATTGTTAAATATCATAATTACATACAATATTGGAAACAGAGCAACACGTAAACAACTCAACAAGCGCGTGATAGGTAAATAAAACACCGGAAACTCACATACCCATCCATTGCACACAGGGAAAAGAGAGGCGAGGTGAAATAACAATGCACGCACAGGAAAATGAAGACACTGGTGCTGCTGTTACTACAGTTCGACTCCCCGACACAATTTCACTCTCAAGCACAAAGGCGCGCGCGCGCACACACACACTTCCTGCTCCTGACGTGAACACACACACACACACACACACACACACACACACACACACACACACACACACACACACACACACACACACACACACAGACAGACAGACAGACAGAGAGAGAGAGAAGCATGTACAGACACTTCTCTGTACAAAATGGCCTCCCCTTTTAGCAGACACACCTTTGAGGAATGGCAAAACGCGTTATGTTTTATTGCTGGACGCAGCACTATTGTAGAGTTCGTTATTACGCGCAACAAATGTGGACTGCTAAGTTCTGGGCATCAACTATTTTCAAGCCTTGTTTGCCAGCACGGGGTTTGGTATAATTTTAAGAAATAGTTCACCCAAAAATGAAAATTCTCTCAATATTTACAAGATTTTTAGATGAATATTTCAGCTCTGTAGGTCCATACAATGCAAGTGAATTGTTACCAAAATTTAAAGCTCCAAAAATTTCTAGAGGTTTAATCCATGTCTTCTGAAGCGACATGATTTTTGGGGTGAGAACAAATCAGAATATAAATCAGCGGTGTCCATGGCAATTTCAAGCTCGATTACACAACCGAGCGCCATCTAGCACTCTGTGCATGCGTCAAGCACTAGAAATTGTAATGAAATCACGATCATGCCTGCACTTGCAATGGCAAGATGTATAGTGAAAAATAAGTTATATTTAGGTTTGTTCTCATCTAAAACCAAACTGGATTGCTTCAGAAGACATGGATTAAACCACTGGAGTTGTATGGATTACTTTTAGGCTGCTTTTATGTTCTTTTTGGAGCTTCAAAGTTTTGGTAACCATTTATTCACTTGCATTGTATGGACCTACAGAGCTGAAATATTCTTCTAAAAATCTTTGTTAGTGTTCTGCAGAAGAAAGAAAATCATACACATCTGGGATGGCATGAGGGCAAGTAAATGATGTGAATTTTACATTTTGGGTGGAATATCCCTAAAGGAATCAGCAGCTCAGGATAATCTTTTTCCAGTGATATATTTAAATAAGGTAATGGGCCTTGGGGATAAAAGCTTTAAAAGATCCAGACCCTTCAAATAAATACGCTGTTGACACATTAACTGTATTCGAGCTATCTTATTTATTAGAGTAAAGACACTTCCTGGATATAAAAAATTCAGCCTTATGGACCTTTCTTGATGAAATCAATTATTAATAAACAAATAATGTTCCCCGTTTCGCCTATTCATATCTAGTGTTTGTGTTTCAATGGTGACTGTCTAAATTTGTAATTTCAAGACGGCAAAGATGTTATCCTGACTGCAGTACCCTGAGGCATGTAAGAACTTGAAACACTCGTTTGACCGGCTAAACTGCAGTCTTGTGCTTGCACGAAACGTGTATGTCACAACAAAGTGTTGTGTAACCGCACATTCAATCTGAAATAGCATTAAAACAGTTTCTTTTGTCCGTTTAACTTGGTGTATGTTCTTGAAAGACTGTGTATGTTTTGTGAATCTTGAAACAATCGCTACGCGCTTCGTCTTTTGAATTTAAGTGAATTTAAAAATTAAATAATTTACAAATATACTTAAACGCATTGTAACAAGTACAGTTCTCCAACACACTAGAGGGCGCTGTAGAATATCTCGCGTAATGCCACAGCTACAGGGAAGCAGATGGAGATCTCCGCTTGTATTTCCTGCTGCATCGCTAACATATTTATACGAACGAATAACTACATAAATATGAGTTTTACTATATACATTCTTTTAAATATGAATATCATACGAAATAGTCAATTTTCGAAGTGTCTGCTCTTACCGTTTTGCTTTGGTTAACATTTGAATTCCATTACTGTTTCTCTCTTTGTCTTCTTTGTTTTTTTAAAAGTTTTTTTTCCTCTTTCGTTTTGCTATTTGATCTTATTTTGTATAATAATATTAGTTTTTATATTTCTTCATTTATGTTCTTAATAATCTTAATATTGTATTAATGATCTTATATTGTATAATTATTATTATTATTTTCCTTAAAAACACAGGCACACCCATAAAAACTTTCATTTTAGTTTTCTTCTTTATAAAACAAAAACAAACAAACAAATTAAACATCTTTTAATATCAGTATCTCTTTGGATAACCTATAATTCCGGTGTTTTGGTTCACATTAGAGGCGCTTCCTGTACTATAATATTAACTATATAATTTCATATTTTCAACTGTACATATGCTAATTTATTTATTTGCTTTGATATTTTATTATTTATTGATCATATGGAATGTATATTTTAAGAATATTCTATTGGAATAAAACAGGTTTAGATTAGAAGCGCTTCCCTTGTTATTATATACATTTTCATAAATATTTAATTTAATTGTCACAACTGAAAATGAGCTATTTCATTTATTTGTTTATTTATTTATTTGTGTTTTATATACTTTATCAACTGTAAAAGTCTATGTAACGATGTCAGTATTTGTGAATTTATAATATTTATGCGATTTAGTTATTAATCCTCGAAATATTTTGCTTTCTTTTTGTTATTTGCTTAATTTGTCTTATATTAATATTGCATAATGTAAGTTTCAATAAAAGTCCTGTCACGAATCTGTACCGGAAGTAATCCGAGCGAATGATCTCGCATTGAAAACCTGTTACTGGAGTAAAGGGCAAATACACGACAGGGTTGTGGAGAAATTAATATTACACTCATTGTAGCTGTTCGTCCTTCTTTCTCTTCCCAGCCCAGGTCACCGTCACGCCGCAGAATGCTGCAGAATACAGGGTCAGTGCGATCAGACACACAGATAAACTCAAATCATGCTGGATAGTTGAAGTTCACTTGGTTTAAATTAGTGGGGGCATACAGCAATGTTTCTCATTCATGAATTTGTTTTTTGTTGCCTTGTGTATGAAATGCTTGTTTTAGACTTTAACTTAGTTGGGAATGACATGAATGGGTTGTACTGGATTGTCAAAAGTTTGCAGCAAGTTCACATCAATCTATCGGAAGTAAATTAATCAGATCAGTTGATTTGGCATTGCAGTATATTGCAAATAAACTTATTTCCCCTTTACCCCTTCATATATAAGATGTTTTCCTTAAGTGTAATATGATTATTTTTATTATTATTATTTTATATGATGACCTTTACCCTACTGCGCAGTTGCGCAGGCGCGTCACTTGATAAGCCTATAAACAGTAGCAACCTTAGTTTTGAAAAAATATTATTTTATCTTATCAACTTACTGTTTAATAGTACTATTTTATGAATATTATTATAATAATAAAGTCATGTGAAATGAAGCCTTTAGCTCTTATCTTAGATTTAAGCTTTATTGTAGTCTTTGGCAGTCGAATGATATCTGATTTATAAAAAAAAATTAAAAAGAAAGATTTCGTTTCGTAAAGAAATTCAAATGCATGCATAATTTTTATTTAACAAAATAGTTTCAAGCATTTAAGCATAAGTCTTAAAAAAAACAAGTATTTTTTATACTCGTGATAAAAATGAATTATTTGTTATATATATTTATGTTACATATTGTGTTCATATAGTATGCATTGTTTGTGAAATGATCAGATGATTGTATAATTAATTACTCATCAATTTTAGGAAGCTTGCAGGATGTACGTTCTTCATCACTGGGGCAAGTCGGGGTATTGGCAAGGCCATTGCTCTCAAAGCCGCTAGGGATGGTGCCAATGTGGTCATCGCCGCCAAAACCGCCGATCCTCACCCCAAACTGCCTGGCACCATCTACACAGCCGCAGCAGAAAGTGAGACACACAAGCTTCTCTTGACACACTTGTACATGAACTTGTACATATTTTGTGTAATGAGACCATGACACGAGGATGTCTGTTTGGTAGTTGAAGCTGCGGGAGGAAGAGCATTGCCCTGTATCGTAGACGTCCGTGACGAGAAGCAGATAAATGATGCTGTGGAACAGGCCATTGAAAAATTTGGAGGTGGGTCACGGCATTTGAAATGTCTGTTTTTCTAGATGGTGCATATTTTCCAGCGCTCAGACAAAGAGAGTGTTTAAACCTTTAAACGCATACCTCGAGTCTTAAGTGACACGGGACTTCATTCCACCCACTGAACCTCATCCATTTTTATGGAAATATGCGCACACTTCTTTAGTATCCCTCAACCTTTCTCATATTTATATCTCATATTTTTCATCATATCTTTAGGATTATTTTATATCTATATAACTTTACTAACACAGGATATAAATGTTATTTTTTACCTGACAAATGAATACCACATTCATACAAATAACTATTATTTCACATTAATTTTCTGTTTGACTACGGTGAATTATAAACCATATGCATTTACTCTTACATATTATACGTTATTTGTTACTCAAGGTAGCGCTGATATTTCAGTGATTGACTTACAGTTGACTTTGCTATTTGACAAAGAAGCAACGTGGAAGTAAACTATAGCAAGTTCAACACATGAACAGGCTATTGCAATTTGGGTGTATTACTGAAATTCTGTAAGTTGTGCATCTATTTGGACTCAATATGTACCTGAGAAAATACATTTGTGTAGCTTATGTGTATCTTATGTGTTGCTCAATATGTGTTTGACAGCTAGTTGAGTCTCATTAAATTTCAATGTGTAATTAATGAATCCTGTTCTATCATTTGTTGCATCATCTCTTTGATATATGAAGAATAAAATGCCAAAATATATCAAAATATATTCTATTATATTATTTTCTAATTGTCTTGAAAATGCTTTGAAAGTGTTACACTTTTTTTAGATCCATTTGTGATTGATGTAAGTGCCGGGTCGCTAAATACATGAGCATGTAATAATGTTTGGTTAAACATACATGCATTTAAGAGTTAATTCATTTCTCATGGTCTGATGGCAGGGATTGACATCTTGGTGAACAATGCCAGTGCCATCAATTTGACAGGAACTGTGGATACTCCAATGAAGAAAGTGGACCTTATGCTGGGCATCAATCTCAGGGGAACATACCTGACGTGAGTTTAAATCTTGAGATTGGGCGATATTTTGAATATTCATGTTTATTTAAATGATAATTTTTCTAGCTATATAAAATGAAGCAATATTGTGAATATCATTTAGATTTGAATGTACTTTTTCTTTTTGTGTGAAATACACCAAATGAAAGTCATAATCCTTACTCAGGGGTGGGGTCAGAAGGGTGGCACGGGGTAGCAGCTGCCACCTTAAAAATGAGTTTTTCACCCCAAGTCAGACCCCATAACCCCTGAGTAAGGAAATCTGTATCGGCACCCAGCCCAACAACCAAACTTTAATTCAGATTAAGTCAGTTTCATTGAGCCTATATGATTTAGTTTGATTAGGTCAAATTAATGTACTAAAACAGTTTTATCTTCATTAGGTTCATCAAACTCATTTTACTAAGGTTTCTATAATTAATTTTCTTTTGTTGGTCTAACTTAATTTAATTAATCTTTAGTATTTAGTATTCTCATCTTGCTCAAAAATGCACAAGATAACACTTGATTTCAACACTTGTTCTCCCTATCCAGTCCCATGTAAAGCTGGGAAATGGAAATCCGCTGCTCAGCTTTATCAATCCCGCTTTAACACCACAAAAAGTATTCATGTAGTCCCAACACTTCCACTTAAGTTACTTAAAATGTATTAATTACACTTCCATTTTACCAATTTAAATGGATAGAATGCAATAAAATCAAGTTGTTACAAAGTGTTGTAGAATTGTGTTTAGTTTAATGCTTTAGTTTATTTTACTTCACTGTTTTCATTACAGGTCTAGATTGTGCATCCCACATCTTCTGAAGAGCAAGAACCCTCACATTCTCAACCTCAGTCCGCCTCTCAACCTTAACCCCATCTGGTTCAAAAACCACACAGGTGAGAAGAACAAGTAGTGGGCTGAATGGCAGACATGTTTTCATTCAGTGCATTCACTGCACATTTGTTATTGGTGACAAATAATGACACTTATCACATTCTCTTTTCCATGTCCATCTAGCGTACACTATAGCAAAGTATGGCATGTCCATGTGTGTTCTGGGAATGGCCGAAGAGTTCAAAGGATCTATTGCCGTTAATGCCTTATGGCCCAAGACAGGTAATACCCAGATGCATAACTTTTTGACTGACACGTGAAATGACCAGTTATAGTTTATTTTGTTTTAACATGATGTTTAGGGGCGGATGAATCTGAAATAGTTGATACTTCAGTAACAGACCAGTGTGGAGAAAAATGGATTTAATTAAAAACAAAAATGAGAGCCTAAGCATTCTTTACGCATCATCTTCTTTTAGCCATCCAGACGGCTGCCATGGACATGTTGGGTGGAGCCGAAGTGGGTAAACAGTGCAGGAAGGTGGAGATCATGGCTGATGCAGCATATGCCATCTTCAACAAACCTACCAGCTTTACTGGACAGTTTGCCATTGATGAGGACATTCTCAAAAAGGAGGGCATTAAAGACTTTGATGTGTATGCTGTTGAACCAGGTTGGCGCTGTGCCATTTCATATTTTATGTTCAAATATTTTTAACCCTAAGGAATCCCTATTTGCAAAAATGCAAAACTAAATAAATAAAATTAAAAGTTCCCACTAAATATGGGCAGATTGCACATCACAGCAACTGACACTCTGAACTATATCAGAGCAACAAATAAATACAAAATTGAAATATACTTTTTGGGCCTCACAAGTCACACAGAATGGTCAGCGCTCACTGACACCATTTCTTACTATTTTGGAACACATTTGGCAATCTTTAAAGGGATAGTTTTTTATTTACTCAACCTCATGCCATCCCAGATGTGTATGACTTTAATTCTTCTGCAGATTCTAAGATTTTTCAGCTCTGTTGGTCCATTTAATGCAAGTGAATGGTGGCCAGAACTTTGAATCTCCAAAAAGCACATAAAGGCAGCATAAAAGTAATTCATAAAATTCCAGTGGTTTAATCCATATCTTCTGAAGCAGTATGATAAGTGTGGGTGAGAAACAATATTTAAGTCCTTTTTACTGTAAATCTCCACTTTCACTTCCACACATTCTTCTTTTGTTTTTTGCCATTTCACATTATTCATACATATTGGCACGTACTGGGCAGGGAGGAGAGTTTAAAGTAAAAAATGACTTAAACATTGATCTGTTTCTCATGTTTAAAATCATGAGCACTCACATGATAAGAGGACTATAGTCATATCAGTAACCTTACAAAAGCTGTTTTATTCTACATGGAGAGGGTCTCCTTATGGGGGGCGGCCATGATGCAATCACATGACCAGCTGAATACTACTCGCTTAATCACAGTAACTGCACTGTTATTGGACAATTTCACTAATTAATAAAATGAATCATGGCTGACTTTGAATAGTGGATATCTACAATGACACTGGTCACTGAAAACTATTGCATTTTAATGATGCCACTAGAGGTCAGTGGAGGTTCAAGACAATATGCATAAAAAATTACTGAGTTTACCTTTAAATTCTTACTATTTAATTATTTTGAATAAAGTAGAAAATGGAATCTTTGTTACTTTTTGTAGGTCATCCGTTGCTTCCGGACTTTTTCTTGGATGAACAGCCAGAGGAGTTAGTCAAGCAAATGGAGGAGCATGGTAAGCTATTTGAGGCATAGCCAAAACATCCTTTTGTTCTTCTCAGGGTGCTTTCAAACTTGGGTGTTTTTTTGTTTACACCCGAGTCCACTTTAAAAGGTGGTCTGGGGTACGGTTCATATTTATTATGAAAGCAACCCCTCCTAACTCGCGTAAGTGAGCCGCTATTGAGGATGAATAATTTAACTCCCAGTCACACATATTATAGTATAATGCTTTTTCATAGCTGCTTGTTTCTGAATAAAGTGCATAACTGGTTCAGACTCAGAAGGACCTAGGCAAAAGCATGTTCGTTGAGAACGGCCCCATAGTGTTGGACTTGAGTTCTCAAGCATACTTCAGCAACCCTTTCAGTAAAAATGCTTTTAATTCTCTCTTCAGGTGCTACTCCAGTTTTTAAGAGTGGAAAAACCAGAGCAGATTCAGCTACCCCTGGACCTATTGCTGACACATTCAACATCATCAGAGGAGTTCTCAATCCAGAAATTGTGAAAAGTACACAAGGAGTGTACAGGTTTGATTTATCAGGTGGCTATTATGACATAGCATTTTAACCATTCTTCTTCCTTTAAAGGCCCCATGAAGTTAAAATAGCAGTTTAGTGGCTTTTAGTCCATGTTTGTTAGCATTATTTTCAAGATTAGAGGATGACCAATTATGGATTTTGCCAATACTGATAACTAAAGTGGTGGAAAAGACCAATAACCGATAATTTGAAAATCGATTTGTTTCCTTACTATGACACAGAGGCTACAAAAGTCCAAAATGAATAAAATCACAGATGCAGTTTATTGTGCAACCAAAATCTCAGTAATAACAAGAAAAAAATGTGTATTGGTGCATAACACTGGACTTTTAACTATTAACACAAATGCACTTACTTATTTCAGTACTCTTATTTTGAAATTATGGAGACTTGACTCTGTTACAATGCTGTATATTTTAGTATTTACCAAATTAAGCAACAGCCTAAATCGATAGAAGAACTGTGGCAAGTTCTCCAGGAATCTTGGAACATCCTATCTGTCAAACAACCAAGACAAACTGTTTCCAGGGGTACCTGGGAAAATTAGTGCTGTTTTGAAGGCAAGGGTTGTCACACCAAATATTGATTTAGCTCTTTTTTTATATGTTTACTGGACTTTGTATCATGTTAATTCATAAATGAAAACCATTTATGACTTATTTTTGAAGACAT
The DNA here is from genome assembly GCF_025860055.1 of Xyrauchen texanus. Lineage (NCBI taxonomy): Eukaryota > Metazoa > Chordata > Actinopteri > Cypriniformes > Catostomidae > Xyrauchen > Xyrauchen texanus. The sequence goes on along the minus strand of NC_068318.1, from coordinate 8,813,224 downwards.
CCTCACTATGCAAAATTTTTCACAAGTGCCTAAAACTTTTGCACAGTACTATTTCTTCTTTCTTTTGTCCATCGTAATCGATGAGGACCAGCTTTGTCATCCAGGGAGATGGATGACAAAGTGATTTGTGCTGTCACTTTGTTTAAAGTGAAGAAGAGTTGCACATCGTCAACCTCCCACTCTCATCCGAGTCCATCTGATCCAATGGCAAGACAATGTCTAGACAGCTGGGGATGGAACCAGATGCATTGGATGGCCATCAGCTTTGCTTGTGTCTGCTGAGCCCTTTATTTGCAGTGCTCCACAGCACATTGCTGGGTCTGCCTTCATGTCCGTTGAAACCAATTGAGTGGTGACTTCCGCATAATCCGCCAGATCCAATCTTCACATACTTGGGTAGACAAGCCCCAACTCACCAAGTCACATGTTAATGGCTTCAGAGAGCTATTGGTGAGATTCTCACGCAATAGATAGTACTGGATTACCTGTAACCCTAGGATGGTAGGCTTAAGGGTTATTCGCTCTTGCCTAAGGAGGGGACCCTAGCACTACAGAGGGAAGGAGCTTGCCACTGTTCCTTTCACAAGCTACCACTACATAAGTGGGTTGTGTGCCGTACCCCATACAGTTCTATATATAGCATGAAGGAATAAAAAAAACTATCTGCAACTATCAGCATAGATTTTTGCAGATAACCAATATATCGGTCTACCTCTAACAAATATGCTAGTTTACTCCTAAATATGATCAAATTTAACTTTCAGCAGATATACACATTTCAAATTTACAGTCTTTCTCTTCTTGGAAATGGATAAATATTGATGACTTTTAATGTAAAAAGTTTTGTCTAATAAAATTATCTCTACAATCAGAACGCCATTCCTCCTAATACCACCTGCCTCTGTCTAGCTATAGCAAATAACAAATCAAGGTTCAAACTACAGCTTATTTAAAGAAAAAAAAAATAGTGTCCTTCAATATGTCCCACCTAGGGCTGGGCGACATCTTAAAAAATATAATCTCGCCAGGGGCCTGGGTAGCTCAGCGAGTATTGATGCTGACTACCACCCCTAGAGTAACGAGTTCGAATCCAGGGTGTGCTGAGTGACCAAATTGGCCCGGTTGCTATGGAGGGTAGGTTCACATGGGATGACGTCCTTGTGGTCGTGATTAGTGGTTCTCGCTCTCAATGAGGCACGTGGTAAGTTGTGCCTGGATCGTGGCGAGTAGCATGAGCCTCCACATGCTGTGAGTCTCCACGGTTTCATGCACGACGAGCCACGTGATAAGATGCGTGGCAACTGAGACTTGTCCTCTGCCACCCGGATTGAGGTGAGTAACCGTGCCACCACAAAGACCTAGTAAGTAGTGGGAATTGGGCATGCCAAATTGGGGAGAAAGGGGGATAAAATTAGAAAAGAAGAAAAATTATATCTCTCTTTTTCAGCCTATTGACAATATTCTATATATATCTCGCTAATTATGTATTTGCTCTAAAATTTCTCAAAAGTTTTTTTGTGATTGTTGTTGATGTTTTTAGTTTAGTTTTTTATAAGACGAACCATCATTTCATCCAAACAGCCATTGTGGTCAAGTAGATTCAATATTTAGCTATTAAATTTAAATATAATAATTTGTTTTTCATTAAATAAAAACAAGGGGGAATGAAGTTCAATCATTTTCATTGATATGCTCTTTATATTTCAAATAGAGTGATACATAGTAGCTTAATAAAAAGCATTATTAATCTTCAAATGTTTTTACTGTGCAAAGCTACTTCACTGACTGATTTTTTAAGCCCCCAGTTGAACATTGCATAATGCTAAATTATTGCTGGGACACATCATGTTTATTATTATAATATAATGATGAATTATTGTTATTTTTCAGATTATTAGATTTGCGTTATACAAAAGTAATGTATTTCTGTCCTGTTTACTTCATCTTCACCTTGGGGCTTTTATTTTGACACCAAAAGTGCTGCAGTATTTACTTCAACTTCACAAGGAGCTTTTAATTTGACACAGAAAAGGTCATGTGCATTTGACAGTTTACAATGTCCCACATTTCCTGAAATGCTGTAATTTTCTCCTTTTCTGTTATTCTTTGCCACGTTTGTAGATTTGTATAATATCTTGTAGTGGTTACTAATGTTTGAAATTGCACAAATGCTTGATCCTGCATTACTTTGATTTCACCGGTTTGTTCTGAATCACACACAGACAATGTTTATCTGTCTTTAAATCACAGCCTTTTGTGGATTAATAATCACAAATGACCAACTTGCCATTTTGATGTTATTTTGATTAATTGTGTAGCCCTGAAGGATCGTGAAATTAGTCTACGGATGCGCTCTTTATGAAAATGAATGGCCAAATGAAAGCACGTTTAAATAATCTTTTATTTCCACAATATTGGTCAATTTTATATCTTCAGCAAAATAATCTCGATTTTCTCATTAATATTCTATATATCCCCCAGCCCTTGTCTCACCCCAACGTCCCCTTTCAAAACAGGAAATAAAAAAACTGCGCTCCTCAAACAATTTCATTGGGTCTTTTACATTATATCCATCTTATATTAACAAGTGCATTTGACATCAAGTTTTTGAAGGTCATTGGTATGATCGACAGGCGAGCATGCTGGAGTCTGGTACCTTGACCTGAAGAATGATGCAGGAAGTGCCGGTAGTGGGGAACCACCTGCTAAAGCTGATGTCGTCATGACGATGGACAGTGCTGATTTCATCAAGATGTTTTCAGGTATAAAAGCACTGTCATCATCAGCTGAATAATGCACATTACACTCTACTGCAGGGGTTGGCAACCTTTTTGACATGTAGTGCCATTTTTTTTATTTTCCTGGCCCTATGATGAAATTGTGTGGAATCTTAAATATTTCTTATTATTATGTCATTATTATCATGTAATCACAAGCAACAGCGAGAGAGAGAAGCAGGCCATTTTATTTATGTGAAGTTTTTCGCACCTGCTTTCCAATCCACATCTTTTCATCAGCTGAATGGGAGACTAAACACTATTAAAGTGTGACGATACTCACGCTGTGAGGTATACAAGCAGTCTGTTGGGTACACTGCAGTCTCGTCTTGATCATGAGGAAGGATTACATCAAGATGCCGATTGGAAAGCAGGTGCAGAATTTATATAAATAAAATATTCTACTCCTCTCTCGCCGTTGCTGGCGTGCCAGTGGTTACTCCTCCATAGGTTGCTGATCTTGATCTACTGACATAATTCATTCTCAGATTAGTGTATAATCATGCTCATTAGATCAGCAAGTGGTGTTTTTGAAACTTCATATTGTACTCTTTGAAGCATTGATTAAAACTAGTGTCTTTATCAACAGGGAAATTAAAGCCAACCATGGCCTTCATGTCTGGGAAGCTGAAGATTAAGGGTGACATGGGTCTGGCCATCAAAATGGAGAAGATGATGGCCATGATGAAGTCTAAACTGTGATATGATAGCTCTGTCTCCTGCCTTACTTCATGTACATGATTCAACATGTGTGTCAATGTGCTCTTTTTCTATATCACTGTTTTCAATAAACCATCCGTTCAGCTGCTACTCATTTCCCATTTAATTGTATTATCACTTCATGCTATTTAACACCATTTCATTACAACTGCCAGTTTAATGGTAAAGATAAAAAGTAGCCGTACAAATACTTTGACTAAATTGAACATGGTGACCATATAGTTTTCACCAAAATGCCATAGCTGCTACATTTATTGCTACTTAAGAGTTTTGAATGTGCACTTTTATGTTTAACCATTTAATGCATGGTAATTTTCCCAAACACTTACATATTTGGATATTTAGAGACCCCGCACTTAAAAAATAACAAAATAAAATATATTTTGATGTTTTTATATTTCATAAATCAAAGGGATAATGCAACAAATCAGGATGAATCTAGAACAGGATTCAATATTTTCACACTGAAATTTAATGAGGTCCAACTGGCTGTCAAACACATATTGAGCTACACATAAGATACACATACTGTACGTTACACATGATGTATTTTCTCTGGCACTTATTGAGTCTAAATGGACACACAGCTTACACAATTTCAGTAGTACACCCAAATGACAACAGTCTGTTGATGTGTTATACTTGCTATAGTTCAATATTGTTTCTACATCAGCTAGCAATGTCAGTCACTGCAAGCATCACCGCCACCTTGAGTAAGAAATATGTAAATGTTTCAAAAATGTATAATATGTACTGTACGCTTATGGTATACTGATAATTCACCATTGTTGATAATTCATTGTTCCACAGAAAGTCAACGTGATACAGTAATTATTTGTATGACTTTAAAACTCATTTCTCTTGTAATAAACAAAGACATAAATATCCTGTTATAGTAAACGAAATATTACATAATCATAAAAAATGTAATTTATGGAAGTGTGAAAAAAAACTGTTATATACCTCAAGTGTCTAAAGAACCTATACACTTTTGTTATTTAAACCATTATACATTTTGTTTTTGTTTTTTTTTGGCTTTAAAAAAAAAAATGGTTACACTATTTATAAGAGATGGAATGAGAAATACTAATGAGGTGTGGGCACAACTCCAAAAAATGGTTGAGGTACAGGGGATGGAATGAGTTCCCGGTTCTCTAAAGACCTGAGGTATGCGTTTAATGCTTAGATGTTAATTTAGCATTAAGAAATGCCGTGCAACGTATTCTCCACCATGAATATGACCTAAATATAAATGCATTATTTCACAGATATCTTTTGTATTGTCATGCATGGGTTGTGTGACAAAGAAATTCAATGTGAAATCAACTCACTTTTTATAGAACATATAAAATTATTGTTTTGTTAGAAGAAGATATCAAATTTATGTAAAATGTGACATCTATGTTAAATTTACACTTGCGCATTAAATTTTTAAGCAAAAGTGAATCAAGAATAATCAAATAAAAAACGTATGACTCTTCTGTGTTATAATCTAAATATATAATCATTCTTGTAACTGATTTATCAGTTTACAAGGCTTTGACTGGGATACCATATTGTGACAAAAATCATTGAATTATTGACGTCAAATTAATATTATTATTTTTCTCCCAATTTGGAATGCCCAATTCCCACTACTTACTAGGTCCTCATGGTGGCGCGGTTACTCACCTCAATCTGGGTGGCGGAGGACAAGTCTCAGTTGCCTCCACTTCTGAGACAGTCAATCCGCACACCTTATCACGTGGCTCGTTGTTCATGACACCGCGGAGAATCCCAGCATGTGGAGGCTCATGCTATTCTCTGCGATCCACGCACAACCTACCAGAGTCAATACTCGCTGAGCTACTTTGGCCACCCTAATATTATTCTTAACCCAAATTCCAAAATACATAATGTATATTTATAGAGCATGTTCTGCAATCTATGTTGTGACCAGGGCTGGACTAGGAAGAGAAATTGGCCAGGGATTTTACATAGCAAATGGCCCAAAAGTTGTTGTTGGGGCATTCACTGTCCTTTTCTGCATATCGTGGCACCGTTTTGTGGTCCGTTCTGCATAACACGGCGGCACATTTTAGCTTATCGCGGCCCATTCAGCCCGTTTCATGGCTGACCCACCAGCCTGCTTGGTTCTCCCAATGCACAGTCCACCCCTGATTGGGCCCAAAGTGCGTTGGGAAAATGCCCAGTATGCCAGATTACCAGTCCAGCCCTGGTTGTGACAAACTATATATACTGTCACTATGTGGGGAGAAATTATGTTTATAAATTAAGACCAGGTTAGAAGACATTATTTATGAAAAGAGGGTAGCATGGCCTTAGACATGCTGCATTGAGGCATGAGGGCTGCAGATGTGGCCGGGGCAATAAATTGCAATGTCCGTACTGTGAGACGCCTAAGTCGGCGCTACAGGGAGACAGGAAGGACAGCTGATCATCCTCGCAGTGGCAGACCACGTGTAACAACACCTGCACAGGATCGGTACATCCGAATATCACACCTGTGGGACAGGTACAGGATGGCAACAACAAGAGCTCGAGTTACACCAGGAACACCCAATCCCTCCATCAGTGCTCAGACTATAATTGGCTGAAAGAGGCTGGACAGAGGGCTTGTAGGCCTGTTGTAAGACTAGACATCACTGGCAACAACATCGCCTATGGGCATAAACCCACCTTCGCTGGACCAGACAGAACTGCCAAAAAGTGCTCTTCATTGGCCAGTTGCGGTTTTGTCTCACCAGGGGTGATGGTCAGACTCGCGTTTATCATTGAAGGAATGAGCATTACACCAAGGCCTGTACTCTGGAGCGGTTTGGAGGTGGAGGATCTGTCATGGTCTGGGGCGGTGTGTCACAGCATCATCGGACTGAGCTTGTTGTCATTGCAGGCAATCTCAATGCTGTGCGTTACAGGTAAGACATCCTCCTCCCTCATGTGGTACCCTTCCTGCAGGCTCATCCTGACATCAGGAGCCCCCCCCCAGTTAAAAGTGAGAGGACGTTTCTTCAACTGCTTATATATATATATATATATATATATATATATATATATATATATATATATATATATATATATATATATATATATATATATATATATATTAGTAGCTGTGTGTCGTCTTGTAGCTGTGTATGAAGTGGAGCACATGGTTTTTTTGTTTTTTTTAGCCATGCAATATAATATCCATACACTTTTCGTTTTTGAGTGAGCTGTTAGCCCCTTAACCAATGGTAAATCTGTCCTGCCATTTTGTGCTTATTATCAGCAACAGCATGCAAACATCACGTGACAACTTCTGTCCAATCACATTGTGATATTCACACACCACAGGCGCGAAACGGGAGTGAGTGACGTCTCTAAAAAACATCACCCGTCAGTTCGTTTTACGGGAAGAGAAATGGAGGCGCCGCAGAAACGAAAACGAATAAGCCACGAATTAACACATTCACAACCTTCAAACAGTGATCCTACACCATCTACCAGCACAAATGACAACAGAGAGGGTTTTGTGGAGGGGTCAATTGTCCGCATCACCATGCACAACTTCCTGTAAGTGTCCTATTCGCTCCCCATGTACTTCAAATGTCTTGAATTCACTACAATAGTACATACATGCTCTTACGTGTCAGTTATCGTCATATTACAGCACACTGAATCATATTTGTGATGTTTATTGCTGTTATAGCACCTACGATCACTCAGAAGTTTTCCCAGGGCCCAAACTGAACATGATCGTGGGAGCCAACGGCACAGGGAAGTCCAGTATAGTGTGTGCCATTTGTCTGGGCCTGGCAGGAAAAACAGCCGTCCTGGGCAGAGGAGACAAGGTGAGGAACATCTCATCTCATCACTGATATTTATCAGTTTTATTGAAATTAAGCAGTACATATGTCAATTTAAACTGTCATGATCACCCCAGCGATTTCACATGTGCCTGTTTTCCAGTCAGTTCTAAATCAATAATTTATGGAGTTAAAATAGTGCCAAAACCTCCAATACACACCTACATCAAATGCAACAAATTTGCAGTTTGCAAATGCATAAATAAAACAATTTCACACTTGTCCCTGTGCCTGAAATTCACCGTGGGATTACAGGTATAGCACACAATTGTAATAATTCCTGCAAATTCCATTTTCATAGTGCAGGAAATTCCTTCACACTTTTATTCACTTTACAGTGCAGCTGCAAATTATTAAACCAATAGATACAGATAAACAAATCAAATCAATTAACTTGTATTCGTATCAAACTGTGACTCAAGAAGATGCACGGGTAAATCTACTCTCCCTTTCCCTCTTGTGCAGCTGTCAGAAGTAGTTGAGCGCTTGTTGAGATTAGTTTGAGCGTGCGCAGTGAGGTAGTGCTTTGTTGGATAGTTACTGAACTTAATATGTTACAGACTATAAACCTTTTTAAACCTGTTAATTTGACATGCTAATGGCGTTATACTGCGTCTCTGTTAGTGAGCAATGCGATAAAAGTATTGTTCCTGTTAATAATTAACAAATCTGTTAACATCGCAAGCCTGACATTGGAGCGATCTATAGTTTTGACGCCTTTCATATCTTGGTACTCCATCATTAATCATAAAGCAGCACATTTGTACCACATAGTTAAACACCTGTTACATCACTCATCTCCATCTCTCCATCCAGGGTCTGAAATTAATGGGGGCTCTGCCCCTACATTCAAAATATGCGGGCAAAAAATGCCCACCACATAGAGTTCTTGTTGTTTTATTTATAAAATTTCAAATATACACATCTTAATTGGAATTTTCACTCAACATAATTTGTTTCATGTCAAAGATGTTGCTGAGTCGTTGGCAGATGCTCGTGCCATAAACGCGCACAAACGTACACCCGCTTCTCACGCTCCGCAGCAGTTTGGTGTTGTAACGCTGTCACTCCCTTTGTTATAGCCTAGAGGTTTGCATCAGCCTTAAAATAAAACCCTACCTGCCCCGAACAATACAGACATATTTATAGCTTGAACCTAAAATTGCTTGCTATCTAATTTCTTCTCCAAGCAAGTACTGTTGCAATAGGCTGTATTTTATGTAAGCATATAGGCAGCATTCATAACAGTACTAAAACAGTAAACAAACACAATTTGTACAAGGCACAGCAGCCTCTCAGTACAGAGCAGAAGGAAAAAAAGCGTTGCCTTACCGTTTATTTGCTAAACTTGGTGTAGAACAAGAACTACAATAATATGATACATTGCAACAGTCCCCTCTTTACAGCCTGAACGTGTTTAGAATGTTGAATCTTTGTGATACTTGCACTAAAAACAATCTAGATGCAGCGCAAAGAATGAAACAGAGTGCAGACGTCTCAACGTGCGTTCATCGGTTCATCTCACTTATGCTTCTCTCTGTTTGAAAAGCCTTCTCACCTGCCTGAAGCCAAAAGTACAGGAGGAATGGATGTTTTTAATTTTTTACGTTAATCAGTTCTAAGAGAACACAAAATATAATGTAACCACATTGTAGTTAATAATAATATTAACAAAAATAATATCTGGATAAATAGCCTTTATGTGAAATAATATAAAACATTATTAATAATAAAAAAATCATTTTACATTAACCACTTTTAGTGTATAAATCAAATCTCTTACTAATTTTCATTGTGAGCTGTTTATTTATGAATTGTTTTATTCAAGTGGCATGAAGGAGTTGTTAAATTTTTTTTTAAGCTCTTCATTCCAAATCTGGAGAAATGCTGTCATTGCCTCCATGTCAGTGTACAAGTTTTTAGGCTATGTTAATTTAATAGCCGAAATGTTTGGAAAAATGTGAATGAGAATAAAAGTTTTGTTTCTGTAACAATGCACATTATGCAATGTACATATCAGGCAATTTTGTAATTATTGAAACATACCATTTTTCAGATTAATGAATTGTTTAAATTCTAACATAAAAGGATAATAGGGTCATTTTGTAAGTTGGAATAGAAAAAAAAAATTAAGGGGGGAATTCCCCCTCATTTTCAGAAATGAATTGGAGGCCCTATGTTCGTTGTCTAGTCAGTTCCAAATCAATAATTTATAGAGTTTAAACCGTGCCAAAACTGCCTTTTTTCTCTTCCGATATCAGAAATCTCAGTATCAGCCGATACCAGTGTTGTTGTTTTTCAATTTAGAATATCTTTACATTATTGTGTGGTAACTAATTGGGAGTACTCTTTAATATGTAAAGAAACACAAACCTCTAACTACACATTATTTCAATATAAATGTATAGCATATTAATAATCTCTTTATTATTAACTGTGTATAATGTAGCAGCAAAATTAACAGTAATTCCAGTCTTCAATTGTTCAGTAGAAAAGAAAACAATGTTTTATTCTTGCTGTTTTTTTCTTGTTTCAACTTTTATCTGGAGTTTAAAGGATTCAGATCTTGTTTTTGTTAAATTTTGTTGTAAGACATCAGTCTACTTTTCATTCACTCTGTTATTTTTTGGAACCCATTCAACTTAAATATTGTTATAAATTGTAAACAAATACTAATGATGACAATAATAATAATAATAAATTGGTATTAAAATTATTATTATTTACTTTTAATTTTAAATACAACAGTAATATTTCTAGACTATTATTTTGTTATTCTTAACTCTCCAGGAAGTCCTGTATGCGTCTGTTTGTAGGAAAGTTCACAGTACCTTAATTAGCTTCTTATTCAAATTCTGGTAAAATGCTTCTCCGGTGCTGTTCTAAATGCATATTATAAGTGAACCGAACTATTGCACATCTACAACTGAGATGCTGTTCTTGAGTAGTGCCCAAATATTGCACACCGCTGTGAAGGCAAAAAACAGCAGCGAGTGCATCACCAGCCTGTGCGTGAGTTTGTGTCAACAGAGCAGCACCATTCACTAATGTGCAGGTGCTGCGCATATTATATATTTACTTAAAATTAAACGCAGCCTTTTGTGATTCACAGAGCTATCACATGTCTTCAAGTGGCTTTGAATAAAATCCATGAGTCATATGAACTGCTTTAATGGTGTTTTTATGGTTCTTTTATGTAATTTTTGTAGCTTGACAGTAACAAACATGACTAACACACAGTATCATATTTGGATCGGGTTTGTCGGACCTATAACCGATCCGTCTAAAAGCTTCAGTATTGTATCGGTGCATCCCTATTTAAATTGATGCCAAAACCTCCCACCAACTCATGCATCAAATCCATATTGCACGAATGCATTCAACAAATACACTTGTCAGTTTACAAATGCATAAATAAGATAAGGTTTTGCTTGCAAAGACCACTTTATATTTGATAACAAAGCAACGTTTTAGTCATATGTCTTTCATCAGCCGTTTATCTCTGTAAAGCACTGTTTACCAACCAAGTCCCCCTTGGTTACGGTTGTTCATTCTGACAAGCTATGCAGAACTCCCCATAGGAATTAATGGAAGATTGCCGTGAATAGTGCGGTTTTTGGCAAAATATTCTCATAAATAGAATGAATAATATTATTACGTGGGCTGGAATGAAGTGACATTGTAAAGCATATATATATATATATATATATATGTTTTTTGTGAAAGAAATGGTTACATTTCATAGTAATTTGATTGATAATCGTTTGCCTAAATTTTGATTCACAGTTTTCACAGTGACTTGAAAAAGAGAATAGCGTAATTTAATTGCTATTACGCACCTGATAATATTTTGCGTAAGTGAACAGAACTGCATTTTATGTCTCAATACAGTCACTGTAAAAAAGAAAAACATTGCATTTATAGTAGTGGCTAGGGCTGAAACGATTAGTCGATGTTATAAACAACGTCGACAAAAATGTTTGTTGTCGAATAGTTAGATATATTTTAATGTAACATGAGATCACTTTAAACTCTAATGATGAGTTCAGCACTGCAGCTCGCACCTGACTGAGGAGAGGAAGAATTACACAACTCACAGTCCAGATGCACGCTATACTTTCCAAACAGCTTCAGGTGATGTAGATTACAAAGTATTAGGGAATTATAATGCAAAAATACAAAGTAAATACAGAAGCACTCTTGTTGTGGAATAAGTGGAGCTGGAGCTGCCGCTCCACTTGCATGTCAAGCGTCTTTAAAGGAAACACCCTGACGTTACATCTTAAATGCAGTTATATTTAATATATTATATATTATAGCTTTATTTAAGATCAAATAATATGGAAGCAGATCATGTAAATAACTACAAACTCCGAAACTGGCATTTTTCTGTGCGGTCAGCGCCTCTTCTATGAGTTGTGCGAAAGTCAAAATCTGAGAGTGAGAGACTGATTCTGCATCTGGCTGATGCGCACTCTTTCTCGGGGACGCTCATCCCTCGAGCACACGCTTAATGCAGCTAGATTATAATGCGATTGCTTGCGACTTATTGAATCATAATATATGTCTCTGTGCTTTTCTTATCGTGAAGAAAATTGGCAATATGCAGCTTTATTAATAAGAGAATTTTTTTTTTGTTTGCGTTAAAGATGGATTGAAATAAACAGAAAGGTGAGAGAAGTCTTCGCCCCATTATACACTGCAACAAAATTCTTGATTAGTTTTTTTTGCTTGTTTTCCCAATATAAATATCTAAATCTAAAATATTTAAAACAACGTACATTTATTTTAACAGCTATACTGCAGAAGAGAAAATTTGTTATCTGAGAATATTTAATATAATATTAAAAATACTAATATTTTACACTACACTACATTTTTGCGTTACTGGCAATTTTCTCAGAATAAGTGTTCCCAAACCATTTTTTTGTGACATTTGAAGTATCTACATAGTTTATGCACTATAGTTAAATGGAAAAATATTACGTCGACATGAAAAAATCGGATGGAAACATAGTTATTGTATTAGTAAAACGGGATCGTAATGCCATTAATCAAAGCACATTATTGACGCTTGCGATAGATTACAGCTAGGGATGCACCGATCCAATACCCGGATCGGTATCGGCTCCAATACTTTTATAAAATGTTTTGGGCTATTTTGGAAGTCCTTGTGGTCGCGTAGTGATTCGCCTCAATCTGGGTGGCGGAGGACGAATCCCATCTGCCTCCTCGTCTAAGACCGTCAACCTGCGCATCTTATCACATGGCTTGTTGAGCACGTTACCACGGAAACATAGCGTGTGTGGAGCCTTCACGCCATTTATCAAGGCTTCCACACTCAACTCACCATGCTGCTCTGTTTACACATTAGGGCTGCACAATTAATAGAAATAAAATCGAAACCACGATATGACCTTGTGCGATTATTAAATTGCAACGGGCTGCGATTTAATTAAATGAATAAATAGTCTGCTCTCTTCAAAGTTTATTTGCGCTGCTCAGTCCAGTCTATATTAAATTGGCACATTGTTACAGTGTTTTCAGAGCGGTTCTATGCTCCACAACTCCCTCTCATGCTTAGAGTAACAGAAGTGCTCTGAGTTCTGTTCCATTTGCTTACGTGCGCTAAACGCTTTATTTACACTAAACTGGCACGTCCTGCGTAAAGCGTTTTTTATTATTATCTGCGATAGCAGCATCTCAGTCTCCGCAAGGCACAGGTATCATAATAATATTGCAGAATACAAGATGGGGTATAATTCAAACATCTTAATTACATGACTGCTGCATTAACAGTAACACTTGTAGAGTCCATAAACATCTCATCTCTTCTCCTGTCATTTGTTTACCTCATGAGAGAGCGTGTCGCACGTATTACACTCCCCACGGAAACAAGTGAACGCGGAACTAATATTACCAACATCCAACAAAATGAAAAGGAAGGAACATACATATAATAAATCTATCAAAGATTGAGTTAACAATAATATAATGCATTGCTAAATTAAATATAATAAAATAAGGAGTAAAAATAATTAAATTAAATGGTGACAAACTAATAAAAATAATTGATTAAACTAATCCAAAAATTTGGATATGAAGAAGAATTTATTTGTTTGTGGTTGAACTGAAAAAAAGGTCTCAGTTGGTTCTTTTTAAGAGGGTTCAAGTGTGAAAACCCCAGTAGCCATTTTGCAGTTGAACATGTGGAAAACATTACCATCATAATCGCAATATTTTTGTAAATAATCGCAATATTACTTTTTGTCCAAATCGTGAAGCCCTATTACACACACGCTTGGGCTATTTTTAACATTGAGCGCTACTAACGAACAACATCTAAGATGTTGATGCTCGATTGTTCACTTATAATATGCATTTAGAATGGTGCCGGAGGTGCATTTTACCAGAATTTGAATAAGAAGCGAATTAAACTAGTGTGAACTTGCCTACAAACTTACAGGACTTCCTGGAGAGTTCAGAATGTCAAAATAAAAGTCAGAGAGTTTAAAGTTAACCCTCTGGCGTCTGAGGGTATTTTGGGCCCTGGAGAAGTTTTGACATGCCTTGACATTTGTGCTTTTTTCAGTTTCTTAAAAACATATTAATGGCTAAAGTCTGATAACACTGTATTCAGCACAAACTGGGCTATAATAATATGTGAGCAACATGTGTGTACATGTTTGTATTTTTGAGAAAATAACATTTATGCATGGTTTTTGAAAAAACTACAATTTGAAGTCACTGAAATAAGGTCATATAACGATAGTAAACATTTGTCCACAAGACTTTTGAGAACTGGATCTTGTAGCCTAGAGTTTTTGCTACAAAATGATGTGAAAATCATCCTGATCACTCATTCATACAAAACAATATAGTAATTAACTTTTGTAAGACACTTTTAGTGTTGAAAGCTAATATGCGATGAGGCGTGAATGATCATGAATAATCATTGTATTTCATTGTAATTCACACATGAGAGACAAAGACCCTCCCCTGGGACTATCAATGAGGGATAGAGAATGAATGTGAGGAGACTTAATGATCCAAATCAAGTTTTAAGTTAAAAGAAGTAATCTGACTATACATTTTCTTTACATTAAGTAAAGACTTTACTTAATTTTAGACTTACACTACAGTTAAAATAAGTCTCTTCTGCTCACCAAGACTGGATTTATTTGATCCAAAATAAAGAAACAACATTGATATTCTGAACTCTTTTTACAATTTAAAAGCCTAGTAAAAGCCTAGTAGTTTAATAGCCTAGTAAAAACTGTACATCGCTTTGTTTCAAACAGATTGCATTGCAGGAGAATATTTGTTTTAAATTTGAATTGTTTTATTTAAAAGTAGAAATCTTAAGCATTCTTTAGACATGCGTTTCATGTTTGTGTGATAAGTATTCGCAGAGTTTCAGTTCATTTTTGTGACGTGTTTCTGAAATTTGCTCATGAACACAGAGACTGCTGAAAGCTCACCCTTTTTATTTTCTTTATTTTCCAAAAGCACAAGATTTTGTTGTGATTGTGAGTGTACACAAATAAAAGTAGACCCTTTATAGTCTCTAATGTTTTACACTTATCTGTATACCCAAAAATGATGGAGTATTTTAAGTTGTTTCTGCTGTAATTACGAAAATATCCAGCAGGACTTGCCGGCGCGTCCGTCGACCCCAGAGGGTTAAAGGTGCATGGTTGAAATATATTACTGTTGTATTTAAAATTCTAAAAGTCAATAATATTAATAATGTATTATCATTTGTTTACAAATTATAACAATATTTAAGTTGAATGGGTTCTAAAAAATAACTGCGTATGAAAAGTGAACTGATGTCTTACAACTAAATTGAACAAAAAAGATCTGAATCCTTTTAAGTCAGATACAAGTTTAATGTTTTTTGCACACAAAAAAATCTAAAACTTTTCTACTGGGCACATTCCTTCTTTTCTGAACACTTAGACTGGAATTAATAGTTTGTAAATTTATATTGAAATAATGTGTAGTTAAAGGTTTTTGTTTCTTTATATATAATTATAATCTCTCAGTGAGGTATAGATATTCTAAACTTATTATGCAAAAAGACTACGAATTTTCTCAAAAAATACAGAATCAAACCAATTGTACATACAGTGCATAGTGAATAAGACATTTACTCATAGCACACATGAAGCGCTTTAACTTTGAAGTTGCACCAGAGATTATTTAGCAGAGACGGGCCACTTCTATTAAAGTGAATTGGAGAAATTAGAACGTCCAATTGCAGAAACAAATCAGCAAATGGGGAAAATGTATCGGTATTCAAACATTTTTTTATTATCGATATCAGCCTTTGCAATATATTGGTCGACCACTAATGTACAGTGCTGAGAAAATGTATTTCTTCTGTTTTTGTGTATATCTCATACTAAATTGTTTCGAAAAATCTAACTAAATCTAACATAAAACAAAGACAATCTGAGTAAACACAAAATGCCATTTTTAAATGATAATGTTATTTATTGAAGCAAAAAAGTAATCCAATACCAATTGGGCCTGTGGGAAAAAGTATTTGCCACCCCTCCCTAGTTACTAAATCCCAAATCTATGAAACTGCATTCATAATGGGATTCAGCTGGACTAGACACACCCAGGCCTGATTACTGCCAGCCCCGTTCAATCAAATCAACACCTAAATAGAACTTTTTCAGCAGCATGAAGTTGGCTAAAATTTCTCACCCAGTAGCACACTATGCCAAGGTCGAAAGAAATTCCAGAAATGATGAGGAAAAAGTTAGAAAGCTATTTCAAAGACTCTGGGACTCCGCAGTGAGCGTCATTATCTCAATGGAGAAAACTTGGCACAGTTCCAAAAAGGGCTGCAACTAACAATTATTTTGATATTCGATTGAACTTACAATTATTAGAAATATTGCGACAATGAATCATTAGCTCTTAATCAATTATTCCGCTTATAAACCGACTTAAAAGGTTGTATTCAATATTCATAATAACAATAAAGGGGTAAACACATTTTCAGATGAATGAAACGGGAAAAAAGAGTGAAAACTGAACAAACAGTGAATCGGGTAAATTGTTTTGCTTTATTGATTTTGTTTTAAAAATGTAATTAATTTATTTAAACATGAAAAACATAAGCAAAAGACATTTCTAAATTCAAATTGCACTTTTAACAAAAAAAGCAATAAAACAACGAAGTGATAAAAAAATCTTAATTAATCACCTCCCCAAATCCAGACATTTACCGTGAAAACATTGAATTTATAGTTGTTGTTGTTGCTAGTTTGTATGTTTGAGTTGAGAAATACACATTTCAGCATTATCAGTAATCTATTTGTGCATATTCCTTGGTAACCAAGTAAGTTGACTCATGTTACCATTTGATTATTATATCGCAAGCGCATATCTCAATATTAGCCTCAATAATCGCAATATGACATTTTCCCAAAACGTGCAGCCCTAGTTTAAATGATTGTACCTAAGATAAAAAAAGTCCTCCCATGTAATCTCCAGAGACTGAACATCATCGAGAAAAGAAACGGGTCCTTGTGACAACACCTTTTATGCAACGCTTTAGAATAAATCGGACAATAATTTACATGTGAATAATGTTACTAAGAATTTTTATAGTCGTTTAAATTAGAATAAAAACATATGATAAAGATAAAGTATTTGTATTGTTAAAATTACAATACAAAAGTATTGTTAAAATTTCCCAAATACCGATTTTCTGAAAGTTGGTAGGGACATGTCATCCCCACCTAAATCTATGCACCTATGAGCTGTGTGTGTGTGTCTGATATATATATATATATATATATATATATATATATATATATATATATACACACACACACTCACCTAAAGGATTATTAGGAACACCTGTTCAATTTCTCATTAATGCAGTTAAACCAATCACATGGCAGTTGCTTCAATGCATTTAGGGGTGTGGTCCTGGTCAAGACAGTCTCCTGAACTCCAAACTGAATGTCAGAATGGGAAAGAAAGGTGATTTAAGCAATTTTGAGCGTGGCATGGTTGTTGGTGCCAGACGGGCCAGTCTGAGTATTTCACAATCTGCTCAGTTACTGGGATTTTCACGCACAACCATTTCTAGGGTTTACAAAGAATGGTGTGAAAAGGGAAAAACATCCAGTATGCGGCAGTCCTGTGGGCGAAAATGCCTTGTTGATGCTAGAGGTCAGAGGAGAATGGGCCGACTGATTCAAGCTGATAGAAGAGTAACTTTGCCTGAAATAACCACTCGTTACAACCGAGGTATGCAGCAAAGCATTTGTGAAGCCACAACACACACAACCTTGAGGCGGATGGGCTGCAACAGCAGAAGACCCCACCGGGTACCACTCATCTCCACTACAAATAGGAAAAAGAGGCTACAATTTGCAAGAGCTCACCAAAATTGGACAGTTGAAGACTGGAAAAATGTTGCCTGGTCTGATGAGTCTCGATTTCTGTTGAGACATTTAGATGGTAGAGTGAGAATTTGGCATAAACAGAATGAGAACATGGATCCATCATGCCTTGTTACCACTGTGCAGGCTGGTGGTGGTGGTGAAATGGTGTGGGGGATGTTTTCTTGGCACACTTTAGGCCCCTTAGTGCCAATTGGGCATCGTTTAAATGCTACGGCCTACCTGACCATGGTTTCTGACCATGTCCATCCCTTTATGGCCACCATGTACCCATCCTCTGATGGCTACTTCCAGCAGGATAATGCACCATGTCACAAAGCTCGAATCATTTCAAATTGGTTTCTTGAACATGACAATGAGTTCACTGTACTAAAATGGCCCCCACAGTCACCAGATCTCAACCCAATAGAGCATCTTTGGGATGTGGTGGAACGGGAGCTTCGTGCCCTGGATGTGCATCCCACAAATCTCCATCAACTGCAAGATGCCATCCTATCAATATGGGCCAACATTTCTAAAGAATGTTTCAGCACCTTGTTGAATCAATGCCACGTAGAATTAAGGCAGTTCTGAAGGCTGAAAGGGGTCAAACACAGTATTAGTATGGTGTTCCTAATAATCCTTTAGGTGAGTGTGTATTTATATATATATATATATATATATATATATATATATATATATATATATATATATATTATATTATATTATATTATATTATATTATATTATTTTTTTTTTTTTTTTTTTTAGGTTGGCTTGTATGTGAAGCGAGGATGTAATAAAGGCTTAGTCGAGATTGAGCTGTAAGTATATATTTGTGCAACCTCCTTTTTAAAGTCTTTGAAGAGCGTTTTATTTCATCTTTATTGTACCATGTGTTCAGATACAGAGCAAGTGGAAACTTGATAATCACCAGAGAGATCCAGGTTGAGAACAACCAGTCGACGTGGATGATCAATAAAAAGCATGCCAGTCAGAAAGCTGTGGAGGAGGCTGTGAAAGAGCTGCACATTCAGGTTGGGAACTTGTGTCAGTTCCTACCACAGGTGAGAGCTTTATTCGCTATGAAATATTTCTATATAGTCTTGGAAAAGCTTCCAAGATAAAATTAGTTTTTAAATGCATTCGTCTTTCATTGCGCTGTGTTTGTTCTGGAATCACAGGAGAAGGTTGGTGAGTTTGCGAAAATGAGTAAGATTGAGCTCCTCGAAGCCACTGAGAAATCTGTCGGCCCACCAGAAATGTACGAGTTTCATTGCACACTCAAGACTTTTCGCAACAAAGAGAGGGAACTGGAGGTAAACATTTTCTTTTTGGAAATCTGCATTCTATTGTGTGATTTTAAGACACGACAGGCATTTCTTTTAACACTGTCCCATCTCCTACAGAACGTGTGTAAGGAGAAAGCCAACTTCCTAGAGAAGGCCAGACAGAGGAACGAGAGGAACAAACTGGATGTGGAACGCTACTACATAAAGAAGAGACACTTAGACAGAATTCAGATGCTGGAAAAGAAGAAACCCTGGGTGGTGCGTGCCAATCTTACTTGACTAAACATTTCAGTCACCTTACGAATTTAACAATCCTCATTTATACTATGGGTTTTTTGAATGCTTCATTCTGATTGGTTCATGGATGTTCTAAGGTGTGCAATTACTTTTTAAGAAAATACACGGCTTTGAAGTAGTGCCAGGTCTTGACAGTATAACTGTTCCATATCAATTTGCCAAATTATTTCAGTTATTTCAAAGAGCCCTACAGGCTACCACAACAAAATAACCAATAAAAAAACAAACAAACACTGGATTAAGTAAATTGGTTAAGAACATCAAACAATGTCTGAAATATCCTACATTTATTTCAGTTTCGGTTAAAAAGAGCCCTCGCGCTCCCTCGTCTCATCAGCATTTAGACGCTCACACACATACATACGCACTCGTACACACAAACTTTGAGACTCGAGTCAAGACCAACAAATAGAGCCGTATCCCACGACTTGATCAATACAGTTTCTATTATCAGAAATAACGTAATGTTTCAATGTATTTCGCCCTAATCAGCCTCACATAGGTACTAGGTAACTAGCAACTAAGGCTTGAGCTGTGTCAGCGCTAGATACTCTTGATCAATACAACAGTTTTTATATTATCTGAAAAATAGCACCCACCCTCCTCTCTCTCTCTCTCTCTCTCTCTCTCTCACACACACACACACACACACTCCAACACACATGGACACCCAGACATTATACACTTACATGCACACTTAATCGCGAGAGAAAAATCAGAGCCGCCGTGTTAGTGCATTCCTGCATCTCATTAGGGTTGAAAAAAGTTGTTAAGGTTTACAACTGGTTTATCGCTGCTGCTGAGAAGTGCTTAAACTTGCATCTTGGTGATTTTAAGCGATGTTGCATCTAAAGAGAGCTGCAACAAATTAAGGTAATCCCACAGGCGATCCCTCTCAGTTTCTGAGTTTCTCTCTTTCGATCCCTCAAACACAAACTCTCACATAGTTCTAAAGTGATGTTTTGAACTAGCAACGAAGACTAGGACTGTGTTAAAGCAAGACGCTGTAATAAAGAAAGTAGTTCTTCTCAAAAGAGCGTTTTAGGGACAAAAAAACTGAAAACGTCTTGAGATAAAACCCTGAACAATGTCTTAAGGTGTGAGATCCTTGGCATAAGTGGAATAATTGACCGTTGTATTGTTTAAAAATAATGCACACCCGAGGTGTAACGATCACTCCTCTGCACGTCGTGACAGCATTACCACATCGGGTGTGCATTCTTTTTCAACAATTCATCGGTCCATCATCGATTATTCCTTACATAATTCTATTAACCATAATTTGTGTTTTTTTTTTTTTTTTTTTCACCCAATTTGTTCACCCAAAATTATTCTGTCATTACATACTCACCCTTGCTTGTACAAGGCCATATGAGTTTATTTTTTCTTATTTGAAACAACAACAAGAAGAAGAATTTAAACAAGATTATACTTCATATATACTATATAAGGTTAGATTATTTACTCTAGCCATCACTGGATGATATATTGTGTATATGTATCTTTTCATATAGCATACACTAGGGCAGGGTTCCAGACTGCGACCAAAATGGGACCATTTTTTGAGAATATGCGAGTTCAAATTTTATGCTCGTGCAACAGAACGCCGTTGTATCAACAGCAGCTGCTGCAGTCCGTAACTTATGTTCAAAATGAACGCGTATATCATGAATCCGTTTTCCAAATCGTGTTTTTTACTTATCCTGAATCACTACGGTACACCTATAATAAGTGTTTATATTCTGACTATTTTATCCCGGGCTCGGCTTGGCTGCGATGTTGCCCAGTGCCTGCGTGACTCGCCATAGACATTAACGGAGAGAAGTAGCTCCGGCTACAGTGTTCTTCCGCAAGAAACGTGCAGTTTATTTTTAAACAACGTACACGTCACGCGCATTGCACACTAGTGGTGAAACGCGCCACTTCCAAATTCACGAATTAAAATGAAAAAGTCAATTGCTGAATACTTTAAAAAACAAAGTGTGGAAGTCAAGGATGCTGGTGGAAAGGACCAGCCAACGAGCCAGCACACAGACACAACTGATGACGAGAGCACAGGTGCGGACAGGGAGGAACCGAGTGAGCAAAGGAAAAAGAAAAGGCACAACTTCCAGCAGCAATGGCTTAGACCCGTGGTTGCGATACGAGGCTAATGCCATGCATTGTTTGTACTGTAAACGTGTGGCCCATCCATTGCAGGTCATTCTAAATTTGTTACAGGGTCTACGCAATTTAAAATTGAGTCTATTAAACTGCACAATGAAAGCAAAAAACATTTTTTTCTCACAAAACACCGAACCCCTTCCTACGTCTTTTCAGCGGTTAGATGAGAGTAATCGCTCGACAGAGGTAAAGGAACTGATTATAAAATGTAACACTGTTTATAACATAGCAAAAGAGGAACTCCCGTTCACAAAATTCAAATCAGAAATTATACTGATGAAAAAGAACAGGTTGAATGTTAATCCCACTTATGCCAACGACATGGCCTGTGCCCAATTTATAGGAGTGATAGCAGACAATCTGCGAAAAAAGACGGCTGAAAAAATTTCCTGTGAAGACAGTAAAATTATATATCAAACATTAAAAAACAAATGTTTTTATAATAGTTTTTTTGATTTGATAGTTAAAAGATTAAAACATTTTGCTAACATGAGGTCTTGTGTCACTGTCAGTCTTTTTACATCAGTGCAAAACTAGGGTATGCAGATTAAGACCACTATTCATTAGCATGCATTGATTAATCCCATGGCATGTAGCAGGAAAAAAAAAGGTGCGACCAAATCATATGCTAGTGCGACCAACTGAGAAAGTTGGTAGCACCAGTGCAACCAGTGGAAAAGTTAGTCTGGAGCCCTGCACTAGGGTTGTCACAATACCATAATCATATCTTACGATACTATACCAGCTAAAGTGTCACATAACCACACGATAGTGTGTTGATTCTTAACACCGTTTGTAATCGTGGTTCTTAGAAACTAGCTATTCCACTTGTTTCTCCGGAAGTGGTGCAAATAACTGATGGATGAACTGGAAAAAAGCTCAAATGAATGAACTTGTTACCTAATATATTCTTAGTTTGATGTGGGGAAAAAAAACACACATCAAAACAGCCAGTTCAAATGGCAATGGCTTTAAACTTTTATTCCATTATTTCTGTGATTTAGTTGAATGTTGATAATACAAAAATAAAAGATATTGTAACGTTGAAAAGACTGTTTTGAGCAGCTGTTTCATTATTATCACCTCTTCAGCCCCTCTCTCCTGGTAAACAGCTGCGCGAATGCAGATTACACACACACCGGATAGATTGCAAGCCTCAAGGACGTGATCAAACCTATTTGGGCTGTGTTTCCCAGAAGCAAGTGACATCATTTTAGAGCAGAAACGAAAACTGTTCATTTTGACACTGTATTTGATTAATAGAAATATAAGAAAGAGGAGTGGTTGGACTTTATCATTGTAGGGCGGTTGTGGTCACACACTGCCGACTCACATTTTTGTACAAACACCATGTAAAAGTGAATTTTGCATTATAGGTCCGCTTTAAACACTTTGTAGACACTCACGGCATATGGGTTTTCTGGTCTCATCAGGCAAAACCCCAAATAATTCCAAATCTTGCTACATGAATTGTGATGTGTAAAAAGCTTCTCACTCTCCAAAGTATTACTTAAATCCATATTATCCATAAGGCAACACAACTGGCAAATTAACATTCAGATGTGTGTGTTTGAAGCATGAGAAAACCACTCATTGAAAAATCAACCATGCCATATAAGGTGCAAATTCTAAACAGTATTTTGAAACTTTAGTATCACGATACTACCGTAGCACCGGTAAACCGTGCAACCCTAGCATACAGAATGTATTTTCAGTTATAAATGTCATTATGTGGTTTGACAGCTTAAATTAAAATCTATTCAAGGCTACATACAGAGACATTGCGTAATAAACGTCGCCATTTCTAATCGTTCTGTTTGCGCAGTTCATACACAAACCTATAAACTCCTCAACATCACTTTGTTTATTCTTTTTTTATTCTTCCAATTTGGAATGTCCAATTCCCAATGTGCTCCAAGTCCTCGTGGTGCCGTAGTGACTCTCAGATGCCTCCGGAGACATAGCGCGTGTGAAGGCCCACGCCATCCACTGCTTCAATCTAAGCACCACTCGCCACACGCTCCACCAAGAGCAAACCACATTATAGCGATCATGATGAGGTTACCCCATGTGTCTCTACCCTCCCTAGCAACTGGGCCAATTTGGTTGCTTAGGAGATCAAGCTGGAGTCCCACAGCACGCCCTGGAATTCGAACTCGCAAACTCCAGGGGTGTTAGCCACCAGCGTCTTTCACTGAGCTACCCAGGCCTCCCACTTTGTTCATTCTTAACGAAGTACAAAACTATTTTTCAGGTGTAAGGTGACTAATCCACAACTTTGGACTACCACCTGCACCGCATCAATACTTCTTTTAGTATCAAGTACAATAAATGTTAAAATGATCTTCCAAAGTTATTACGCCGACTACATTAAACAGAAGGTCAACTGACAGTGAATTGAAAGCACACACATTATGCTTCTAATTGCCAATGTTTAAAAAAACATAGAGAAAATAAGGTGCCTATCAATAAATCAATGAATGGATTATTTATGACATTACTAGATTTCGCATGTCTCGTCATTCATGACAAATCAATGGGCCTTGACCCACAATATTTCAACAAAATAAGATTTGAGGGCTATGAGGGAAGGAAATATACCTTCTTTCAGTTTAAAAAAAACCTTGTATGTAATTTTGTGTCAGCTCAACCCGAGGTCCCTGGATCAAAATGTTGTTTTGGATCATTTTAAATGCTGGCAAAAAATGAATATAAACGATAATGGAAGAAAAATATTAAATGGCTTGGATCAATATTAACAGAGTAATCTATTTTGTAGAGGGTGATCAAAATGACGATTTTTCGCCTATAAATTTGCCACAAAACAAATAACCTTAGAAAGGTGGTTGCATCGTTATTTTATTTTTACAAAGGGAAAAGGAGGTCTATTACTAAAATAATTCATTTTCAGTAACTCTTGTTGCATTATATGCCAATAGTGTGAGCCTACTGGTGGAAAAATTGCTTTTTTGTTTAGTTTAAAGATATATTAATATCCTATTAGATTCTGTTTAAGAACAAACTTTCCTTGTTGTTTTTTAATTTTTAAGGTCCCATATGGTTAAATCCGAGAGATCTCAATGTGGCTCCTTACATAAATTAACTTTGCTCATTTTCATTGGTTGAAAACAAAATACACATTGTATGAAGCTAGTTTTTCTTGTTCAACAAAATAAAAGTCTAATCTACAAATAAAGTTAAAACTAGAAATCTACCTTTTATATAAAAACAATTGTTAAAATCCAAAAATACAATATTATTAAGAAAAAGCAACATCTGGCTCTTCAGTTGGTTCAATACCTATATCTCAGTAAGTATTCATTCATGGCATTTATTATTTTGGCTTTCATCATCATCATCATTTATGTTTATCTTCCTTTCAGAGAAAATATTGACAAATTTAAAACAAATCAGCTGGGGAAGTCTCTGAAATTTGGTTGATTTGACATGGAATAACCCTTATGCTATTTTGAAAAAGAATACATTGTTGGGCATTCTGCAATATATATTTTTCTTTGTTTTTCATTGAAATGAGTTTGGAATG
Source organism: Xyrauchen texanus (assembly GCF_025860055.1). Taxonomy (NCBI): domain Eukaryota; kingdom Metazoa; phylum Chordata; class Actinopteri; order Cypriniformes; family Catostomidae; genus Xyrauchen; species Xyrauchen texanus. The sequence continues at coordinate 8,788,172 of NC_068318.1, read as the reverse complement.
ACATGAAAATTAGCAAATTATGAGAATTTTCATTTTTGGGTGAACTCACCCCTAAACTTAAAATATATGCCTTTGATTATATGAAATGTACATATTGCATGTATTTAAAGCCTTTTAACTCTGGTTTTAGGAGTATGAAACTGCTCGTAAGGAACTTGAGGGAGTGAAGAAAGAAAGAGAAGAAATGAAGAGGACGTTGAAGTCGCTGAAAGAAGCTCAGGAGCCGCTGCTTAGAAAGATTCGTTCAGTGGACAGTCAACTCCAGCCCATTGAGCACCAGATGAAGGAGTTGGTCAGCACACTTCACAAACCGTACATTATTAAGCTGAATCTTTTGTGTTTTTCAAATGTCATGAACCTCACCATTTTTTTTATTTTTTTTTCCCAGACTGCCAGTATCAGAGATGCTTCACAGAAGTGTAAACAGAAGCATGAGCAGCTTGAAGTGAAGAATAAAGAGGTATGTTTTGAAAGGTTAACCCAGTAAAAGACATTTACTGTCTACAGCAGAGCACATATAGCTAGACATATAAAGAGGGGAGATTTTGATTTTACATTGACTTTAAATAGGAAAGACAATGATAATCACGCACCATCCAGGCAATAATGACTGAATATTTTTTTATCACCTGATTAACAGTATTAAAACACTGGTATAAAATGCTGATCATTCTCTTTAATGATCAGGTCGATGACATAAGGCAGGAATTTAGTCTGAAGCAGACAGAGGAGGCAGACCGACAGAAGCGGATTGGACACACGCTCCTCATGATCAAAGACCTGCAGACAGAGCTGCAGAGCATGGGCGACCAGGAGGATGTCACACCTCAGATCGAAACAGTCAATGCCAAGCTGAGGAATATTCAAGAAGAAAAAGCCAAACTGGAGGGGGAGAGATTGGATTTTCGGCGAGATAAAGATGAAGCCACCGGAGAACTTAAACGTAATGCGTTTCATTATTTAAATTGTAAACGACATATGTATTGTTTGTATGGATGAGGACACGTTTTGTTCCTTTATTTCCCGTTGTGGAGAAACCTTTAACATTTAGTATATCAATAATGTACTGCATTTTAATTTGTTGAATGTTCTGTTAAAGGTTTGCAGAATCGCTTGAGGAGTCTGGAGGACATGATGAGGATAAAAGAGGAGAAACTGCGCAATCGTTTTCGTGACACTTACAGTGCTCTCATGTGGCTGAGGAAGAACCGCGATCGTTTTGAAGGCAATGTCCATGAGCCCATGATGTTGGTGGTGAGAGCACAATAGCTAATTCAGTGGCATGTGTTTCAGGAGCGTTTTCGTTTTGAAAATGTCAAGTTTTTAAATATATATAATATAATATAATTATTTTTTTCTAAATTCAGTTTAGTTTTAGTTTGTTTTAATGTCGCATAAATAGTTATTTTCTTTTTTGTTGTTATTGTATTTATTTTATTTAGTATATATAAAAGTTTTTGATGCCATTTGGATTTAGTTAATCGTTTGTTCTGTTATTTATTTTTCTATTTTTGACAATAAACAGAAATTAGGCATTGGTGATTAATATATCAGACCATCCAGTACTGATTGAAAATGCAAAAACTACATTTTGATACTTGGACTGTTGATTTAACGCGTGAATGCTGTGTGAAAAAATAACAAATAGCTATTAATAATGTCCCCATCACCGCTGGATGGAGGGCTTTTCGGGGGGGGGGGGGTGATTTCTCTGCAAATATTTATGTGTTTTGCCAGTCTGGTGGATCTCGTTCTTTCTTTTTTTCTCTAGATAAATGTACGTGATCCACGACACGCAAAATACATTGAGAGCCACATTCCTTTTAATGACTTGAAAGCCTTCGTATTTCAGAGACAGGAAGACATGGAGAATTTCATGTCTGAGGTGAGAGGCTCGGGGTTAGTAAAGAATCTTTTATTTTGGATAAGCATTTTGTGACAGTAGTGTGTTGAGTTCTGGTCTATTCTCAGGTGCGAGACTCACTGAATTTAAGAGTGAATGGCGTCATTGCTCCTTCTGAGTCATGTGCTAAACGACCACCATCACGATCCCTCGACTCCTTAAAGTGAGACCCTCTTCTTAACCAGTTATTCTCTCTGGTTCAATACAAGGAGCCTTGTTTGTTTTCAGTAATTGTTTTGATGGTTGATTTTGCTTTGTTGCAGGCGATATGGCTTCTTCTCATACTTGCGTGAGCTGTTTGATGCTCCTGAGGATGTCATGAGTTATTTGTGCCATCAGTACAGGGTCAATGATGTTCCTGTCGGAACAGAGAAGACCAAGAACATGATTGAGATGGTACATTTCACACAGTTTTGTCAGCTGGAAAGTCTGTGAAATAGACTTAAGAGCACTTTTAAGGACCTATTAAACGCAACAGTTTGCAAACATCCTTTAGGGGCATTTTACTGGAAACATCATAGGCGGCTTATTACATAGCTTAAAATGTATACCTTTGCTGTGTGTTATGTTCATGTTGCACGTCTCTGAATAGACAAGAGAGATAACAAATACAGTGTCTGTTTTTGAAAAAGCACAAATTACATTGTGCAAGTCAAGTATGCTGTACAGGTTATATGATTGACATGTATGTACTTGAGATCAACAATCCATTATGTGATCATGTTCACTGCTGGTTCAGATTGTCCATTCAGAATGACTAAATATTGAGAATCTAATTGTAGTTAGTGGCCAAATGTACAAAACCAAATGATTAAAAGGTTTCACAGATTTAAATAGTTTCTGTTTTGTTTTGTTTTTTTGTCAGGTGATTAAAGAGGCTCAGTTGAGGACGATCTATACAGCAGAGGAGAAGTACATAGTGAAGAAATCATCTTATTCTAATAACGTGGTGTCCAGTAACTCTGCCCTGCGACCCTCTCAATTCCTCACCACGGCCATAGATGCAGATGAGAGACAACAGCTGGAGGAGCAACTGCGGGTGAGACAGCCACTTGTCCCACTGTCTCCTCCTTTTAAATATTTAAAAAGTATTAAATCATATTGGTGTAACTTCAGGCCGTTAACAGTATTTAAAGTCTTCAATTACATTTCCAGCGGTATTAAATAGTTTGTAAGGTTGAATAAATTAGTTTATTTCAATATCTCTTTTGCAGAGTGATTATCGAATGAGATAATACATGTGATATGTGTGCTCCAGAGCGAAGGAGTGACACTTTTCTGTGTACATGCACGGGGCTTATGAAATATGACTCGTCATAATTCATGAATCATGAGCTGTTGTTAAAACAAAATGCTGCAGTTCATATACAAGTGCAATTCCAAACATTTGTATCTGCTACAATTCATTATATAAATCTAAAGACGTGATCACAAAAAGTGTGGAGATGACAGCATTTTACCAGATTTTAAGTGAGGTACAATGTAAACGGTTGAATAAACACTTCAAAAGAATGGCTCCTTGTGAATATGACAGATATATTTTTCTACTATATTAATCAAATCTAACCCTCAAAATAATAATAATTCAATATTATATTACAATAATAAGCTAGACTGGGACCCACAATAATTTTAATAATAAAATAAAGTAATATTCAAATGGTTTCCAACATAAATTAAAATGTAAATAAAATAAATGAAAATAAGTAAGTGAAGTTGTAGTTTGTGCACATCTTGTTAATTCACCAAAAAATTTATAGGTTAATAATCCTTATTATTAGGCCTGCTGTATTGGTGGAAATAAATCAAAGTGATTAAATATAATTCGTCCTTGTGTTTAATGTAAAACAAAATGCAGAATACATGCCTTTTTATATTTTAACTAGATTGTTATTCCATGCTTTTGGTTAAAAAGATGATTCCTCTGATTTAAAAACAATTTAGCAGAGGAAATATATAATTATAAGAAATATAATATACGTTATTGTGGCAGAGGAAAGCATTAAAGGGATAATTCTCCCAAAAATGTCTTACTTACTCACCCTCATGCCATCCCTTTTATTCTGCAGAACACAAATGAAGATTTTTAGAAAAATATTTCAGTTAATAATAAAATTATAAAGCAGCATGAATGTAATCCATATGACTCCAGTGGTTAAATCAGTGTCTTCTGAACCAATATGATAGGTGTGGGTTAGAAACAGATCAATTTGACTATAAAACTTACACATTCTACTTTTTGGTTATTCAAATTTGTTTGTGCATATCGCCACCTACTGGTGAGGGAGGAGAATTGGTAGTAATAAAGGACTTTATCTGTTTCTACCCACACATATCGTATCACTTCTGTAGACATGGATTTAAACACTGGAGTCAGATGGATTATTTTTGTGTTGCCTCGATGTACTTTTAGGAGCTTCAAAGTTCTGGCCACCATTCACTTGCATTGTATGGACCTACAGAGCTTAAACATCCTTGTAAAAATCTTAATTTGTGTTCTGCAGAAGAAAAAAAGTAATATACATCTGGGATGGCATGTGGGTGAGTAAATAATGAAAGAATTCTAATTTTTGGGTGAACTAACCTTTAATTAGACAATACAAAAGTGGCTTTAGAAGCCACTATTGTTTATTTCCATATTATTGAACAAAAACCTATAATTGACACAGTCCACATAAATCCATTTTGCAATTGAATTGATGGCTTTTCTAAGGACATTTTTTGGAGCGTCTCACTTGTGTCATGTCATTAACACAGAAAACGTAGTTTGGAACTTTTAAAAAAATAAGACCCCCTGCAGTCTGAGACCAATACATGTGTGATGAGCTCAGATTTGACCTCTCATTCACAGGCAGCTGAGAGGAAGGTGCAGATTATTGATGACCGGATGAATGCCATTCACCAGCAACAAGCTCAACTGGACCGCCGTGATAATGAGCTGCGTGCCAAGAAGAAACAACTGTCTGAACAGAAGGGCAAGAAGAGACAACTGGAGCAGAAGATCAGTACAAAACAAGACAGGTACATTTCCATAACATCTCTTTCTACTTTCCCATCATCCTCTTCTGTACTAAGGCAAGCATCACTATTACCATTGCTCATAATAAGAGTTAGGGATTTGGACAAACCCCAAAACACCTTAGCAACTACACAGCAATGCCCTTGCAAACACCCACAACACTGGCAGCGAGTTTTGCATAAGCACCACTTATATTTTCTTGTTAAAATCTGGCTCGTTTTCTCTGTGAAGTTTGAGGCAGATGCAACAGAATGAGATCAACCTGCAGGCTGTTGAAGAAGAGACAAACGCCAAGATCTCTGCTGTAAACAACAAGAAGGTGGCCATAATGCAGGAGTACTTGACTTGCATGAAGGTGTGTTTGACTGTTTTCTTTCCATGGATGATCCGATCACATGTGGTCAGGCGAGATGCATCTCCATTTACACCTGGTAAATTTTGGGCAGAATGTTCCATTATTTCTGTGGGGTACTTGTAGTAACTGAGCTTAAGATGTGCGTGCTTCTCATCTGTCACTGCTGATGAACTTGCACCCTGAAGAAGTTCCGTTAAGTTCTCGTGCAGGTCTATTTATGCACTATTTTTGTAATTTTTTCTTCAGATGGTTATTTCCTTTTAAAGCCACACATAACCGTTTTAAACTTTAATTTAGCTCAGTGGTTGATTGACAGGTTAGGGGTGGTGCTTCTTTTTCTTTTTGGCCAACTTCAGTTTTGGTCAATTTTACATTTACATTGCTGTTTTTGTAATTCATAAAAATAATTATTAATTTTTTTAATAAAAGACTAAATATGTCAAGAGAGCTTCAGAAGCGTTTCACATGCTATTCTGAACAGGAGCTGCTCTGGTTAATGTCAAACTGACATCATGACTGTAAATCAATGTTTTAACTGCTTTATTGCTTGATGTTTTTGTGTGTAGTTGAAGGCCAGTTTGAGCATGGATAAGGTGTACTTGGCTCTTCAGAGCGCAGGTCTCGCTGCCGAGAAAACTAAACTAGAGACGGACTGCAGGGACAGTTCAACTGAGCTCAAACGGGCCGAGGTGAGAGACCAAATCGGTTAAACTTGAAACAGGAGCTGCTAGCCCTATAGTTCTCAACTGACATATGTCTGTTTTCTTCAATACAGATTGCATATACCAAGTTGGACCAGACAAAGACCAATCTGTTGGCCCAGTGTAAGACCCTTATGAGGAGGGCCAGTGAGATCTGTAACATGACCCCTGGAGAAACGATGGTCCCAGAGGAACTACATGTAGTAAGCAAAAACACACTCCTGCTTTAATCACACCCAGTGTCTTTGAGTCTTTAATTATGTGTCATGTTCTTTCAGGCCTTCAGTCAGCTGCCTGGTACTCTGGATGAGATTGATGTCATGTTGAATGAAGAGAAGGCCAGAGCAGAGTGTTTCACTGGCCTCAGTGATGCTGTAAGACAAACATAACACAGGCGCATGATTAATACTCAACCCATTCACCCTTCACTGTGATCTGCCTTTTAAATGTTACTGACCAGTCCTAACTTGACAACTATTGCAGTCAGTCATATTTTCAGACTAAGTATTTTGTTTACGTATTGTAAAGATCATTGAAATATTTTACTACGGAACTCCACGTGTGTATCTACATGTATAACATAAGTAGGGATGCCTATGTCAGTCCCACGGTACATTTTAAGTTGAACGCTTGTTTCATGTGCCACTTTTAGGTGGTGGAGGAGTACAACCGACGTGAGCAGGAGATTAAGAACATGGAGAAAGAGCTGGACGACAAGACCAATGCTCTCAACACTTACAGACAAAACATTGCTGAGGTGAGTCCAGTAGGTCTGGGTAAAAAGATTGATTTTTAAATCCCAAGATCAGTCTTTAACTCTGTGCAAAGCTCTTTCAATCAAAAAAAAATATCATGAAAATAGATGAATTTTAAGTCGAGTTTTAAAAACCGAAAAAGAATGGGCAGTTCAAATATGTGGTAATGTGGTCAAATGTACACATTTATACTGGCAGCTGCCTTCTGGACTAATTGAAGACAGCAAAGAGAAGAATTGGAGATTCCAATATAAAGCGAGTTACAATTATCCAGACGCGATGAAACAAAGGCATAAATCACGGTTCGAAATCGAAATTGCTCATGGACAGGAAGTACTTGATTTGTGTCAGTAGATGAAGATGATAACACAATTTAACTACAGCGCATATTTGTTTATCAAATTAATGTTTTCTTAATACACCTAGTTAAAGGTCCCCTGTATAATGAACAGCATTAGCTGGAAGAGAATTTCTTTCATATGTAAGCAAATGGAAAAAATTTCATCGATATCAAATCGAGAAATCTGTATCATATCATATTTTTCAGTCATATTTCTTGTCCTTTGACAAAATGTCCTTTAAATTGACTTCATATTTGATCATGTCATATTTATTCATATTTAGTAAATTTTACTTTGAGAAAAATTATATATTTTAGTTGACGATAATTTGCAAAATAACTAAAACATGTAAGCTGTAACAGACCAAACTTTAAGATTAAACGTTGTGAGAAAACTATCCTGAAAACCTGAGCTCCTGAAATAATAGCATATCATAAATATACTGAAATATTAGCTATATTTTAGAAGTTACTCTATTGTGAATTCCTCACGTTTAGTGAGTTTAGGATATTGTGTTCAAAATTTAAGCCATGCATTCTGACTAGCACGTAACTTCATCTGTTCATTCGCTTCATTATTACCCAGACTACTTATTTTCACGTCTGCAGAAAGAGCATAAAATATCTCTTATTACCATTTTAGCTTGGGTGACTTCTCTCTGGCTCCTGTCCGCAGCAGAGTCTACCCGGATCAACGCCGCTTGAGTGTAGATTATAGAACGTGTCATTGCTTTCAGCCAATGATTAACATACTACAAATATCTGGTGCTATGTTGTGATTGGTTGTGGGCGGTGTAAAGCACACCCTCAATGTTTGCATCACTCAGCTGCCCCCAAATTGCTTTTAACCAATGCACAAATGGCAAAACATTTAATATTTGATCTAATGTTTGATTGGGTAGGCAAGACTCACTTTTGGGTGGCCTAATCCCACCCCTGCCTATGCCTACATCCAGCTCTGTCTGTGTGTGTTTGTTAGGCAAAAGAGCGCTGGCTTAATCCTCTAAAGCAGCTGGTGGATGAGATAAACGAGAGGTTCAGTGATTTCTTTCGCTCTATGCAGTGTGCAGGAGAGGTGGATCTGCATTCAGAGAATGAGGTATTGACATCTCTCTCATCTCATCTCATCTCACTCTTTCCTCTGCAACAATATGACCATCAAAGGCTGTGGCGCTCACGCATGGTTGTATAATTGTGTAGTTGTAAAATTGTATAAATATTTTGCTGATTTATGTGTAATTTCCAAAGTTTTCCAGGTTACAGACCTGAAATTATTGAAAGATTGTATCCACTTTTTTTGTGAGTTCGAATTCAGATTCTAGGAAACATACCAAGCGTGTGAGTGGTGCACGTGTGTTGCAGGAGGAATATGATAAGTACGGCATCCGCATCAGAGTGAAGTTCCGCAGCAGTACACAGTTGCATGAGCTCACCCCTCACCATCAGAGCGGAGGAGAGCGCAGTGTGTCCACCATGCTGTACCTCATGGCCTTACAGAAGCTCAACCGCTGCCCATTCAGAGTGGTCGACGAGATCAACCAGGTAATGCACTCCACATTCACTTCACAAATCAAATGCCTCTACATGAGTCCTTGCCATAAATAATGTATAATACAAATAAAGTTGCCACAATTAACTAATTAACAAAAGTGTTATAGCATTTTTAGGTGTACTTTTGCTGTGGTAACCAATCACAGACATGCCCATTCGCATGATTTCTCTGTTTGAATAACACTTTTGTTTTTTCATGTGGCTAAGAGGGCTAATGTGAAGTTAACTGTTTAGGCATTGGCAATAAAGTAATTGAGGAAACACAGTTTTCATCTGTGCATCTCAACATGGCATGCAGATGCCCCACACAAAATAAGTATTATAATGTCAGTTTTATGAACCCAAAATGAATCGCAATTTTAAAATCGGAGGAAACAATCGACAGTTTTGATTTGTCATAATTGTGCAGCGCTAATTATGTTGGCTTGACAAAGGTTATTCTATAGACCTGGTTAAAGTTTATTTAACCATGGCCAAAATTTCTGACTGTACCTCTCCTAGAGCTTTCAAGCTACATCCACCAAACCTGGCACAGACCTTCAGACTGTTCGGAATCAAATTACTATGATTTTTCTAACTGATTGAAATGATAGTTTGTGCACAGCAAATGAAACTCAAATGTAAACAAACCCACAGAAGCCTTAAATGTTCTTTATTTCTTAAAGGAATATTGTAATACTAAAGAGCTTTTGCAAAGATTTTGTTGGAGGAAAGTCCTCTTCCAGTGTGCATGAGAGGTGTAAACGTAATAAAATCCATGCTTATTCAAAACGTATTCATGTTGACGTGGTCTAAATGAGTTACAGTCTTAGAGCAGTTACTGTTTCATATGAGAACATGAATCATAGATTCCTTGTTGTTCCTTGGTGTACAGGGCATGGACCCTGTCAATGAGAGACGAGTATTTGACATTGTTGTGAGGACGGCTTGCGGTCTGAACACGTCTCAGTATTTCTTCATCACACCTAAGGTAGGTTTGACTAAATTACATTGTGCTGAGTCTGTTGGCAGTGTAATTCTATAATTGTGTATGTGTTTGTAGCTTCTACAGAATCTGCAGTATGCTGAGGAAATGACCATTCTCTGTGTACACAATGGACCCCACATGCTGCCTCCAAACAAATGGAGTGACCAAGCCTTCCTCAGACGTGCCAAACGCCGAAATGTTAATTGAAGACTACGTTCATTGGTTGGTGGTTGTTATTAAACTTCATGTTATGTTCAGTATAGCTGAGTATAGAAGTTCTTTGTTGGCTTTTCTATCTTTGTGCTGTTCTACACAAGTACCTTAATATTAATGTTATGCACAGACGTGGTGATGTTATTAATGTTCTACATTTGCAAAAAATAATAATCTGAATTCTGATGTTAAAGGGACCGTTCAAGAGGACAATTCTGTGATAATTTACTCTTACCTTCATGTTTTTCCAACTCCTGCGTTACTGTGTTTCTTATACAGAGCACAAAAGGAGATATTTGTATTTAGATCCTTCTGTCTTTTCAATACAATGGCAGTAGATTGTTGCTTTGGATGAAAATAAAATGTGTTATTTTGTGTTAATAAATGCAGCTTAAGTTTTCTCATACTTGTACTATGTGCAGTGCAGAATGTACCTCCTGAAAATGTATAAATGCTCATTTTAGCCACAGAAAATGGGGAAAAACATTAGTGAAGTTTTGCCCATTGTACAAAGGTGCATGGGTTTGTTCCTGGCAGGCAGCAGATGCCCTAACCCTACCCCCCACCATAATCAAAGCCTTTGAGGCTGAGTAGCCTTCCAGGAACAACTCAGGACACCTTTCTCCTATCAAGTGAACTTTCATGAAAGGAAAAAAAAACAGATACTGTATTAATTGTTATTTTTTTAATGTGCTAAACAAAAATATTAATTGCAGAATTTAACATTAAATTCCCCAGCCCTATTGAAAAATGTTATTCATTTACATTTATTGATGTCAATTTTGGCTTTTTCAAAATTAACAAAATTATTAAATAACATTTTTGCAATGTATCTAGTTAGAAGGTCCTGTATAATTTAACAGCATTAGCTGGAAAATATGTAATCAAAAGGAACATTTATAGCTGAAATATACCCAAATTAATATATATATGGAATCAGAATTAAATAATACCCAGTTTATGAAGGTAAATCTATCGCCCAATTGAGAACTGAAGTTTGTTACCGCAACAGTAATACAAGAATGCACGTTGGCAGAAACTTGCATGAAGTATGTTTCTGGCCTTCACCTCTTCAAATGAAACATGAATTCTTGGTGCACATAAGATTATAGTAAGGTGTGACATGTAGTCATTCTGTTAATTGCACTGAGCAACAGAACATTCTCACATTAAAGTGTGTTGGCAATGCAATTTAAGGTTTATACAGTAGTTGGCCTCGATGGATGCTGTGCAGTGATGCACATACAGGCTGCTTCCATTGTAAGTGCCTCACCATTACTTCAACCTCTACTTTTCTTAAAGGGGTCATGACATGAGAAACCAAATTTGCCTTGATCTTTTGGTATATAAGAGATCTTTGTATCATTAAAACGTCCTGCAAGTTTAATATTTTAAGATGTCCTCCCCATTCTAAACGAATCATTTATTTAATCAAGCTCAAAATACAGCTTGTTCTGGATTCATGGTTAGAAGTGACGTGTCGGTTAGAAGTGACGTAACAGCGTTTGCATATGACCGCCTCCAGCACAAGATAACTACGCTTTAAGCGCAAGACAACTACGCTCATTTCAGTATCGCCGTGCGCCTCACAAGTGTTCAGTCGATGGACAGCGAGCTCTGACAGAGACTACTTGTGCACAGGAAAATTACGATGCCACACAGATGTGCTGTTCCTGGCTGTGGTCAAACAAAACCTCTGAATAAGCTGCCGAAAGATCCAGATGTCAGGGAAAAATGGATGCAGTTTATTTTTTGTGGACGTCCCAGTCACGGCAGTGTTAACTTAAGCGTTTGTTCTGTACATTTTAAGGATGACAGTTTTGAGAACAAATCTCAATATGATGCTGGCTTTGCCAGAAAACTGTTGCTCAAAGATAAGTCCGTGCCGACTATTCTGGGAACAACGACGACGCAAACTGTAAGTAATCTATTTTAAACTTTAAACTACTTTTTAAAGCGCAATTTCATTCATTATGAATAATCACAGTGTTTTTACTTAGTTTACTTGCATATTGTTCTGGCTGGAGGCGTCAATAATTGATACATAGGCACTGACGTTAGCCAATCATAACAGTGGGCGTTAACACTGAAGTCTTAAATGGAAAACGCCCCAAAACAGACTGTTTGAATCAGAGGATGAGAAACAGGGTGGGAAAAGGTCATAAATCACTAGATTTTAAAAGTTTTTCTTAAAAAAAAATATATTAATACTATAATTGCACCTAAGGGAACATAATAATACAATAAAAAAACCCATGTCATGACCCCTTTAAAAAAAAAAAAAAAAGAAATCTGTGTAATTACCTTTTGTTACTTGTATTGAACATGGAATATTCCTTTAATTTTGCACATTAATATCACAGTAGAAAGGCACAGGACACATTTTGATATCTCTGTACATAATTTTATTTACACGGTACAATTTCAAAGTAATGTTGGGTAACAAGATTATATGCGCAATACATATAATAAATATAGTTTGTACAAACTTGCTAAACTAAAATCAAAACAGAACAGATGGTTAGTGTAAACTTACAAAGCTCTAAACAAACAGAGCTGTGCAGCCAGACCCAAAATATGAAACTGACTGAGCCTCGGATTAAAAAGATGCAATTCACTGAGTGGTCTACTCGATACACATATACTGACACATAATACTCGAGCACTCTCATAGGCCCGATTCAATAACAAAACAATACCATTTATGCTGACCTGCATTTAAAAATTGCATGTGACACAATCCACAATACCCACTGAAAAGATCAAATCGCACAAAAAATACCAAAGTGAATTAGAGCAAAAAGGAAAGGAAATAGACTTCTAATTTATTGTCAATTTAAAATATAATACTAACCATGCAACACACCCATTTAAAAATCCAACTCTTTGAACAGAACAAAAGGCCCTGGAACCGCAGGTTCATAAATTAGTGCCCCCTTACAATTTAACGCTAGAATGTGTAAATATCGCAAAATTCACTTAAACGTTTATGTGGGAAGAGAATAAATTAACATGTTATTTGCAATTTCTGATTCAATCCTTACTCGACAAGGACAGTGTAAGCAGTTGCGCAAACTGATCGGTAATCATTCTGGTCTGGCTGCGTTAACCCATCCGAACATTATTACTTATTTTCACAGAGTCCGTTCATATATTAAAAAATTCTTAACACAGCTTGGCGGAAGTAAAACCCAGCATCAATCTAATAGACTGATAAATGATGAAGGCTGATGCACGAGCAGAAAACATCGGCGATTAATGTCGTAAAAGGTTGACTCTCTTAAGGGGAGCAGTTAACCTGGAGGAAACTGAAGTGTCCATTTGCTACATGAGCCAGCCATGCACTGTTGCTCGTGTCACACCATCAGATCGGTAACAGTCTTCGGAGTCCCACGTCATAAGAGACGAGCCAAGTGACGCAATCACAACGTTAACGTACGACAATCACAACAGACAGCCTTTAACCCAACAATCGCATTCGGTCAAGTTAAAGCAATTCATTTCACTCAGAAAACAGACACGTTGGGCAAATGTCTCTGGCTTTTATACAATCTCTTTTGTTTGTTTGACATCCCTATTTTAAATTGAAGCTCATATACGATCAGAAATCAAAAAGAAAGGTGGAAACAAAGTGATCACTCATGCATTGGCTTAGAAACAGGAATCTTTCCCCATATGGTAATTTAAAAAAACTAGTCTTTTGAATCACAGGTCAAGTGTGAGTCCTTTTATCTGATCTCTCACAAAAATCAAGGCGTGGACTTGCGAGAGATTTATATTCTCTGAATCTTATCGGCGACCACGACGGGGTTCTCTTTGCGGATCTTGGCAGCAGCCTCCGCCTTGTAGTCGTAGGGGCAGTTGTGCTTGTCCGAGTAGCGATGAAGTCCACAAAATAGATTCCCACAGCGGCAGTCGAACCCTGACAAACAAGACAACATCAGATTTAGAGCAACGTTGCGGTGACGCATGACCTACGGAACATCATGTGATGGTGTGTTCTCAAGAAGAGACTTGATTTTGCTCACCTGTAAGACCGACCTTCTTGCGGCACATAAAGCATCTGTTTTTCTTAGGTTTGGGGGCTTCTGGCGTCTTGTCTTCATCGCTACCATCTGCGCTAGAAGGTGCAGCGGATGCTGTTGGCTGAGTGACAACTGCAAGACAAATCCACAAGATTTAGACCTAAATGTAACAAATAGCCCAGAGAAAATGTCATCGATTCTATACAACAATGTCCGATTTACACAAGAATCATTTTGAACCGTTGTTCTTCCATTTCAAAGTACTAATTTTCAAAGCGCTTCTAAAACACTCGAAAGGAAGAGCTTGTTTGAGAGTAAAACAGTGATGTGACCCATTGGAATCATATACAATATGAGTGGGCGATATGAGCAAATCTTATCACAGAGTAATTTTAAATCACGATATTGTAAAATCTCTCAAAAATCAATAAAAATGAGTTTAGATATTAAATAACCATATTGTCATGTCTGTTTTTGGATTACCCTGTAAGAGAATTAAATACTTTATAAATAAAAACTACATCATTTTTGAACTTGACTAACAGTCAAAGAAATAATAAATAAAAAAAAACTTTGTTTTAAATCAACATGACAAATATTGGGAAGCCCGCTGGACACTTGCGTGTTCCAGAGATAGAGTGTGCGATATTTACATATGGCGATATACACGATATTACAAAATCTCTATTGATTAACACTTCATATACTGTATATCGCCCAGCCCTAATACACATCAACAGTGATCAGATGTTTATAAGTACAGTAACAAAATTATTTGTACATTTGTTTACTTGATGACTGTCTACTTTGACTTCCACTGGAGGACTCTACAATTAAACCGGTCAGTTCTACAGTACAACAGCGGCCTCTACAGGTGTAATAAACAAGATCAAGTTATCAACATTTTTTAAATGAGATTCTCAAGTGTGTTTCAGGCTTAAGGCCAGAGCATGCTTCGATGGTCCTCATTGCTAATCGCTTCACAATCTGTGCGGCCCTCGTCATTGCAAATGTCGCCGCATGCGCCGGCCATTGACTGTACTAAAAGAGCATCACAAAGCAGCTGTAGTGGGCATGCGTCAAACGCATTCATATTCACTTGTGGGCAGAGTAAACTCAGAAAGGCAACGCAGTTGGCTGGGCACAGTCCGATCCCAAACACAGTGAAAAACAAAGTATATGTGGAAATTTATGTATAAAAGTCTTGGGTTGTGCACCAAATCTTAATTTTTTTTCCTGATTATTATTGGGATTTTTGGTTGAACGATAAAATGCATCTGGGATTTTAATCATTTTGGACTATTTTTAGTCTCCGTGTCTGCATGAATATAATGTATCATCATTATATAAATCCATTTTTAAAACTATCGGCCAATTAATCGATTGTCAGCCTTTTTCACCACCTTAGTTATCGGTAGGTAGACCTCTAGTCTTGGACTTGATACTAGTTCTACAGGGCAACATGACACTTCCTCATTTCTGAACCAGAAAAACTAACCTGCTTCAGGAAGTTCTACTTTTGGAGAGGTCACCTCCTCTTCACAGGAAATGCTCATCTCCGTCATCTGTTGTGTAACCGGAAGGGCAGTAGCGGCTTTGCTGTTAGGTGACTCAGCAGCACTTGCAGAGGAAGTATTGTTTAGTGTGGCTTCAATGATCTGAATGGCTGAGGCTTCAGAGGTAGCACTACTAGTTACACTGCTGGAACCTGCTGGGGGAGAGAAAATCCTCTTCACATTAATGAGCCACAATACACAGATCAATTGAGCTTATACATGCATCCGATCATCCGCGAATACGTTCAAAAGACTGAAACCTCACAAGAGGAGTTTATGCTAACCGTACCCATTGTGCTAATAGGACTGACTCCCCCATTGTTTTGTCTTGTTAAGTGCTCTTTGTAGCAGATTGAGCACATGCCATTGGTCCTTGGGTTGCCATAGAAACCACAGCCAGTGGCACAGAGCATGGGCACGGGGCTCTGATTGGTCTCCTGGGCCATCTCTCTAAAAGTGGGCGATTCCTAAAGAGGAAACAGATGGGTAAGTAAAAGGTTCATAAAATGGCATCTGAATTAAAGTTGCACTACTCAAACTTTTAACAAGTGCAAAGACATGTACAACCCTTGTTACCCAACACATGTTATTAAAGCTTTATATTTAGGATTAAGGAATTGAACAAACCCATAACAAGCACATGTAAGAGCAATGGTAAAGCTAGCTTTAGGAAACAGTTAGGCTAATTGACAAATAAGGTTGTCTGAAGTGATAAAAAGGAATCTTTCAAAAATCTAGTTTTTGTCCATTTGAGTCCGTGTTGGATTAGCATCACATCATTGACCTAAATACCACTACCGATCAGCCACATACCACAAAAAAAAAAGAATTGGTTATTTGCCTGAAGTGTAAATCCAAAGTCTGCTGTTGGCTTAAGATTTAAACACCAAGAACGGCCTGTTACTGCACACAGTGTTTGAGATTATGGCAAACTAAAGCCTCGGACGTTTGAACACTGTTTTCTTGGCATCAGTTTGGCATGAGTCTTGTCTTAGCACCAAATCACCTGATTCACACACCTGAGTCCTCCAAACTCACGCCACAGACCTCGTGTAGCTGTTTTACAACTTATGCTTGAATCAAGTAGGTCAAAAACTATGACTTTCTGGAACAGTCAGTTAATTTTAGTTTGCTTTCTCTTTCAAGTCTTCAGAAGTGGTAAACGAAATGTACATTTCTCAACAACAAATCATATGGTGTGAATATGTAACACTAGGTAGGATGGATTTCAAAAGTACGGGTACTTCTAGTATCAGCAGTACCAACTCAATTTGTTACCCACAACAAAGACAATGTAGAGCGCACTACAAAAATGATGGTAATCTATGGGTGCGTAGAAATACATTCATTTCTGATCATCATATTATTGAGTTCACCTGTTGATAAGCTGTAAACAAAATTCATTATGGTCTTTTATACTTTCAATCACTTTTTTTCTTTTTCTGAATTTGTTCATTGGAATAAAGAATACAGCTGTTAAATTCCTGAAAAGCTAAGCAGTGTTTGTCTAATTTGTGCATTTGTTCTATTGTTTGTAATTTTTTTAATAGGACTTAATTAAATTAAACCGGAGTAACTCCACCCAGGTCTCATAAGCAACGAAATTGGCCCGGTTGCTAGGGAGGGTAGAGTCACATGGGGTAACCGCATCGTGGTCGCTATAATGTGATTCGCTCTCAGTGGGGTGCATGGTGGGTTGTGCGTGGATTCTGTGGAGAATAGCGTGAAGCCTCCACACGCGTTACGTCTACAAGCCATGTGATAAGATGCGCAGATTGACCTCTCAGACGCGGAAGCAACTAAGATTCATCCTTCGCCAACCAGATTGAGACGAGTCACTACGCCACCATGATCCTCCCTTACAGCACATTGGGAACTGGGCATTCCAAATTGGTGAAGGAAAAAAAAAAAGAAATGTTTATGAAACAGATATAGATAGTATTCCGATGACATCATGACAGTGCCGTCACTATATTGTGAGGGGACAGAGATCAAAACTTGTTGTCTGGCAGTGCAGTGAGAGAAAATAGTACTAAATACTGTATTCAAGTTAGTGTATTATTTAAATTTAGGAACAAACTAGAAGATGACCGGTATATTGGATTTAGGATAGTTGATTTTCCAAACAATCTGTTATCGAAAAAACTATGCTGATAGTTGCCGATTTGATTTGATTTTTTATATACATTATTATTAGTCCTCTGTGGCCGGTGTAACTGCAGCCACGAGAGGTGAAATTAAAAACTATCACCGACTCAGTGTTTAAAGTTTGATTTGGACCCCTTCCATGCATTTTATTTTCTGGTTATTTTTGGGATTTTGGTTAAACAAAGTGATCTGAGATTTTATTCATTTGGACTCTTGATACCTCTGTGTCATAGAAAGGAAAGATTAAGATTTTTTGTTTTTAAACATTTAATAAAACCGATTTTAAAAACTATCAGCCAATTAATCGATTATCTGCCTTTTCCATCACCGTAGTCATCGATCTGAAACATCTGTCGACCTCTAGTGTAAACGCACGTTTATATCACATAAAGCCTATGCCTTTATTTAAACAGTACATAAAGCTTTAAACACATCTTTAAGAAGAAACATCGCGGAATTATTTAATACTTGCCGTTTGTTGTTGGTAACATACCTTTGTGGTGGCAATAATGCGGTGGTCTTGATTGTTCTTTCCCATCTGTAAACGATTAACGTCCAGCACCCATCCACAAATGAAATAATACATTACTTCAGAGACTTGAATGTCTTTCCTAACTAGTGTAAGCACCAACAGTGGGCATGAAGTATTGAGGACATCACAGTATGTAGGTAATATCAAAACCAAAAGTATTTTTCTTAGTTGGAAGGATCCAATTAACAACTTATCTTCTCATAACAACTTGTGAAATATTATCCAACGCTTCCATGAACAATATAATATTTTTCTAAGTGAGTGTTTTCAATTTCTTTATTCCATTGCTACATGAGACGCGTTTTGCTTAATGACGTTCAAGGCCTGTTTGATGATGTAATCAAATACTATATATATATTCGAATTCCATTGTCTTCACTCAATTTATATGTAACCTTTTTTTTTTTCTTTTTAAGAAAATGTTGCTCTGAAATCAAAATTAGCTTTGAGAGTTTTGCAATTTAACTTTTATATTGACAACTGAAGCTGAGGTATCTTTACAACCTGACCAGACAGATAAAGTAGCAATGTGTTGCTTTGATCAGTAAACTGATAAGCACCACCTACAGACCACTCACTTACAAGTCATCACATGGTGTATTTATGCGATTAGATCAGGACTAGCAATGCCGGACATTAATCATGGCAGAGTTGTGACATCTAGGATGTGTAGATGAGTACATCACTGGTACATTCTGTTCGACCACTGATCGATTACACCAACAAACACGATCCACATCCAACTGAAATCCGTCAAGTGGAGTGAGATATCTGCGAGGGGCCCGCATATTCAGGGGACCTCTTGTCTCCACGTAAACAAGACTGCAGCTTCTCACCTGCGCCTTTTCTTGAAAGGCGCGTCAGAGGTTTTCCCCGGAAAAACCCCACCACGCATGACCTACGTCACGAGTGTGCGCGCTTTCTGCTCCACACACACACACGCTCACGTGGACAATGTGGATTCGTTTCCGCCGTCACAAGGGTGCAATGTGACATGCTGATCTGAACAGCAGTGTGTCCTGACTAAAAATACCCCCGATCTTCCTGACCTGCCACAATTACGTCATGGGTTTCTAGTGGGAGCGTGATGGCGTAGCGCCCCCTCTTCCTGTTTATGGGCTCTGAAATGGGTGTATATATTTTGTTAAAGCCAAAAATGGCAATGTGTTCTCTCTCTCAGTCCATTCATCTTAGTGCGTGTTTGTATTGTCCATGCCCATTTATATATGTCTGGAGAAACGTACATATCGTTTGGACTTCATGCTAAACAACAGAGAAATATTAAAGCAGCAGTGACCCACATGGTGAAAGAAAAACATAAATCCGAAAACAGATGGCCAAACTAGCTATAACTGCTAGCATGCTCCATATGTCGCGTTATACCAAGAAACTATGTATTTTACAACTCGTACACTCGATGCAAAAGGCTAACAGCTGCCTGTATAATGTAATTACATTCACTGTTTATGTGAGTTTTATAGATAAAGCGGTGTTTGAGGCCTCATCGCGAAATCCACTGAGTCATGCTAACACTAGCATCATGGCTAACAATCACACTCAAAAGCAACCTCTATTGCGCTACATCTCGGCGGTGTCTTCAGCTTTAGGGGTCGTGGTAGCGAATGTGTGTAGATGGATGGTAATATCGTTGTTTATCTGGTTTATATTTGGGTCAGAGTAAATGCTTTGTGCTCTCCTTTGTTTCAAACACCCTTCTCGTTTGAGCCAAAGCACAAACCCAGGTGATAAAAACAACTATTCACCAGCACTAAACCAATTCCAAGCAAATACTTGGAAAATACAACATCAACTGCAGACAACCGGAGATAATTATTTTCAATATGAACGGTGTTTAATCCATTCAGCTCAATGATAAATGCTATATCAAGATCTTAGACAATAAACTGCCCATAATAAAATGGAAAACATTTAACAGAAGCTAACATACTTGATTTCATAAAACAGACCAATCATTTCACCTAAATGAACACTCAAAGACAAATCCATGGGCTAACTGAGGACAAATGTTCATGTTTTCATCGCTATCACCCTGAAGGCAAAGAGAATCGAACAGCAAGTATCAATCATGAGTGTGTAAACACCAACCTGGTGTTTTTAAACACATTTCAGTTTTTAATTAGAAAGAAACAACGGGCTAACCTGCTAGCATCGGCTATCAACCATATTTGGTTACTTACACCACAAGTTCATCCGTTTAATTCAACAATTGACCATTTATTTAGCCTATTCGGACTCTTAAATCTAGAAATAGGGTTAATATATGCTATACCTAGATAATCAGAAAACAATCGCTCTTTTGATCGCTATTATGTTGGCACGATCGTCCAAAGTGGGGGAAAAAACAGCAACATTTAAGTATTTTACTTGCCTTATGTGTGTAAAAAGAGAAGCTCCCAGAATAAACTACAGATTAAACCCTCGGCTGCGCTGTTAGTCCGATGAGATGTGTGTTTCGGTGTGTGTATGTGTGTGTTTTTTCCTTTCCGGCTGCTGTTTGTTGGTTTTCTTATAAAGAGGCGTGTTGTTACGGTGATGACACGTCCGCTGGGCGGGGCTAACCGCAACAGTCATTGCAAGGCCATTGTACAAAACAACCTTCTGCTCTGAGTAATAATAGATCTAGTGCAAAATAGGACCGAAAACGCAATCTTTTTAAACATTCAATACTCAAAATAAAAATAATACAAACATGAGTTGTTACCTATGGGGAGTTATTGAGTAAATTGTTCATGTTTATCCTGAATTAGTGATTGTTTCTCGATGAATCGTGTCAGAAAAGCGCGCTATTTTTCTAGTTACTTACAAAATGTACTTGGAAAGAGCACCGATTTATTTTAAAGTAAATGTACTCCTACAGGAGAAATAATTCACTTAAGTCTTTCTTGAATCATAATATTTCTCAGTACTTCTACTTAAGTAGTTTTCCAATAATTACATTACAAGTTATATGTACATTACAAGAAAATTATATTATACATAGTAAATAGCTTCCATTTTTAGAACAAAAAATGTTTTGTCCTTGAAAGAAAGATGCATTAAATTGATAAAAATACATTCAAAATCAATTGCAATTATTAAGTTTTTGAAATCATTGTTTCAAGTGGTATTTTCCTTTAAGTGGTATTTACCTATTCCTTACAAAAACATTCTAAAGTACCAAGTAAAGGTTTTATTAGAACAATTGAAAATGATTGCGATACCATGCCATGAAAATCACAATACAGTGGGGTTTTTCCCCATTTGCTGAGCGGTGTTCGGTACGTTACTCTAAAAAAAGTAATTCATTACTAACTACTAATTACATCTCCTACAGTGTAATTAGATTACTGTACTAATTACTCTCTCTGAAAAGTGATTGCATTACTTATTACTTTCTAAAACCCTTATCAACCTCGATCAGATGAAACATACAAGGATAGACATGAAACTGTTCTTTTAATTCTGTCAAATAAATCTAATAAAATATTTATGAATTGACCAAAGAATTTAAGGGACCGCTTTAAATTAGAAAACATATATTTTAACATTAGATTTAAAATTCACTATTGTTTTATATAGAATTGTTCTATAGTCTATACAGTATTTCACACATTTACTAAAAAATTAAGAGTAATACCTTTACTTTTAAAGTAATTTAAATACAGTAATTAATTACTTCCTAATGCATTACATCCAACACCGTTGCTGAGGCATAGAGTTCTTACAAGTTGCTTTTCACTTGCAAGTCAAATTTTGGTTTTAAAAATAGGCAAAAAGAAACATTTTCCTGAAATTCTATTTTCTCCTTTTATTAAGGCTATAACATGCATTACTGTTTTGAAAAAATAATCTCTAACCAGGATAGAGAGGGAAGTGTACGTCCAGATGCACAAGAAAAAGACAAGTAAATCACAGTCTCTAGTTTGAGAAACAGACTCCTCACTGGTCTAAACTAGCAGCTTCTAAATGCCAAAGACCTGCATTGCTGCAAGAAGATTCTTGGACAAACATCGTCTGTGCGTGCGATGGTGCGAGGAATCGGATGGCAGGGATAAAAAGTATGTTCAGTGAAAAGTCAAAAGAAGATTGCAATGTATGTAATTGTAACTATATCAGATATTATTAATAAAACACGTGAACTCGTTGCATGGGCATTTTTTGCCCCCATATTTTCAATTTGGCATTTTTACTGCGAGTCCCTGTTAAATTCTGACTCTTGGCACTGTATCTTTCTAAGGTATTTAAATCGTTCATTTTAGACATACACCAAACAGCAACAACTTTAAAAACCACCTGCTTAATATAGCGTAGGTCTCCCTCGTGCCGCCAAAACAGCTCCAACCCGCATCTCAGAATAGCATTCAGAGATCATATTCTTCTCACCATAATTGTACAGAGTATCCGAGTTACCATAGACTTTGTCAGTTTGAACCAGTCTGGTCATTCTCTGTTGACCTCTCTCATCAACACATTTTTTCGACCCACAGAACTGCTGCTTACTGGATGTTTTTTGTTTTCGGGCACCATTCGGAGTAAATTCTAGACACTGTTGTGTGTGAAAATCAGCAGTTACAGAAATACTCAAACCAGCCTGTCTGGCACCAACAATCATCCATGCGATTATCTAATCAGCCAATCGTGTGGCAGCAGTGCAGAGCATAAAATCATGCAGATACAGGTCAGGAGCTTGTTAATGTTCACAACCATCAGAATGGGGGAAAAAATGTGATCTCAGTGATTTGAACCGTGGCATACAGTATAACTTATGCTAATTGGAGTGTTACGGTCTTGCTTTTATTTATGCTGTTGGTTGTCGTCACTTTCAGTTATTTGTCATGTAATTCATAGCTCGTCTTTTTACTCAATGATGTTTGATGATTGTCACCATCATTGTGATTTGCGTGTAAAGTGTTGAGACCCATGCGTGTTTCCTTGACAAGCTTAAGTATGAATATAAGAGAGATCAGACGTTGGTCTCTGATCATCAACTGGCCATTTACAATCAAAATGAATTAATTTACCTCTGACAATGGGATGGGCCATAAATACTACTACGGTTTTCAAAAATATTCAATGTTAAAATTTTGTAATATTTACAACAGATAGAAGTTGTAAACAGGGCAACAATGACAAGAGTGATTTTCAAAATAACCGTGTCTGTTTTGAAACCATTTACATGCTGTATTTCAGCCCCTGGATATATATAGAGGAATCTGATACCAGACAGGCTTTTACTCTTTACATGAAAGAACATCTGCTTTCTGGTCTTCTCATTGAATTCAAATAAAGACACTTATCTGTAACCCACCAATATACTCTGTATGGAAGTAAAGGCTTGATGATATTTTCATATCAGGCACTTCCCCTTGAATCTAATCCAAGCATTGTAATTGCTTTATCAGTAAACATAGCAGTCGTCTATGAGTTAAAACTGGTAACAGCAATGATTAAAGAAGCTAAATCAAATTAAAATCTATTTGTTATTTACTTTTGAGTGATCTAATCACTTCTTTGCTACAAATGGACTTAAATGTTCTAGGGGTTTGTGACAAATAGCTCTCATTTGTTAAAAATGTAATTCATGGATGCAAGGTAAATGGCAAAATCACACCTGATGATGTATTTTCATAATTGCTGATGGTCTTATAAGGTACTTCACTTATTTTAATGTGACCAATTTGAATATATGCACCCAAAATGAAAACGTCTTGAAGGAAGAGCAAACACCGTTTTGAAAGAGCATTAGTCGATTTATTCTTTCCACTGGACACCATGGAAAGCCAAATTATTTACAAAATCTGGAATGTTGAATAAATGCATACCAATCATCTTAATAGTTTTCCAGAGAAACCTTTGACAGACTCTACTGCTTCTGTGATGCAAATTATTGCTGCTTTTTAAAACATAACCACTAATGCCATGAATAAATCAAACTTTTTAAAAAGTATTTACATTTCGATTAGTTACCTCTAAAAGTCAAAGTAAAGAGTACTAAATAAATTAAAAAAAATGTTGGACAGCAAATAAAAACAATGTTTTTTTATGTTGATAAAAGTAAAATTAGGTTTTAGTCACTGTTTGTTATTACTTTAAAATATCTAATAGACAAAATCAAAAGTGAGAGTCAAGGGGATTTACGCTAGACTGATTCATAAGAGATGGAAGTAACAGTGCCCACAATGAACATTGTGGGCACTGTGGGAAATTGACTTTTTATGAAATGTAAAATCCGCAACTCAAACGAAATGTTGTCTGACAGCTTAAAACATTCTTTGGGGGCAGTGCGTCAATGCAAATGTATCTTGTGCAAAAAACAACGGGGAATCATTCAAATAAATGTAAAAACAACTGAAGTCTTGAGTTCTAAAAAAGGTGACAAGTGCTCTTTTCACAATAATATACAGTAAATTGTGCGTCACATTATCAGTTTGTTAATTTGAATCATTTAACGTTCTTCTCTACCGAAGAATACAGCGACGAACATAGTAGGGACTTCATGCAAATAATTTGCGCAGTACAACAATTAACAGTTGTTCATTCTCCTTGTGTGAACTCGACGTGGCAGAAAAACAAACCAAAAAACCAAACAAACAAGAAAAACACTTTCATGTCCTTTAAACTTGACTACTTCATCAAATACAAACATTACGTATTTAATGTTTTCCAAAGCTTTGTAGCTTTCGTGAATCTCTTTGCTTTTGAGTAAGTTGATGTATTTGTATCCATATACATTGGTGAAAATAATCCTCGTTGGGTTTTTGCAAACAGCAATGCAATCGCTAATGGAAAGGGAGACATTCATTCGCACAGCACACTATTCCGACTTAAAAAAAAATTTTGTTTACAAAAAAAATCTGGAATGCCACTTCCTTTGTGTTCATTTTTAAAAGATTTACAATATAAAATGCTTTATCAATCGAGAAATACGAAATGTGTTTTCTTTATTTGTATAAAAACGCAATGTTCATCCTACGAGTGGAATAAAACGACTCTATATTGCTCTTCCGACCACTGTGTCATACGTCAGCCCAATAAGGCCACTGAATGTGCGGCGTGGATCTGTGAGTATTGCTCTGGGTCGAACCCATTCAGACAGTTCAGGGTCATATGGCACTTGTCTTGACATGCCGTTTTCTCAGCCCTCGTCAAAGCCACCTAGAAAGAAACGTTCATGACTGCGATGCGGGTCGAACGTTGAAATATTTTCTTAAGAGAATAAAATGATACGTCTACAATCTTCTTCACAGAATAGAAAACTGTTTTCACAAAGTCCAAACAGAAATAATAATACGAAAATAAAAAATAAAAAAAACTTTTGAGTGTGAGTGCTAGGAGTGATTTGGATTCATTCTGGTGGACTTTCGAATCGTGCCAAGCCAGAATGCTATGAGGAAATAATTCCAGGCAGAGTTCATGTTAACACCAGCAGTTCCCAGCCATAATGTCCCAACATGCTTTGGTTAAGCTAGCTCGGACCACATTCTGATCCCATATGTGTTGAAGTTTCTTCTCTTTCGGAATCCTCAATGAAGTTCTTCACGTTCCCATCCATGTTTCACGTACAGGGAGCATCTCAGCGTATCCTTACAGGTGGGCTAAAGTCTGTGTCTTCCACTTTGGTTCAGTGGAAGTTTGTGAAAACAGAGGAAAAGTCTCTTGTTTCACTGGAAGAATATTCCAGAAGGTATGGAGAGGAGATTCCAGATCAAGTTGGTTGCATTAACCAGTGGATGTCACTTGAGTTTATGGAGATATTTCTTCACAACGTTAATCAACCCAGTGAGAAAATGGACCACCAGGCCAACAAATACAGATTTCACATCAAATTCAGCTTCGCACACCTCAGTTCAACATTCATTTCCACAGTAAGCACGTAGCATTGTCTTCTAGCTCAAAATCTCACACAGGTCATTAAAAAGTGGTTTTAAAAATGTCTTTAAAATAAAAAAACAAAACAAACAAAAACAAAGACGAGACATTATGGAGAGCCCTGCCCTCAAAGGTCAGCAGCTACAGCTAATGTCCCACTAGAACTCTATGCAGGCGATTTCATAAAAAAAGGCAATTAAAAAACTATCACAAAAAAGCACAGGATTTCATTACAGTTGGACTACACCAACAGGTGATTACACAGTGCAGGCGTATATCATTAAGAAGCATGCCGTTCGTCTCCCACTTGACGCAGTGGTTTTGCCCCTTTTCACAAACGATTACGCACTGTCCCGTTTAAATCAGTTCAAAATGGACTATGTAAAGCACTGGCTCCTCTGTGTACACAAATAAGACAGTGAACATTCAGTCTGAGCAGGTCTCTATGCTGCCATCTCTCGGATGATGATCAGGTCGACGGTGCTGGGGAAGGTCTTCAGAAGGGACACTGCATTTCCGTGATCGATGTTGACAAAGCTGTATCCGTTTGCCTGCAGAGTGGAAGTTTACAAAGTTAGTTAAATACTAAGGTATGTAGAAGGACAAATTGAGGAGATGATGCATTGTATGGGTATTACCTGGATGATTTTGTCTCCAGGTTGCAGGAGTTTTGAAGCTGGTCCCTCTGTCTGAACCCTCGTCACAAATATCCCCTGAAGAAATAGTGCAACAAAATTAGCTTTTGTTGAGTATTTTTACGGTTGATTTATAAAGAGTATACATTATTAGTTTTTGCTGTGGTATCAGAATTGGTATCGTCTAGTGAAAGTTTAGTATTTCCGGGTGGAGGACACGTCTCTGTTGCCTCCGCTTCTGAGACCATCAATCCGCACATCTTATCACGTGGCTCATTGTGCATGACATCGCTGAGGAGAAAGGAGAACCACTGCATGTGGAGGAGAAAGAGAACCACTAAATGGCAACCATGAGGAGGTTACCCCATGTGACTCTACCCTCCCTAGCAACCGGGCCAATTTGGTTGCTTAAGAGACCTGGCTGGAGTCACTCAGCACACCCTGGATTCGAATTCGTGACTCCAGGTGTGGTAGTCAGCGTCTTTACTTGCTGAGCTACCCAAGCCCCCGATTTTTGCTTTTTCTTTTTTTTTTTTTTTTTTTTTAAAAGAGGACGAGGAACGAGTCAAAATAAATTTTTGTGGCAATCAACATTATGCCACAAATGCTGTCAATTGAGCTTAACTTGTATTGAACCCGGAATATTCCTTTAACAAATAAAACTGAATTGAACTAAAACAGCATGATAGAATGTAGACTAGTAAAGATCTGGAAACGGGTCACAATATATAATCGCATTACTTTAATAATTCTCTTGCTTGGCTTGCCAAAAGTATTTCAACCTTTGTTTTAAAGGGATTCACCCAAAAATAAAAATGTCATCATTTATACAACCTCATTTTCAGTGTTGGGAAAGCTAATTTGAAACTAGTTTAAGTTTTAGTCATAGTTTAGTCTTTTGATGAAAATATTCTTAAATTGAGTCAATCTTTCATCTTGCATGTTAATTAATTTGAGTCTGTTTATGTTGACTAAAATGGCATATAATTTTAGCCAATGAAAATAACATGTTTTATTTGGTGATCATGTGCAAAATGACAAAAATGTGGTTCAAACTGTAACCGACCAATCTTTAATCAAATATTCAAACATTTAGAAAAAACTTTAATTACATTTTTTTTAACTTAAACATGTATCAAACATATAAAAGATCTACTACATTCACAATACTGTACAACTGCCCATGCTGTGAAAACCTGAGTATGTGAACACGGAAGTTTTAGCTACTATTTAAAGGAGCACTCAGTATTTTGTCCCCATTAAAAAGTTTTACTCCTAAAGAAACTGTCATTTTGAAACATATGAATAAAATCACGAGGACTTACATGAGATGAGGACTCCAGTCATATCAGTAATCTTATAAAAGCTGTTTTATGCTACATGGGACATTACAGCACCCTCATGGGGGCTGCCATTTTAGAATCACATCACCAGATGAATAGTACTCACTTAAATCGCAGTAACTGTCTTGTTATTGGACACTTTCACTCTTGGAATTAAAGTAATCATGGCTGATAGTGAATAGTGAATTTCTACAATGACATCTAACTATGAAAACTATTGATTTGAACTATTGACACAACTAGGTGTCACTAAGTCAAGATCACAAGAGCTTTAGAGACAGCTAATAATTATTTAGCTACTTTAGGATATTACATTGCATGTAGCACTTTATTTTTATGGAAACAGCTTATTCACAACACAAGTTATACATTGCAAGTTACGCAATTTATGACTAGCGTGTAATTTAGTTAATGTTCACCTGTTCATTCACTTCATTGTCTGTGTAGATGTAAGTTGTAATATTACATATATGTTGTGATATCATGATTAATCTCATGTTTAAATGGGATGCATTTGAGTGATGTAATTTATCTGTTTTAAAGTGGTTCATTTTGCCGGTGTTCAGCGCGTTTAACTCAATCAGCTCATACTAGATTAATAGCGATGAACCATATCTAATATCATCTTGTTTATATCTTGTAGCGTACATATCGTTCAGTATTATAGTTCTCATCATATTTTCACCAATAAAATTGTTTAACTGTCATCATGATGCGTCTTTTTCATCTCATTCGTTATCGTTGACAAATCAAAAAAGCCTGTGTCAATGAATGTTTTCATCAGTGATTTCATTGACGAGATTACCACTGAGACAACTAACTTTTAGTATTTAAACTACAGTCAACGCTTAGTTTAATACACTACTAACATTGTTAGTGGCATTGAACATCTACATTGAAGCTATTCAAAGAAGAAAATATTTTCGATATATAAGAACTGGATATTATTTAATCTGCAGATAGTTATATATTAATAACTATTATTTGTTTAAGTGATTGAAATATAGTGATAAACAGCAGCAATTAACAAAATATTTTGCTTCAAAAAATGAAGGCAAAGTCCCTTTGAGGCTGCACAGATCTTAAGTGAATCATTAATGTGAACTATTTAATTTACAAATGATGTAAACCGTATATGCACCATCCGAAAGAATCAACTCCCTAAAATGAATTGGAGTTCCCAATGCTAAATATAGGGAAACGTTTCCTTTAACCGGTTTGTTTATATGAATAGTCCTGAAAGAACCGATTCACTACATACTGAATGAGAGCGAGAGAAGACTATTCAGGTGATTGTGTTTGATTACGCCAATGGTTCAAGTGCTGTGTTCATAATATGACAAATTTAGAGATTTGCTTCACGGCTACTCGTTGCAAAATGAAAACAACCAAACTACCGTCAAGCTACTGAAACATTCAGTTAAATTATTAGCATCACTACTTTTAGTTAACTATAAAACATAGTTTTTTGTCCTTTTTGGAGCTTGGCAGATGAACACTATAAACCTCTCCTTGATGTATAAATACTGACCAAATATACATTTTTGGGTGAATTATACAGTTAAAGAAGAAGATTTGTTTCCTTTGGAATGATGACAAGACCAGAAATGTATATTAAGAAAGTACAGTGTCAATTTTGATTTCATGTTGCCTATGTATTAAAAACAATACGTACATTGTCTTCTGGGCGGAAGGGATTTCTTCGGCCACCAACTCCCCCTGATATACTGAAACCCAGCTCAGGATTCTTCTCAATCTTCACATGGAGCTGAAAATACATGACAGAGACCTCCGTCACACTACACTCAACACTTCACACATTCACGTTTCCTAACCGTGCTTTCGTTTTGCTCAGTACCTCCTGCTGGAGTGTCTCGTGAGGGACACGTGGAGGCCCCGGGGGCTGCTGGGACACTTTGAGCATCAAGTAGTCGATGAGCTGCTCTCTTGAGGGGTGACGTGCCATCGGTGGCTGACCGCAGCTCATGGGAGATCTCACTGGAGGACACATTTGGCCGTTTATCGAAGGCACCTGAGGGAGGACAACCAAAACCATAATTGAATTATTTTTTTAAGACAATGCTTTATAACCCCAGTGTGAACTAATAACTAGTTTACAGCCATATGAACCAATTAAACACCATGTCTTCAATATAAAATAATCCTCTGAGACTAGTACAGGTCTGTGGAGGCAGGCATTTTTCTCTTCACATTAACACATTCTCATTTTATTCACATTAAAGGGCTTTTTCTATAAAAGTAAATGAAAGGTCTTTTATCCGTTTGTCTAAATGCCACTACATGTCCATCACTGTAACATGTGATGCATATTTCAGGCAGCAGGGGGCATAAAGTTCCTAGTTAACATTTCAATGTCTAGACTGGACTGTTTGGTACTGCATTAGGTCATTGCAGAAGCATTGTGTATTTGGAATAATCCCCTTCACTAAATACAAAAAGTAAAACTAAATTGCGTCAACATTTTGTGTTTTTACGGAAATGTTCACACAAGATCTCGATCAACACTTGGCGAGTGCCATATGCGAGTACAAATTGCCGTTATCTATCTATCTATCTATCTATCTATCTATCTATCTATCTATCTATCTATCTATCTATCTCTCTCTCTCTGTCTGTCTGTCTGTGTCTGTTTTTCTGTCTGCATGTATGTGTCTATCTATCTGCTGTCACAAATATGCATGGAAAAAAACAACTAAATAATTCCACTGTGATAAGGACCAAATGCACATTTTTTAAATAAAACATTATGCTAAATGTTTTGAAATATTGATGGCCTGCTTTTACATGCATTTATTTCAGTGCCTGGTGAGCAGGTCCACAGCTAGTTTAATGTGCTTGAAAGCTTGGTGATCATTAGAAGTGTGAGTGAAATGTGTGAGTCTTTTTTAAAGCAGTCCTTGTTAATTAGAGCTAATTAATCATTGCTGAAGTCAGGCTTCCCCAATGCGTCAGTATCTCAATCCAGTTCATTAAAGTACATTGTAGGAAGTATTCATATGCATGCTAAGAGTTTAAGCAATATTATTTAGAGGATTTTTAAAGCGGTTTATTGAATGTTTAAAAAAAAAGTTTAATTGCAAAAGTTTTGCAATTAAAATAGGGATGCACCGAATAAACCCACTTTTTATCTTACAATCCGAATCTGATATCAGAAATCTCAGTATCGGCCGATACAAGTGTTGTTGTTTTTTTGCCTTTTCTTTTTTCCCCCAAAATGTTTCAACTTGTATCTGGAGTTTAAAGGTTTCAGATCTCGTTTTTGTTAAATGAAGTTGTAAGACATCAGTCCACTTTTCATTCACAGTTATTTTTTGGAACCCATTCAACTTAAATATTGTTATAAATTGTAAACAAATACTAATGATGACAATAATAATAAATTGTTATTAATAATATTATTGACAGTAAATACAACAGTAATATATTTAAATCGTGCACTTTCTAAACCCTCACACTTTTATTTTGACATTCTGAACTCTCCAGGTAGTCCTGTGTGTCTGTTTGTAGTCAAGTTCACAGTAGTTTAATTCACTTCTTATTCAAATTCTGGTAAAATGCACCTCCGTTGCCATTCTAAATGCATATTATAAGTGAAGTGAACTATTGATCATTATTCATTCATCAATAGTAGATTATTAGCAATTCGGTAATAAAAATAGATCTTTTGTCTTTGCTCTAGGGACAACGGTCAGAATCTGAATAACGTATTTATACTAAGCAAAAAAACCTTTTTGAAGCCCTATCAGGTTGCTATCGGCTTAGTATCGACACCAATATTGCTAAAACTGATATATTGGTTGACCTCTAATATTCTAAAACATAACAATTCTTGTATTTCATAGGTTGTGTTCATTTGAGTCACATTCATTGGGGTGTTTTCTCCCCAATTTGGAATGCCCAATTCCCAATGCGCTCAAAGTCCTTGTTGTGGCGTAGTGACTCACCTCAATCAGGGTGGCGGTGGACAAATCTCAGTTGATTCCGTGTCTGAGTCCATCAATCCGCGCATCTTATCACGTGGCTTGAGTGCGTTACCGAGGAGACCTAACGTGTTTGGAGGCTTCACACTATTCTACAAGGCATCCACGCACAACTCACCACATGCCCCATACTACCACGAGGAGGTAAACACAACGTGACTACCCACCCTAGCAACCAGGCCAATTTGTTGCTTAGGAAGCCAGACTGGTGTCACACAGGTAGTCGGCGTCTTTACTTGCCATTTTACCCCCCATATGTTGTGTTCAAGGAGTCAGTGGCCCATCAAAATGATTATTTAAGCCACATTTGAAAAATGTATGCACTTCAATAAGTTAGATAACAAAATATCAATATGCAAACAAATTATGCTAGTGCTTTCCTTAGAACTAACATCTATTGTTTTATCATTTAAAACCTAACAAAATTATTTTAGTGCATTTTTGTGCTCGCTCTCTTTAAAAGAACTGCCACTTAAATTAATATTTTGTTATCTAATGCAAAGACATTGAGAGATTTTTAAGTGTGGCTTTAAGTGTCCAAATGCATTTAAGGGTCCTTTTATGTAGTATATAGCACTTACTTTTCTTAGAGTGTCGATATGGTAGCCCTGTTGTCCATGTGGACTAAAGACATCATCCTGCAGAAAGACAACACAAAATGACCCAAGAATCTTTGCTACAGAATCATGGTGTTCTGCTGCCTTTCATGATGAACAGTTTCGGGTTGTTTTTCAAAGATTCATGACAACTACATTGTTCAAACGAAAAAATAATTTGGCAAAGCCCTTACATGACAGCTTCTTCCCCCAAGCAGTCAGACTGTTGAACACTTGATCTATCAGGATCAATAATTAGCACTGCACTTTATTAATCTATAATCTCACACTGGACTGTCAACATATTCTCCTCAATACAACTAATATATATATATATATATATATATATATATATATATATATATATATATATATATATATATATATATATATTCATATACGCTTTACTTATTGTATATTGTGTATTCTATATTGTGTGTGTGGTTTACTGTACATTGTATATAATTATTGTGTTGTGTAAGTATGTTGTTTACTGTAATTGGTATATGTCTCGTCACTGTCATGACTGCTATGTTGCTCGGAACTGCACACAAGAATTTCACCTACTGTTGCACTTGTGTACATGGTAGTGTGACAATAAAGTGATTTGATTTGACTTGACATGAAATATGAAATCAATACATGTCACCAGCTCTGCACATTCAAATTTCCACAATGAGGGTGATATACATTTTATAGTATGGATTATGTCCCAAAACAGGCTGAACCCCACTTCTCAAGAAAGTGGAATTGCCAGTACATGTGAGTCATAAGGTTGTGTTGAAGTTCCTGTTCTTTGTACAGATGCCTGTCATTTCTAAGATTTAAGATTTTATTTCTGTTTAGCCTTCATATCAACTATAACAGATTTTGGAGCTTTTAAGTCCAACAGGAATTATTTTAATAATTAACACTTGAGGTCAGACTGTGGGAATCAGCACTGACACAAATAGTTTGAGTGAAGAGTTTGATTCTAGGTCTCAGGTTTAGTGTGCATGGGCTGGTAGGATTGATCCTAATCTAGAATTACTTGGACAACCCAAAGAATCAGAGGAATTGTGCAAAACAACCAATGCGGCATACAAGCCAACTATCTTTCTTCAGAGCTCTATGAGAGTCATTTTCCACCACACTTGCTGTATAGTTTATTGCTGTTTATCTGTTGGAAAAGTTTTTTGATACTAACTATACTTTAATTTTATAATACAGATGACCTGTTACAGGAATAGTTCACCCAAAAATGGGGACATTTACTTGTCTTAAGGTTGTTCCAAACCCATATGAAATACTTTATTCCATGGAATACAAAGTATGCATTGCTCTTTACCATACAATGAACCCATAATGTCCCATAAAAGTACCATTATACAATTCAACACAACTCACATGCTCTATATATGTCTTCTGAAGCCATACAATAGCTTTGTGTGAGGAACAGACCACAATTTAAGTTAATATTCACTGAAAATCTTCTCCTCAAATCTCATACTCGTATTTTAAAATATGTAAAGACAAGACACACCATGCTTGACATCAGTGATGCCAAACTCCATCGGTTCTCGTGTCTCGCAATGAACACGATGCGCCAAGTTGAATATGCATTTGCGCAAATAACATTCGAAACCTACAATGGAAGGGAAGATTTTCAAAGAATAACGAATCTAATTTCAGTCTGTTCCTCACACAAAGCTTTCGTATGGCTTCAGAAGACTTGGAATATGGACAACTTTTATGATCCTTTATAGTGCTTTTTTGTTATTTTTGGAGCTTGCCTGTTCCTGGTCACAATGTGCTTCAATTGTATGAAAAAGAGAGCTTTGAGATTCTTAAAACTATCTTTATTTGTGTTATACAGAACAAAGAACACAATATTGGTATGAAAAAACAATTAATTGGTTTTTATTTTTTGGGTGAACTATTCCTACAAATAATCAGTTTAAGTGTGCAGAGATATGAGTAACACTGATGTGAAGGTTACATTTGTTAACATTAACTAATGTTAACATATACAACTTTTGTACTTAAATGTCGTATGAACCAACCATGAATAATTGTAATTTTATTAACTAATATTAACAATGATTAATAAATACTGTAACAAATATCTCTTCCTTGTTGGTTCATGATACCTAATGCATTTATTAATGTTAACAAATTTAACCTTATTAAAAATTGCTACTGAGATATTGTTAGGTACATGGGCAGATAAAGCGCATCTAATTTGGCTGAAAGCCCACGTGTTAAACAGCAAGCAGCACAGATAACCTTTGGCAAACTGAGAGAGACTCCACAGAGCCTCTGGGGGTTTGAGGAGGTGAGGTCTCAGAGCTGTACTCACGCTGGTCGCATAAGCTCCATACTGCCGTCCATCTACTGCGCTAAAGGCCAGAGAGATCTGACTGCCATTGAGAGTGGCCAAAGACCGAGACAGAAACCTCTGAACACAAGATGACACATGCACACACAAACACAAGCATTCAATGTTGACTTCAGTGAGCATGCATTAACCATGAGTACAGTTTGAAACATGCAGGTGTTAGTTTGTGTGTTAATAAGAATACGAAAACATACAGAAAAATATTGTGCAAGGAGAGCTATAAGGAAAGAAAACAAACAATTCCACATCCATGCAGTTAATGTTGATTAAAAGTGAAGTCTGCGAACTGCAAAAAAAAAAATATGAGAGATGTTCATGCAAAAGTCTTGTAACCAGGGGTTAAATTGGGAACTTTGAGGCAGATTCTTTTTTGAATCGGAGGTTCCAGATCGCTGGTTGCCAAGGCATTGCTATGTGGTTGATAAAGCATTGAGTTTTTTTTAGCAGGTTGCAATATGTTTGCTAGGGTGCTCTCGGTGATTGCTAGATCATTAATGTGGTAACTAGGGGGTTCTGGCTGTTTTTTTACTGGCCTAAGTAAAACGGGTCGATCCCTAAGTCTCTATGATTTTCTGGTCTCTAGATATGGCTCGGGCAACTCCTTCAATATAATGTCTATGTGATTTCTTTGCTCATTTGCAAGTGATAACCAGGTAGCTGCATTTAAAATAAAATTTAGATTTAAAGATTTACTACAGAAACCATACTATCATCTGCCTTGTTGAAAGTTTATGTCTCCTCCCAACTCGGAAACATAAGAGTTTCCCCAGTCGTAATAACGACTTGAGCGGGTGCTCAAGCGCAACTTCCATTTACAAAACTTGTATTCACAATAATTCCAATAGCATGTGAAGGCAGCATTAGATTAACACTTCAACTGTGTAAAACAAAAATAGTAGTTGCTATGCCTTAAAAAACACCACTAAAAAGTGTTTCGTCGCTGTATAAATTTCCAGTCATTATGAAAAAATGATATTCGTTAACACAATCATTACCTTCTCAATCTTCTTGGCTTCAATGTGCCTTATGACCTGGTCCCTCCAATCTGCCGGAACCCTTCCGCCTCCCCCGACTGGCCCATCCAGTAGCGAGTGCTCGGACTTCACCCTCATGCTGGACCTCTTGCTGGGGCTGCCATGCTGGTAGTTGAAGTCACTGACAGACATGGTCCTCTCTGGAGGCTCATGAGGTGGAGGCCGGGCACTCTGCGGTCGAGGAGCATTGGGTCCATCCATGCTGTACGTACGAGCTGATAGGGGCCTGTGAAGACCCTGGCTCATCTGCATAGGCCCACGTCCTGCCGTGTGAATGTCCCGGTAGGTCATGTACTCTCCTTCCATTCCTGGCATCCGGCGGGGATCCAACATACCCATGCCAGAAGTGGTGCCAGACGAACCACTACATTGTCTCTGCAAGGTGTTACGTTGGCCACCAGGTGGCAGCATCCTCTCCTTTGCCCACATGTCTGGAGTTTTAGGAGGTCCACGCTGTTGGGGCTGCTGGGGGTAAGGAGAGGTGTTGTTGCGGTTGGAGTAGTTGTTGTTGGCAAGGGAGTGTTGTGGGGGTAGGTAAGGTTGCTCTGAATGTACAGGGATACGTGGACTCCATAAGTTGTCTTTGGGCATGGCGCTACTGGCATACTGGATGTTGTACTGTGGAGGAGGGCCAACAGGGTAGCGTGCGGTGCTTGCTTGAGTTTTAGAGCTGGACAGAAGATCAGATGAAGAAGCAGAGGAACCAGGGTAGATCTGCAATTGCTGGTCATTGAGCAAGCACGCAGACTTCGAACGAACGATGCTTTGGCCTTGTGCACCACTTAGAGATCTGGCCGAGCATGCCACCTCGTACGATGGGCTTTCTCCATCGATAGAATACAGCTTCATCCCACCAGCGTCCATGTTGGCGATGCTCTGAGATTTAACCACTGGGGGCGGTGGACACTTCTTTTCTGGTGACAGCTCCTCGGTGCTACGAGACAGACTCATGTCGCTCAATGCCGTTACGCCTGTTGAGACGGTCCTTGTAGTCTCGTACCGCAAGGGAACTTGATCCGTTCGTCCATTAAAATTCTCTCCAGAATGGATTTTTTTAAGCCGATTCCCATTCTCGAGATTCTCAATTGAAACCATAGCATTGTTGTTGCTTGACATGGACTCCTTGGTTGAAGATGTTTTGGTCCTCTCCAGGTCCTCGTAAGACACCATGTTGTCAGGTGGGAGCTTAGCCACATTCATGTTGATCTGATCCCACTTGCTATACTGGTCCGCCATTCCATTGTTAATACCCTTCTCAATGAGGGCAAGCCTCTCCTCCATGGACAGACTGTAGTCGGCCGTTGTATCTTGTTTACTTTCGTAACTCTGCTGGTTCTTCAGGATTGTCTGTAGGGATGTCTCCGAACCGTTACAGTTTTGTAGGAGAGAGGTCGTCTTCTTCAACTGGTTTAGGTTCTCATCCTCTTGCCTGAGATTGAGCAAATAAAGTCAAGTCAAAGCAAACTCTTGCACTTTTTCAAACACAGTAAGCTGAAGGAAATTCTATGTGCCACACAAATAGCGCTCTTTGCAATACAATACAATTTGATGTTAGCATGTTGCAATGTGATATTCCAATAAGTATAAAAATAAATAGCACACACAAACATTGGGTAAAATAGTACATTATAATTGTTACACTTTTTGTATTTCTTTTGACTCGTCCAACATCTTAAGTTAATTGTTTTACTTGAGCTGATTGCAATGCAATCTGATATTACTCTCTTTGCGAAACATACATGCACATTTGTTTTACAAGTTATTTCCATGACTTAGAATTTTTCCAGTTGTTCAAATTACTAAAGGATATACATTTTTATTTTATTTTATAGAGATTACACTCACTAAAAGGTTTTTCACTCTTTAAATAGTTAACCCCGGGTTATTCTGAGGCATCATAATGATTTAAATAGCTGCCTATGTAGGATTTAGAACAGAGCTTTCATTTTTTGGCATTGTTTAATAATTTAATGTAAAGTTAAATCATTTATTGGCCCTTTTCCCACTTTTATTGATTGATACAGAGAACAGAGGGATGACATAAAAGAACAATTCTCCTCTTTTCGGAACGCCCAATTCCCAATGCACCCAAAGTCCTCATGGTGGCGTAGTGACTCGCCTCAATCCAGATGGTGGAAGAGGAATCTCAGTTGCCTCCGCGTCTGAGACGTCAGTCCGTGCATCTTATCACGTGGCTTGTTAAAAGCGCATTACCGTGGAGAACTAGCGCATGTGGAGGCTCACGCTATTCTCCGAGGCATCCACGCACAACTCACCACGCACCCACCGAGAGCAAGAACCACATTACAGCGACCAAGAGGAGGTTAACCTAATGTGACTCTACCCACCCTAGCAACTGGGCCAATTGATTGCTTAGGAAACCTGAATGGAGTCACTCTGCCCTGAATTCGGACTTGTGACTCCAGGTGTGTCAGCGTCTTTACTTGCTGAGCTTCCCAGGCCCCTTGAGATGACATTAAATTACGACAAAAGTCTGACTTGAACTTGAGTCACCCACACGAGTACCATGACTCAACATATCAGAGTACATGGACACAGCACTTTGCCCTAGCTACCACATAAATTGTGAACTGAAGTGATGTTCTTTGACATGGAATTTGACTCAACGCGTCATGATTCTAATCACATTCTAAACAACCTGTCAGCTTCAGATAACATGCAAGACTGGACACAGAACTAAAAAGCCAGCAGAGATCTATGTAATGAAGAAAGGTGTTTGTACCCATTCTTGGGGATGAGTGGCATCTTGGACTCTCTTTCTGGAGTGCAGAGGGAGTTGTCCTGACTGCTATCTGTGGTTAATGACACCGAATCAGACATGCGTGAGGGTGATGAGCAGTTGCTATTGTTCTGGTTACTGTTGGCAACAGTCTCGTCCAGCAGAGAATCAGCATCCTTTCCATCATCTACATCACCAGACAGAAACATTTTGTTAGCATTTATTTGTACATTTGTACATTTGTGTCACACTTCTTGATTTGAGAAACATATATAGCAAGGATACTCCAATCACATAGCTCGAATTTGTCCCACGGGCTGAGCTTTGAGTACCCTTGATCCATAGTACACCCTCCTGAAACTTTAATGAGAGAATTTTTAATTGATACTAATGAAGGAGCAGGTGTCTCTTTACCCTTTTTGTCCTTGCTGAGGGCCACTACTTTAGGTTGGTTAATTGAGATCTCGATGAGTGGAGGTCTCATCTCTGCAATCTTCATCTCCTCCTCTTCAGATGACAGCTCCTCTGAGTCCTGACCACAGAAACACATCACCATCACACACACTCATATTCAATGTTCTTCCTACTTCTAGAGTGGTAAAGTGCACTCACTTCCATATTCATTTCTTTAAATAATGTAGCCGAATGATCCAGCGTGTCCTGACATGATTAAATTGCATATAATACAATATAAGTAAATCTATCCTGACAGCAGCTTCATATCCACTCACAGTGAGCGAACAATATGTGACAGCCATTCATTTAATTTATTGCATCCAATTTAGAAGCCCTGAATTTTAATAAGGGAAAAACTAGATGTCATATCCTGCATTATTGGCAAATTTAGCATATTTTTGGTGAAAATATTCTCCCTTTTAAACCTAAAGGCTTGTTCACAAGTCTCTAATTTGTAGTCTAAGTCATACCTCAGTGGTGTCATCATGGTTAACCATAGTTCTCATGTTATCTGATGTCTTGAGAGGGATTCTTTCAACAATATAGTTGTCCGTCGAGTCTCTCAGTTCACAATTTTGGTGACTGTTCACAGTTGCTTTGGGCTCCATCTCAACAGCTTTGCCATTGGTGCAGGGACCTTCAATCACCTGATAGTGTACAGGAAATTAGTTAACAACAATCCACTTCTGCCATATTCCACATAAGATCATAATATTATTCTGATCCAGTTAAACATTATCAATTTCTGGAATCCTTTCGACCACAACCCAATTTTTAGTTTTTACACATAAGCAGTGTTACAGGCTTGCTGACTTAGTGAAAGTGTTTCTGTAATCTAACCTTCACTCCCACATCTTGAACTCCAATGGTTTTCCTCTCGCTGGTCCTGGTCTCTTTTCCTGCCTCGTCACCGGACTCGTCCTCTTTGAGTCTGTGTGCGACGGACTGGGCTGTTTTCACCATGTTCTTCAACTCGTCAGGGTACGGTGTGGGGTAGCGCTTCAGATTGCCCTCCTTCAAACACAGACCCAATTAATTCAGTAACAATGTAATTTAAGGGCAAAAGGCACCTTGTTATGCTTTTAAAATATACCAAACACTTAAACATAATTCCTCTAGACAGTAATAAATGGTAAATTATGAAACGGATAGTTAGGCTCTAAAATCAGATTGACTGAGCCACGATTAAAACGGTTGTAAATAAACTATGGCCACTCACCGATTCAATTATATATTTAAGGAGAAGTTCAACCAAAAATGAAAATTCTCTAATCATTTACTTACTCTCATGCCATCCCAGATGTGTATGACATTTGTTTCCTTCAGCAGAACACAAACTATTTTTTTTGTTTCAGCTCTGTAGGTCCATACAATGCAAGTGAATGTGACCAAAATATTAAAGCTCCAAAGAGCACATAAAGGCAGCATAAAAGCAATAAAACGACTCCAGTGGTTAAATCCATGTCTTCTGAAAAAATATGATGCATGGGTGTGAAACAGATCAATATTACAGTAAGTCCTGTTTAACCATCAATCTCCAACTTTGACCAGCCCCAACCTGTAGGTGGCTGAATGAGAAAGTGTAGATTTACAATGAAAAAAGGAACTAAATATTGATCTGTTTCTCACCCACACCTATCACATCACTTCTGAAGACATGGATTTAACCACTAGAATCTTATGGATTACTTTTATGATACCTTTATGTGCTTTTTGGAGCTTCAAAGTTCTGATCACCATTAACTTACATTATATGGACCTACAGAGCTGAAATATTCTTTTAAATATCTAAAGTTGTTTGTGTTTTGCAGAAGAAAGAAATCTGGGATGGCATGAGGGTGAGTAAATTAAATAAAAATTTTTGGGTGAGCTATCCCTCTAATACTGCAAGTCTACATATAAACAATATAAATTAAGAATAGGCAGTTACAGTCATAAAATTAACTAAATTATTTGGCACAATAATTGTTTATTTAGATTATTATTAATACTAGGGCTGACGATTTAACACGTTAATTTAGTGCGATTAAGTTTTTTACAAATAACGTGTAAAAAAAAAAGCAAATGTGAAATTTCAGCTGTGTGGCAACGTGCAGTTTATATAGTGAAGAAAACAACCAGATGGCACAAAACACACATTTGTTATGTTCTAAGTATTAAACTATTTTTAACTTGACACAGTGACCTAAACATTTTATGTTTATGACGCAACACACCCGAGATGCTACACAAGCATGTCTGATGCTTGTTGAAATTGACAGGCTCTTAAACAATCCCTCATAATAAATCTCCAACTGATTGACAAATTCACTTGTGAAATGGATTGCTGTGAACTGTGTGCCAATGATTGACTTATGTTCAATAACATGATAGTAAACAATACATTGTATTCTAAAGCCACTTTTTGTATTGTCTTATCATGATAAACTCTTCTGCCACAAGAATGTACTAGCATTTTAATTATCTGAAAAAAAAAAAAAAATAATAATATATATATATATATATATATATATATATATATATATATATATATATATATATATATATATATATATATATATATCATTTTATATTTAAAGATAACTATGTATATTTTTTTCATCATATATTAAATTATTGTTATATGAGGGGCTTTCTCAGCAAATATTTGTATGTGCGATTAATCGCAATTAATAAATCGGGACATCATGTAATTAATTAAATTAAACATTTTTATCGATTGACAGCCCTAATTAATACATGTTATTATGAATTATTCATACATGTGTTAATTTATTATGTAAAAATGTGTTATATTGCTGTAGCTGCCATTTTATAGAAGCAATAGGGTACTCCATGCAATGTTTTACAGTGAATATATCATGTTTTTGTTTCACAGTCGTCAGGGGGCAGTCAGTGCAGCCTCAGCTCGGTGCTGTACCTTGGGCTTTACCTACAACTTGTTGGGCTGTCCGAGCAACACACTAATGCAAGTAGATTCACAGATCACGCACTTTCGTTTTCAAAAACAGCTGGACAGAGTACAATTGAACGGAGGGATCTCGAGATGCGTTTTAAATTACTTTGTACTACTGTACTATCCAAAAACTGTGAGATGCAATATTATCTTGCAGTTCTGCACTTTTATTTGCCATGAAGCACTATGGTTACACTGAAGTGTGTCGTTCTGCATTCAGGATGCACATAAGCAGTTTTGTGTCACTCTTTATTGGAGCCTTTCTTATTTCTTGCTTCTCTTAAGATCTCATTGCACAAGATAATTCAAATTAAAAGTATTTATTCCATTTATTTTTTTAATATACGTTAGATGATAGTTAGTTACCATTTGAACTGCTGTGCTTAACATCTGTGAATCCCTCATAAACGCATCAGATTGGGGTCACGTTAACATAACAGAGCCCAATTATACATTATTATCCTTAACACAGACAGAGCATTATAAAAAGCATTAATGGTGCAAAACGCTGTAATGTGACCCAACCAATGTGAGATGCTCCAAGAGCTTCCATCTGACACCTATGTACATAATAGAAAAACATCTTAAATAGTGCAGACGGAACACGTCCTGCGAGAGAATGATGAACTTAGTTGAAAATGGATTGCTGTCAGGAGTAGCCCAATAATAGACTTATGTTCAATGATGTGGAAATAAATAAAATAATATTTTGACTTCCAAACCTACTTTTTAAATTGCCTAATCAATACTTTACTCGTCTGCTACAATAATTTAATGTATTTGAATTATCGGAATGATTATGTATTATATTTATAAATATTTAAGCTCTCACTGGATGTTTTTTGCACCATTCGGAGTAAATTTTAGACACTGTTATGTGTGAAAATCCCAGGAGATCAGCAGTTACAGAAATACTCAAACCAGCCCGTCTGGCATCAACAATCATACCATGGTTTAAATCACTGAGATCACATTTTTTTTACCCATTCCGATGATTGATGTGAACATTAACTGAAACTCCTGACCTGTATCTGAATGATTTTATGCACTGCACTGCTGCCACACGATTGGTTGATTAGATAACCGCATGAATAAGTAGGTGTACTCGTTGTTCCTCAAAGTGCATGGGGAGTATACTGCATAATAAATGTTTGTTTTTTTTCCCTGAAACTATTGATATACCTGATTAATTGGGATTTGAATAATTAACTGAAACATCATGCAATTCATTTTATTAAATTTTTTAAACGAATGACAGCCCTAAATTGTACATCTATCCCTCACAGCATTGTTTTCATTCATATTTAATTAAATACGACATCTGCCATATCTGACATCCCTGGACCTTTGGGGAAATAAAAGGTGTCAGAGTGCAGCCTACAACACCCACACAGAGGGGGGCTGCTCTTTGAGGACCAGACATGGCCACACTGGCACTCTGAGAGCTGATAGTGATGCTCCTTCAGACAAGACACAGCTTGGGAGCGTGTGTGTTCATTGGCACAGCACACTAGCCAGAAAGCCATATTGAGTCATTAGGGGTGCAAGACAGGGCATGAGAGGGAGGGAATGAGAAACCTAGTTTGTAATATCAGAAAGAAATGAGGGCGAGGAGGGATAGAAGGCTGTCGTGCAGGACAGTGCAGACAGTGCAGGCTTCCGTTACACTTTCTGGCAGGTGTCACAGCAGGGTAACTGCTCTAATGAGATTTCCACTGAAATGCACTGCAGCACATGCTATGACATGCTGATAAACCAGGTGAGTCTGTTCCACTGAAATTGACTTGCATCCTACCTACATTACACAGAATGTATGCACAGCTATACAAAATCTGTTACACCTGAGGGGATTACAATTAATTGTGTGATTTGTTATGGAAGAAGCATGTCACATCATGCCTTTTGACTCTAGTGCATCAATCTCATTTAGAGGGATGCTTGTTAATGTTTAGTCTTGTGTCGACATGCTTTTGACTCCGCATTAAGTCGGGTACACTTTAACCACTAATGCTGGCCAAGTACAGCCCATTTAGACAGGAAGAGACCGACTGACTGACATGTAAAGTCAGTCAGTCATTTACGGACAGGTAAATCTAAAATATTTGATACCACTATTAAAGGCCAAAACAGAAAAAAATAATTACATTAATTGCACATCAGCGTTGGTCAGCAATCGGTTGTCTAGATTTTGTAGCTTCACAAAGTTGCTTTCAGTGAGGACACATAAATGACCAGGCATGCCACAAAGAACAAAATATAAAGCGTAAAGGCGTATAAAGTGTAAAAGACAAAAAAAACGAGGGAGAGGGACGGGTTATATAAAGAGAGAGGGAGCAAGAGGGAGACAAGCACAAAAGGGAAATAGAAATGGAAAGTGCACCCTGGACAGAAGCGGACGGTGAGCACTGACCCGCGGGGGCGTCTCTCTCTCGTCCTTGTCCTCATCACACTCAAACGCCACTTGCGCCCGCTGTTTGCGCTGCTCCTCCCATAGAGATGGGTTAAAGCTCTCGCTGTCTGTGTTGGGTACATCTGTGAGAGAGAAGCCAACAAACCATTAACAGAATCAAAACACCTGCGGATGATGGATGTTAGACATAGAAGCTCAAGGCAATGCAGGAAATGTTCATTTGAGAATTCCAATTCAATTTAGTGATTTGGTTTGTTTAGGTGGTTTGTTTTGCTGAACCAGTTAAAATAAAAAAAAAAATATATATATTTTTTAAATCACAGATTAGTTATTCATAACTCACAAGCGTTGCAAGAACATCTTTTGTGTTTTAATTTTCCGGGTTCAATACAAGTTGAGCTCAATCATCAGCATGTGGCATAATGTTGATTACTAAAGAAATTAAATTTTGATTCATCCCAAAATAAAAATTGTCATTCCGGT
Organism: Xyrauchen texanus; assembly: GCF_025860055.1. Lineage (NCBI taxonomy): Eukaryota > Metazoa > Chordata > Actinopteri > Cypriniformes > Catostomidae > Xyrauchen > Xyrauchen texanus. Next base: position 8,743,207 of record NC_068318.1, on the reverse strand, counting down.
TGGACACTTACAATGGAAGTGAACGGGGCCAATTTTTGGATGGTTTAAACAGAAATGTGAAGCTTATAATTTTATAAAAGCACATGCATTAATTCTTCTGTTAAAACTTGTGTATTATTTGAGCTGTAAAGTCATTTAAATAATAATTATTAGTCATTTTAGTGTTTATTGACATTACACCGTCTCTGTTCAATTAAGTTGTAACATTGGTTATAAAACTATACACAGGAAAGGTTAGCAAATTATTTTATCACACTAAAATCATGTTTACACAAATATAATTTGTCTTGTGACTATACTTCTGAAACAGTATTTTAACATTTAAAAATTGGCCCCCATTCACTTCCATTGTAAGTGCCTCACTGTTACCCACATTGTTACTTTTGTTTTAGAAAAGGAAGGGCAAGTTGAAAATATTATTTGTGGTAATCAATATTATGCAACAAATGCTGTCGATTGAGGTTAACTTGTACTGAATATGGAATATTTATTTAAATGTTACTATTATAAATTAAATTTGGGGTCATTGACAAATAAGGTTGTTTGAGATAAAAAAAAAAAAAAATCCAATTTAAAACATTTAACAACTTGGCTCAAAATAACAATTTATTTGAGAATAAGATGTTGCTAATCAGGGCTCCAGACAAAAAAAAAATAAATAAATAAAAATAACCATGGAGCCAAAACGGACACATTTAAGCTTAATGGCTGTTTTTAGTTGGCAGTATATAACTATATATTACTATAAATAAATAAAATCATGTTTGCATTAATTATTAAATGATTGTATATATAATTTTTTACATAAATTTATTATATCAAGTCTCAGTTGCCTCCGCTTCTGAGACAGTCAATCGCGCATCTTATCATGTGCCTCATTGTGCATGACATCGTAGAGACACCCAGCATGTGGAGGCTCATGCTACTCTCCTCGATCCATGCACAACTTACCACATGCCCCATTGAGAGCGAGAACCACAAATCGTAACCACGAGGTGGTTACCCCATGTGACTACTCTCTCTAGCAATTTGGTTGATTGAGAGACCTGGCTGGAGTCACTCAGCATACCCTGGATTTGAACTTGTGACTCTCCAGAGATGGTAGGCAGCATCAATACTCGCTGAACTACCCAGGCCCCCTGCATCTTTGAAACTTAAGTTAAACAGCACATTTTAAAGTTTGAGCTTGTAGGGCTGGCACAGACTTCATATTTGTATTTGTACTTTGTATCATTTAACCATATGTTTGGGCTAATAGATAAAATGCATAGATAAAATAATCTTGGAAACAATGCACCGCTACCTCAGATCATTTCTTGTCATGTTTGAGGGCGGTCTCTGGTAACACAGGAGACCAATCACAGCTGTTGTCATTTGCGTTAATGTGATGGGCAGTTACATTTTTGAAGAGGTGCATGTCAGGCTAAGGTGTAGGCTATGCCGTAGCCGCCGCAGCTACACGTAGCCTACGGCATAGGTTTGACGCAGAAGTATAAACCAGCCTTAAGGAGAGCATATTGTTGTGTGAAAGCACAGAGTGGTCCATTTCTAAAGCTCGATCATGCTAGAAAACCGAAGCAGACTCCAGATAGCTTTAGAGTCAAAGGGTTTATGTTGTGAAGAGTTTGAAGTGGGGTTGCTAGGATACAGGTTTAAAATGTATTAATCTCTTTCCCCTCTAGAACCCAGCGAGTAGCTCATTTGTGATTTGAACAGTGAAACTCCCAGCAACTCTGGCAGACTTGAGAAACTGAGAGGGAAAACGGAGCCAGTGGCGTGAACAAGTACTGGCTGCAATAACCTACAAAAGACAAAATGTAGTAACTACTCATTGTGTCAAAATGTTGTGAAATCGGGTCTCTTAGACTATAATCTGTCCTGTGTTAAATGGGTTGGACTCAACTAGACTCCGATTTAGACAAAATTATGTGAGACTATTTTATAATGGAGTAGTTACTGCGTTTTGTCTTTGTAGGGCTGTAAAGGCAAAGGTTTCTGCACATCTTTTGTAATGTTGGTTCAGTGAAGAAACTCTCCAAGCAACTTTAGGTCTTTAGACCAATTCAAACAGAAAACTGATTTGGCTTATTAAAAATAATCAGACTACACCATATGTTTGTTGTTGCCTGCAACCAGCCAGTATTATTTTGTCTTTCTCTCCCATCACATTCAGTTTAGACTACAGCTGAGTAACTGTGCAGTAGTTTTCGCATCTACAGAACAGCACAGATTAAGACCATAAATGGAATGTTGTGAAATTTCGGTTTGAGAATAAAAGAAAAAAATTGAATCAGTTCTGAAACGAATTCCCAACATTATTTAAATAAACTTCGTATTTTTTTTATAAACGTATTTCTTCATTGTTTAAGGCCAAAGTATACTTTGATTTGTTGCGTGCCGCTACTTCTTTTGAAGTGGTGCAAATTTCTTCTTCGAAACTGTACGCGCATACTCTCCTCATACAGCCTTTTTCTTTTTCTAGACAGTCCACGTCTTTGTGCGTCATCGGCACCCGGCACCCCCTGTTGACTACTAAAAGTGTATGACAAGTTGTATTGCACATGCGGTAAAAAAATTAAAATGTATTATACTTTGAAAGACTAAGCGCTTAAACATCAGTGCTGGGTAGTAACGGAATTACATAATCCGGATTATGAACTCAGGTACTTGTAATTAGATTAAATTAAATTTTTAAATGCTCATAAGTGGACTTTCATATTAATCAGGCAATGGCAGCAATGTTTTCATAACTTATTTATCCCCATAATTCTTCTTTATAGAAATATTTTAAATTAATAATTCTAAGCCTACCAGTAACATAGGTTAGACCATGCCTTCTTATGATGAATAATTATGCAAGTTACTAAATACCGCTGATGTAAAGTATGCGGTATATGATATACACAATATATGATAATACTACATAAAAACTAATTATTTATTGTGGAAGTCTGGACAAAAAAATGTAAACTAAAAGTAATAATTAATAGCAATATTTTGAATCACTATGCAAGTTCTCTTAAATGCATTTAAGCAACATTGTCAAAATACTATAGATTTTCCTACTCAAATGCATGTGACATCAAATCAAGTGATAGAGTTAATCCCAAAGTAACAAGAATACATCAACTAAAATATAATCCAAGACATTACGTTACTGATTGCAATTGTAGCCATGTAATTTGCAATCAGTACCTGATTACAATTTAGAAGTAATCTACCCAGCATGCACGAGACAAAACATTAAATCTGCATTAAATCTGTTCGTAAAACACTTGAACAAGAGAAAAACTTGAAACTGATGCAGGTTATACATGAATACTCACACTCCTCAGTTCTGCTCTGTTGTGGGAACATGTAGTTTGTGAGAACGGTCTTGTGTGTCTCTGGATCTTCCTCTTTCTGCAGGGGAATCAGGGGCTTCGACTAGTAGTAAAAAAAATACAAGGTAATGTGTGATTTAAAAACAAACTGCACAAGTGTAAAATAAAGATTCTGTCAGCGATCTCAGAACATCAAAAGCTGAACGGCATGACTGCCTACGTGAGAACAATCAAAATGCATGGCTCAATAGGTATGCCGTTTCACAAATCACCATCAGGGACACACACATAAACAAGCTCTGTTCCAAAACCTAGTTGCCTTGTTGTCTACTGCCTACATAGGCAGGTATCTATTAAGGCAGCAACTGAAATGGAACCTCATAAGTGATGCATTTGCAAATATAAAAATAACACTTTAAATAATTGATTCTGACACAATCAGTGATAATTTAGTCAAAGAAAAACTGACGAAACTGTTCATTGATGAAGGTTTTTTTATTTTGTCAACGATACTGAAGACGAGACGAAAAAGACCCATAACGATGAATCAAACGGTTCAAACATACTGTTGACGAAATATATGACAAGAAAGAAAATTGTACTGCAAGATATTAACAGAGCACCAAAACTGTTATTTATATTTATTTTAGAGGAGGAAAAATCTGGACAGAATTGACTCAAATAATAATTTTATGTTGAGGATTTCTCCACTTGAGCTGCATGAGCTGAACACCTGTACAATGAACTTTACTAATGGGTTTATTACAGAAGTGATATAAGTAGGGGTGAGAAACAGATCAATATGTAAGTCCTGTTTTACTATAAATCTCCACTTTCACATCCTTTTTTGTTTTTGGTGATTTGTATTCTTAATGCATATCACCACTTAGTGGTCGGGGCTGGTCAAAGATGAAGATTTCTAGTAAAAAAGGACTTAAATTGTTAGATGTTCTCAACCACACCTATTATATCGCTTCTGAAGACATGGATTAAACCACTGGACTAGTATGGATTACTTTTAGGCTGCCTTTGTGCTTTTTGAAGCTTCAAAGTTTTAGTCACCATATACTTGCATTGTATGGACCTACAAAGTTGAGATATTCTTCTAAAAATCTTTGTGTTCTGCAGAAGAAAGTACAACACATCTGGGATGGCAAGAGGGCGAGTAAATGATGAGAGAATTTTCATTTTTGGGTGAACTATCCTTTTAATTATGTTAGAATTAGAACTATAGTTCCTGAACACTTTGGGGTTTTCAATGAAATAATAGTGTATTTATAATCAACAATTTTCTCAATCTGCCATCTTTGATGCTTGCTGCATTGGATTCTGAAATCGCTTTCTTTGAATGTATGCAATGCTGCCTGAGAACTTGGGCAAAATGCCTTAAAAGCTCACTAGGTTTTGAATTCCTGACTCCGAGAGCTTATCTAATCTTTAAGCACATGCAGCTTTATAAAACCACACATCCCAATCAATAAAGAACAGAGGGCCACCTTCATCTCAACGTGCCATCTTCATCAATAATTCCAATGTTGTTGTCGATATTCCAGCTGAGCTGTACGCCTGACAGCCAGCCATTTCTGAGCGTGCTTGCTTCACAGATGATCTTTGCAGTCTCATGCCATATGGCACACACTGATTAGATGAACTGCAAGTGTTTTTTATTTCAAAGCAGTGCTGTTTCTCCATTCGGCTTGCTATAGTCATTCATTGTTTTGAAAGCAAAAATACCACAATGAACTATTTCAGAAAAGGATATAAAAAGGGGGTCAATTTATATTTCATGTTGACTTGAAAATAATGGCTATGCTATGGTGAAGACCTCACAGGTGGTAAAATGTTGTGTGTGGGAGTGCAGGTGATGGTTATATCCTCTAACATTAGTCACAGGCTTGATGGCCACTTTACAGATGATAACTCAGACATTCAATTACTTATCACCCACACACAGACACTCAGCGGTACTGACGGGTACATCAAATCACTCTGCAAATATCATTGTAACAAGTGTATTTCTGGTAAGCGACTGCATATGAGATTCTAGTGACATAAGTACATTTATTAAGCGGCTCTATGGAATACTTGCTTCTGATTGGTCAACATCGACATTTTGTGGGACAATCATTTTTGTATAGGGAGCACTAAACCGTATAACTGACTGTCATCCCAGGCAAGCAATGTACAATATAGCTATGCTTGCTTCATGCCTCTTGTATCACTCCGCAATCTCATTCTTCTCACATAATGAAATAAAACTTGAATTAATATTTCATGTCTATTAATGTAGCAAGTAGCTGTTTCATAAGCGGGCTTATTTACAGTCTGCTTCAATCAGGGTCTTGCGATAACAGCCAGCTGATGGTGCATTATCACAAACCTATCACTTTGCCCACCTGGTTTTCAGACAGCCACATTGCAGTCATCTGGTTGAGCTTTGTAAAACTGTAAGGAAGGTTCTTCAACCTGTGAATAGAAAGAACAGAGATGAACAAAATAGAAACCTGAACACTGTAAGATGCACAAAAGAGGTTCAAGTCATATGCTACATTTGGTTTCGAACAATAGTGTACTATAGCTTACTGCATATTGCACACAGTATAAAATGCATACAGCAAACTATTTAAAAAAAAAATAATACAGTATGTGAAACAGCGTGCAAAAATAAACATTTCAAACAGTAGTGCTATGTTGTTGGCACACAATTAAGGCTGGGTAAAAAAACAAAACAAAAAAAAAAAAACAGAAAGATTATTATGAAGTTGGCTACACAATGTATGTGCTGACAGGAGAAGTTTTCATCTCGTTGCATTATTCTTTGCTTGTCCTCGCTTAATTTAAAACACTTGATTATCTAATCAAAATATGCATTGAAGATGAATATCGTCAATAATGGATGATTTAGATAAGCAAATCCCCACTCGGCTGTTTTTATTTCACCTCTAGAGATCACGATTATACTGGAAAACTATGCCATTTAACTGTAGAATCCTCCAGCAGGATTATAATAAATATCAAAAAAATATTGTAAATTATCAGCATAGATTTTTGCCAATAAACAATTGTTCCAAAAAGCAACTATCAGTACCGATTAATCGGTAAAAACTATACATCGGTCTACCTCTACTATAAGAGAACTCATAGAGTTGTAGTAATGCGGCTACGTACCTAAACATTCCAAATACACTTCTGTTCTATTGTTTTTATTTGTTCTATAGTTTCCAATTTGTTTCTGTGTTCTTATTTTATTACTGAATATTTACTAACTTCAAACAATGTTTACTAAAATTTGTATTTGGTTGTGGTTTCAAAATTGGTATTGAGAATCATCAAATTGCTTTCATATGTAAGCAAATTGGACATTATTACTGAAAAACACCCAAATTAATTGGCATCAAATTGATTCAAAATCGAATCGAGTGAATCGGAAATCAAATAAAATTGGTAAATCTGTATGGATACCCAGCCTTACACATGCTGTCATCACATTGCATGCTTAATTTAACTAGTGACATCCAGTTATTATCTCATAAAAACAAAAATGAACTATATATATATATATATATATATATATATATATATACACACACACACGGTGAAATTTCATGTCTCCTTAATTTTCTCCCTTAATATTTAAGCAGACTGCCAACATAAGCCATTTTTATTCATATTTCCACTAGTAGTAAAAAAAGGTAATGTGTGATCCTTTTTTTTGTTTTTTCACCAAAAACAAAAAAGGATGTGAAAGTGGAGATTTATAGTAAAACAGGACTTACATATTGATCTGTTTCTCACCCCTACTTATATCACTTCTGTAATAAACCCATTAGTAAAGTTCATTGTACAGGTGTTCAGCTCATGCAGCTCAAGTGGAGAAATCCTCAACATAAAATTATTATTTGAGTCAATTCTCTCCAGATTTTTCCTCCTCTAAAATAAATATAAATAACAGTTTTGGTGCTCTGTTAATATCTTGCAGTACAATTTTCTTTCTTGTCATATATTTCGTCAACAGTATGTTTGAACCGTTTGATTCATCGTTATGGGTCTTTTTCGTCTCGTCTTCAGTATCGTTGACAAAATAAAAAAACCTTCGTCAATGAATAGTTTCGTCAGTTTTTCTTTGACTAAATTATCACTGATTGTGTCAGAATCAATTATTTAAAGTGTTATTTTTTATATTTGCAAATGCATCACTTATGAGGTTCCATTTCAGTTGCTGCCTTAATAGATACCTGCCTATGTAGGCAGTAGACAACAAAGCAACTAGGTTTTGGAATAGAGTTCAGCTTTTGATGTTCTGAGATCGCTGACAGAATCTTTATTTTACACTTGTGCAGTTTGTTTTTAAATCACACACTACCTTGTATTTTTATTTTACTACTAGTCAAAATATGAATAAAAATGGCTTATGTTGGCAGTCTGCTTAAATATTAAGGGAGAAAATTAAGGAGACATGAAATTCCAGTTCATGTGTTTAATTTTTTGCAAAATTTCCATACAGTGTACAGTATGCATACTATATATCACAAGCTTGCTTTCCTATTAACTTGTGTTCTCAAGTTTGATGCCGTCAATTTATTTGAGATCACAACAGGGTTAAATAAACTTCAGTTTACTCCTTGAACCTGTACTCTAGTTAACTTAAGTTTTGATAAAAGCTTCTGCTAAAATACTGATTGGAAGTAATTAATAGGTGAATATAAAACGTATAGGTCAGACTCTAAATTCTGATTGGATGAGCCATGTTGAAAAGCACCACACCTGTGAGCACATAATCTATATTAATGCGCTGTGTTTAACAGTTCTGAATGTGTGAATCATGTTGTTGTCGTCTGCATTTTATAAAAGTAATATGCTACGAGAAACCATGTGTTATAGTGAATTTACCACACTTAAGGGTTTTTCTCAGGCACGATGTATAGTGTCTTTCCATACACTGCATGTGTTTGTTTTTTTAAATATAGAGGATGTTGTGTGTGTGTATGGAATGATGTTTGTCTGTGTATGTGGCACAGAGGAACGTACTTGTTATCGCTGAGGTTGATGACCTTGAGTTTGAGCATGTCACCCATCTCCTCCGGTAGATTCTCCAGCTTATTTGAGTGCAGGAAAAGCACAGTGACGTTCTTCAAACAGCCCATCTTTCTCAGACAAACAAACATACGAAGGGTAAACAGACAAGCACACCAAGATCTACAATGGCTCATGCAGGATGCTTTGTTCAGAATGCATGATCGATGCTTTGGCGATCTCCTCAAATGCTTGATTACTGGAGAAGCTGGGATCAGACATTTCAGATATGTGCCGACAAAAGCGCTGGTTTGTTTCAATGAACCAATTCAAAAACGGATCCAACACTCTTAATGCCGCATCCACACTAGTTCCTTTTAATTTGAAAACAAAATAATTTTACTTAATTACAGCATACTTTGGAAACCAAAGACATTAGGAAACTGAAAATGCAGTGTTCAAACTAAAACAGATTAGTGTTGACGTAGCCTAATTGTTGCCGGAATGCTCAGAGCAGCATTTTACGTATTTTTAAAGCCAAATAAAAAATTTCAATTACAATAAACTGCTGCATTTTTTATGATCCCAGCAAGTTTTCCTCAAAGATCTTACAGACAACTTGTATATAAAAAAAAATGCTTTGTGAATCAGTTCAATTTAAGAATTACTTTAAAAGAATGACTCATTTGAAAACCTGACATCACTTCCACACTCGTTTGACAAAGCGTTGATATCGCTATGTTTACGGTTCTCATCCACACTGGAAGGCCGTCGATGTTTGTTTTTGTTAATACCTAGCTAATGTATTAACTGTTTTAACTTTGTTTATTGCACCGCTCTCTGGAATAATTGATTCTGATTAGTCAATGGCACCATCTAGTGGTCTGACATCTCTGAGTAACAACCGCACATCCACATAAAAGACCATTCACCCGGTTATTTGAGCCATCTTTACTGCTTCTCGAATCATTGTACAATCTCTAAAAGCTAATAAAATAATTTAATCTCAAATGTTTCTATCACATTTATTCATTTATTTGGCAGGAAGTCTTGTAATAAGAGGTGCAGTGAGCAGACAGATTAATTACAAAAAGGTGGATTTCAGCTGTTCGGTGATATACTTCTCACATAATTACACAATTTCAACTCAAATACATTTTACATGTCCATTGATGTATTTATTTGGCTAGTTGTCTTGTAATAGTCTGGATAATAAGGAGTCAGATGGTCAATTTCACAAAATAAACACCAACAGATCTCCGACACACACCAGAGTAGGATTTCAGCTGTTCAGCAATTTCTTGCTTCCAAAAGGCATAGTAGTTTTAAATAGCAGTTTTATGTTGACTTTAATAAATTATGCTGTGGCTAGAAGCTGGACTGACCTCTGGAGGCATCTGAGCGAGCAGGTTGTGGTCGGCAGCAAATGTTCGCAGGTTGACACACTGACCGACGGAGGACGGCAATGCCTCAATCTCATTGAAACTGCAGTCCAGCTCGTCCAGAGATGTGAGACTAGAGAGAAAGACCAACATATATGATTAATTAAATGGATTATTCTTATGGTGTAAAGAACCATGTTTAACATAAACAAGTGGTATTTAATCCAGCTCTATGGTTCTCTACAAAAATCAAATAAATGTGTTGTATAATGGGTTATATAACAAATATTATATAATCTTTAGATTCAACAGAACAGTTCAAACCCAAACCTGGTTCCAAAAACGTATTTCAGTACGTCTAGTGGTTAACAACCTTTTGTCACCACTGATCATAATTTTGTAATGCATTTGTTGATTAAAGGTATAGTAATATGTAATTTTATGTTTTTTGAGCTGTCGATTTAATTTTAAACATGTCAAATCTTTTATTTAATTAATCACAATAAGTTAAAATGTAAAAAAAAAAAATGTATTTAATCATGCCTCAATAATAAATGTACATATTTCCCTACCATTGGAGCAATTCAAGTTTGAAGTAGGCAATATGTAACTACATGTTTTACGAGCTACATCAGCAGGGGGCAGTCAGCATGCCTCAACAAACCTCACAAGCATCATAGCAACCGAATGAGTGGGTTCTTAACAGTTTAGCACAATAGATATTATCTCAAGATGCACATTTTTAAGTTTCAACGGCTTTTTACTTAACACGCCATCCTAAAATGCAGTATTAATGATGTTGAAAACCAGAGAGATGCTCCAAAAGCATCTGTATGATGCATTATGTACAAATTGACAGACAATTAAGAATAGTGCAGTTGGAACGCCAGAATGCATCCTGTAAGAACAGAAACAATGTAGGAAAACTCAATTGCAAAATAAAATGCTTTTGACTGTAGGCTTGCTCAATGATATAGAAATAAAATAAGCAATGCACTACTGTATTGACTTCTAAAGCTACTTCTGTATTGTCTAATTAATGCTATACTATATATATTTCATTCCGAATAGCTGAATAATTATTTTTATTTAAGGCCCTACAGTTTAGATTACATTTGTAATTATTTTAAATAGTCTGTATTTATATTGAATTCACTTTATATGGGGGCCTTTCTTCAGCTAATATTGATATAATTATGCACTTAACTGAGATGAATTTGATTAATTGGCTTGTCATGTAATTAATTAGATTAAAAACATTTTTATTGATTGACAGCCCAGGATTTTAAAATCATTACTAACGTGCAAGTGTGTTGAATAAATGACAAAGCCAGTGAAAAGACCAAAGGCCAAATAAATAAAAAAATCTGGTTCAATGGTTGTGAAAATGGTTTTTGCTCTAAAATATGCAGATGTGTGTGTACTCAGAATATATTGAGAAATGATTCCCAGCACTACAAGGTGGGATCACAGAAATCCATGATATTCTGGTCCCTCAATATAGCTCAGGTCCCTCCTTCAATGTAAGCCAGAGATTTCTTTGTCCTCATGCAAAAATCATATATCTGTTCACTTAAAAAGTAATAGCACGCCTCTTCTCAACTCTCCTCAACATATTATACGTTGTGAGGTATCTGTCGCACAAACAGTGCAGGGTGAGTTACATACCAAAACAAATAGTAGAAGTACAATAGTAAAAGTATTAGTATATTATATTAGCACTAAAGGACTAGTAATACTGATGCTTGCCTAACACCACTAAAGAGCTCAATTATTGTGTTGCTCATATATAAAGTATTGAAGTGCAGTGTAGGTGGAAAGTTAAAGGATGTGGTTTATGTAATGGACCACCAGCCTGACATCAGAGGGTGGTCTCCAGGAAACAGACATAGAAATAACTCAGAAAAGCAGTCTGCCAGATTGTATTACCTTTCAAGGCCTGTATACTGTATGTATGTACAAGTGTATGTATATGAGAAACTGCAACAATATTCACTTTTAAAAGCACTCACATATACTACACAGATATAGAAACAGAGTGAAGCATATACATATTTAGAGTTATTCTAAGCTTGTTTTATGTACTGAAGAATTAGCAGGTTTTCTGTGAGTGACATCTGGATTATTTAAGGGGTTAAATCATGATCATCGACAACCAAACTGTCAAAGATTTTTTTGAAAACAGATTTCACTGCACTATACTGTAACTTTCAGATCTCCAAAAAAGACCATATAGTAAAAAGTCCTTACATATATTGAAAAAGTGCAGGGAAAATCAGAGTGAAATGGCTCATGCCACACTGAATCGAATCAAATTAAAGATGAATCATTTTTAATCAGTGTGCTTTACAATCCGAGTTGGGATTAAAACAGAATCCTTGCAGTCACATATTCATAATCCTTCCTGGCATATTTTCTTTTCTAATCCCAGGATTAGGAAATCTAATTTAACATAAGGGATAACCGGCATGTTTGGAAACAAGCTCCAAATAAGAGGTGGTGGGAATGAAGTACAACTGTTGTGTTCTTTTTTTGAGGGGTAACACAGGCGGTTTCTCTTTCTTACATACATACATAAAAACGCACACAGTGTAAAGCAATCACTCCTGGTGAGCCCGTATGGACTTCAATGTTCCTCAATCACAAGCCCGTTTCATAGCCCGCTGTTGTGCTCCTCTGACTGTATCAGACAGTAGTTTACAGCTCTGTTCACTTAAAGGAATATTCCGGGATCAATTCAAGTTCAGCTCCATTGACAGCATTAGTGGTATAGTGTTGATTATTCCAATAAATCAATTTAACTCTTCCCTCATTATTTAAAAAAAGGTAAATCACGTTTACATTAAGGCACTGACAATGGAAGTGAATGGGGGTAGGTCCATAAACGTTAAAACACTCAAAAGTATAGCATTTAAACTTTATACGTTGTAACATGATTTTAGAGTGATAAAATTCAGAGATCTACCGGTGATACGGCATTTACCAGATTAAATGGTTTACCGGCGTTATGTCATCATTACAACAAAGTTGTAATATTAGATTTAACTTTGCACAGAAAAGGTTAGTGAGTGATTTTATCACACTAAAATAATGTTTACATATATACAGCGCTGTGAAAAAGTATGTGCCCCTTCCTGATTTCTTCTGTTTTTGTGTATTTTTCATACTAAATTGTTTTAGATCTTCAAACGAGATATAACATAAAACAAAAGCAACCGGAGTAAACACAAAATATAGTTTTCAAATATATTTTTTGATTGAAGCAAAAAAGTTATCCAACACCTATATCACCCAAGTGAAAAACTACCTGCCCCCTTCAACTTAATAGCTGGTTGTGCAGCTTATGGTTAAGGTGTTAAGCAGCAACAACTGCAACCAAACGCTTCTGATAACTGGAGATCAGTCTTTAACAACACTGTGGTGGAATTTTGGCCCACTCTTCTTTACAGAACTACTTTAGTTCAACCACATTGGAGGGTTTTCGAGCATGAACTGCTCATTTAAGGTCCTGTCATTGCATCTCAATCGGGTTCAAGTCAGAACTTTGACTAGGTCACTCCAAAACTTTAATTTTGCTTCTTTTGAGAAATTCAGATGTGAATTTCAGACAAACCTTAAATGTTCTTTTTTGGTTAGCAGTGGTTTTTGCCTCGCAACACTTCCATGGATGCCATTTTTGGACAATGTCTTTCTGTTAGTGGTGTCATGAACAGTGACCTTTATTGGTGTGAGAGAGGCCTGCAGTTCTTTGGATGTTGTCCTTGGCTTTTTTATGACTTCCTGGATGAGTCGTTGCTGTGCCCTTGGAGGAATTTTGTAAGGTCGGCCACTTCTGGGAAGGTTCACTACTGTGCCATTTGGAGATAAATGGCACTCACTGTGGTTCTATGGAGTCCCAGAGCCTTTGAAATAGCTTTGTAACCCCTCTAAGACTGATGAATTGAACTTTTTCTAAATGACTTTGAACTCAGACACTGAAAACATATTCATCATAGCTGAGGTATATTTAAGTTTTGTGTGAATTGCATTTTCAATGTATTTTTTTCCTTTTTTATCAACATAAAAATCAGAACGTCATTTCATCGACCCATACGTATCATGATGTGTATTGTATTTGTATCCCTATTTGCTAAAAACTACTAAAGAGATTTGTTTTTAAATCCTTTTAGCATATTTTCAGTTGGTATATTTTCCACAATCAGCACAGAGAGAGATGAAACAGGTGTGCAAATTCAGTGGTTAAGGGGAACCAAGTCAAGATTTAAATGCAGTTTATCAGGGGGCTATTTAAGATGGCACTCACTCACCCCCCTATTGTGTCAGGCAGGTACATGAGCTGGTTATCATCCACCTTCAGAGTAGTCAGTCTCTTCAGTGAACCTGTAAAGAGATGAGAGTTCACATTGCATGGGAATTTATACTGATGCAAACAGTAACTGGCCATTCTTATCAGAGACGGTCTCTCTATACCCACTTGAATCTAAAGAAAAAGAGCGTGCCAATCTTTAGGCAAATTAAGAAAGAATTAATTTGATGAAATTGATTTAAAACTGAGTGCTCACATTTCCATTGAAAAGCTCTAGCAATTACAGATGGAAACTTATCAGCCTTTCGCTAATGCCAAGTATATTTGTGGCTAGACATTTTTTTCTTGGAGCTCCCAAATTGGACGTCATTAAGAGTTGAACTGGGGGGACACTATCACAGTGAGACTCATGTTAAAGGGTGTGCGGCTTGGCCACTCTGACGTGCTCATCAGTGGCTGTCCGACTCGGTCATTCATTTGGTAATGAGATTGTATTACTGCTTCTACCCATCACCCTCCTGTTCGTTTGCACATCTAACCTGTTCATTTGTTATAAAGCAGATTAGAGTTAAAACTGCCAGAGCACACACTGTATATACAGGAAAGAGTAAATCTATGGGATTATTTTCTTTGTGTGTGCCTATTTTAGCATCCAACAAGAGAATTTCATTCATGTTTGTAGCACAAACTGTGCAGGATGAGTTACATACAAAAGTTTAAGACTTGAACTTGGAGGCTTGTTCAAATCACTAACTCTTTGTATGAGTAATATCAACAGCGACGCTCACCTTAGCAAACACAATCTAGAAGTAATAACTGTGTTTGTGTGTTTTACCTATTGAGCCTGGCAGCTGTGTCAAAGCGTTGTTGGACAGCAGCAGATCCTGCAGGTTTTCACAGCCTGATATCTGCTCATCAATCATCTCAACATTGTTTTTGGACATGTCCAAGTAGTTGAGCTGCTTCAGTGACCCGATCATCTGTACAAACACACAAAATATATACACTATATTAGGGCTGAGAAATTGAATGCGTAAATTAATGAATGCAATTACTGCAGTATTTTTTGTTGTCGTTTCTTTACTTCTTGAAACTTGACATGATAGGAGAAAGGTGTCCAGAGTTGTTACTGGCAGGCTACTCAGCCTTACAGGCTCTGATTAGGGTGAGGGTGGGATTATGGCATCTGCCTGCCAGCAACAATCCCATACAATGGGCAAAACTTGGGAAAAACAACTCATATTTTTACCCAATTTCTCTGGCTAAAATGGGCATTTATAAATGTTCAGGAGGTACATTCTGCACTGCACATCCCAACACAGAAATGGATTGTGTGAAGCAGTGCATGCTTATTCACTGTGCGTGACATATGTTCTTGGCATAATAAACAAGGGAGCGGATTTACTGAATGGAGGATGGAGACTTCACCCGTAAGTGGTAAACGAAGCTGCCGTATCTCTTCGCATCGTCTGAAAATACTCACCAACTTTCATCTGCACCAGTGTCAAAAGCGAAATTTACATTTACATTTATGCATTTGGCAGACGCTTTTATCCAAAGCGACTTACAGTGCACTTTATTACAGGGACAATCCCCCCGGAGCAACTTGGAGTTAAGTGCCTTGCTCAAGGGCCCAACAGTGGCATCTTGGTGGTGCTGGGGCTTGAACCCCCGACCTTCTGGTCAGCAACCCTGAGCCTCAACCACTGAGCCACCACTGCCCTGAAATGGTGAAAGAGAGACCCAGCATGTGCACAATAGAGACCTGGCCCAGTCGTTCAGGAAGCTGCAGCCAGGTATACTGTACGGCAGCCAGAGAAAATAATAGTTTTGAGAATTTTAACGTCAATCTAAACTTCAGCATTCAATGTGTTTTATATCTGTAAATACACTGTATATACAGTATGTATATATATATATATATATATACTGTATATTGAGGAGCTTGACAGACCCTGGTCAGTGTCTGCTATCATTGAATGAAAAAGAGCAGCTCCGTTTGTGTTCTACAGAGGAAAGTCAGTCATACAGGTTTGGATCCATTTGTAGGTGGTTTTAATATTTGGTGAACTATCCCTGTAATATGCTGCAGTAATATTACTCGGTGTGAATGGGCTATTAGAGTCGACACTCTTCCGGTGAAGGAATGAAGGACTGAAGCAGTGAGGGAGTGAATACTGATGAGGATTACTTGAAGAGATGGAGTGATGCAGTTGAGAAAGAGGTCAAGATAAATGACTGAAAGGCAAACCGTGAACTGGCTCAATCTAGCTCTCATGCTTGAGTGCAGACTCTGGCCAGGAACTGTTGCTCTAAAACACACTCCATCCTTCTGCCACTTCATTTCAAGGTCATTTTAGTTTTGCTTTTCCAATTGCATTTTTAATTATATACTAGTTTCAAATGTACTTTTTGTCAGTTTTTAGCAAAGGATTGTGAGTTTAGTGGTTATTTCATGGAGACATTTCTACTTCCATTTCATTTTATTTTCAGTTTCAGTAATTATAGGCAAGGAGAAACAGAACACAACTGTATTATTTACAATGAAAATAAGCAACCTTTGAACTTAAGATTGGCAAAACCTGCTAAAGGGACCTTTTAAATGTCGTATTTCCATAAACGTGGTCAGTCTAGACAGAGGACCAGGTACAAGTATTTGATTTCTAGCACAGATCCAGTGCAAAACCAGTAGTAGAGTGATAGTCCAGGGGTCAAAACAAATAAGGGTGCCCAAAATGAAAACAATGAGAAATCTTTCTAAAATCTAGTTTAAAACTAGGGATGTACAATAGTAATCGATTAATCTAGTACTCTTTTGGCACCAGCTACTCAATTATTAAAAACACTATTAAATATCACAAATTGATTTTGTGAAATGAAAAATGTTTCACAAATTATAAAAATGTGATAGCCATTATGTGGATTTTTTATCCAGTAAATGTGCATTACCTTAATGCCGTTAGCATTGCTTTCTATGTAAACCGTTTTTTTTACTATGATTATTTTTCATTTTTTATTAATGCATATTGCTCTTTTCATTTTGTCCCCAAAATTAAATTCATTAAATTTGTTACATTTCTAATTAAATTTGAAGTTAGCTAATTATTAAACTGCTCTTAGTAACATCTGTGAATAAAACTAAATATAAATGTTGCACACATGATATTTTTAACTTACATTTTAATTTACGAATAATCGATTACTAATGTTTTTGTGGGCTAGAGTACTCGACTACAGTTACTCGATAATGCTCATCCCTATTTAAAACAGGTGTCAAGTCTGTAAAAATTGTCAGTTGGTTTTAAAATAATTTACAAAAAGTAAAATATAAAAAAAGATATTATTATATGACTTTAAAAATGTAAATTAAAAAAATTCCTTGCACTTTGAATACATAAGTATTCAATGAGTGCACACAATCATTCATTTTAAAAAGTTATTTAACTCATTATTCAAGTTGAATTATATATTTGTTCAAATATCATACATTTTAGAGTCACAAATATCTAAATGTTTTCATAAGAGTTTCTCCATTTGACATGAACAAAATGTGTCTCTACATAAAAACATTACACACAGTCATGAGGGACTGCAGGTGTCCTCTCCATTTGTTTTATTCATTTGTCAATTGTTTATTCACTTATGCCAATATTTTTTTTTTTAAGAATTGAAAAGAGAAAATTAAGAATTTCACCACTTTCAAGTAATTGTTTTGTTTGAATTGCATTTTTTAAATTTTTTTAAAATAACAATAGATCTGGACAAAAAGCTTACTGTCACGTCACTGACCCATAGTATAATAGTAAACAAATAGTTACCATTATCTTGCTGCTTATACCTTAATGTTTTTATTATCATTTTATGCTTTTTGCCTTTTTTTTTTATTGGAAAAAATAACAGGAAATGTTAGCGAGAAGATCAACAGGATCGGGACATAACACATCCCAGATTCTAACCTGCATCTGCTACATAAGCTCTGGCTAAAACAGTCCTGTTTTAGCCAGATAACCTGTATTTTATCCAAACGGGACATCACTTTTTAAGCAGTGTTTTACAGAAAATTATCTTGTAACGATCCTACAGTGTGGCCATTATTATGGTTTTTCCCTAGGAAATGTCCTGTGAAGGCATTGTATATAAAGTTTGGAATGCAGTACATGTCTTCTCATCGCAATACCTGGCAAAACAACCCATCGTGCACAACAAATTAAACATTTGATCTGACCGATTTTTTTTTTTTTAAATCCGATTTTTTTCTGCCTGTGTGAAAAAGGAAAGCTGTTTAAGAGATAATTGAGCACAATAAGAACGGAAACATGTATTAAGAAATTGAAGTGTACATTTTGATTTCATGTTGACTTTAAACGAGCCACAAGAGTATGAATGGAGCATGCCACAGAACAGGGTGATCTTGATCTTTGGATGCACTGGAGTGACGATCAATTAGAAGCTATCTGCCAAAACTGCAATCAGTCAGCCTTTATTTGTCTTTGTGACAAACCCTACAGCCCATTAATCACCACAAGCATGAGCTGCTCTCGTGGGTACACCATAAGAAGCTTAATCAAATGCTTTAATAACAAAAGAGAAATTGAATTCTGCAAACTGAGAAACACATGGCCGTTCAGCCTTGCTCAAGGACACACAGTGGACAGAGTAAGCCGGTCTCTCCGGTCAGGAAGGGGAGGTCACAGTGCCGCCCTGATATCCAGTCTGTTTAGAGGTCATTGTAGCAGATTGTTTGCAGCTTTGTTTAAGAGAATGAACTGAAAAATCCGAATCCAACCGGCAAGGCTCGCAATTACTGACAGTTTGCTCTCAGCGGCAAGCTAATGCGTTAATTACGACCTATTTAAAAGAAGCTGGCGGCTGGAAGAGAACACCACGTTCCTTAAGGAATGTAGATACTTGATTTTCACCAGGAGTCAAGTTTAAAACGTCTTTCTAGCTGTCTTAACTCCTACATTTTTTTGATGTAGTAGCTATGTAGTGGTCCTCATTTATGAAATATGAGTTTAAGTTATGAACAATGTCTTGTTTTTAAAACATGTCAATTATCGCACAAATGCCACGCTAAACATCAATGTGACAATTTCTTCGAGTATTTTTGTTCGATTCATATTAAGCAAGAAGAGCTTTACAAACAATTTGAACAGAAATTAGTTCTGTTAAGCTTTCAATGCAAACCATTAATGTAACAATTTGCACAAGAATGGCTTGAGCAATTTCCAGAGAAATGTATTGTTGAAGGAACATTCCGGGTTCAATACAAGTTAAGCTAAGTCGACAGCATTTGTGGCATAATGTTGTTTACTACAAAAATAAATTGACTCGTTCCTCCTTTTCTTTAAAAAAAGAAAAATCAAGGTTGCAGTGGGGCACTTACAATGGAGGTGAATGTGGCCAATTATTTGAGGGTTAGGGTTTACTCTAAACATTAATGCAACAATTTATGTATGAATGGTTTTACAAACAATTTAAAGACCTTTGTTCTATTAAGATTTCTATGCATGAATGGTTTCACAAACAATTTACACAGAAATGGCATTTCGTGCAAAATGCTGATGCAACAAATACGTAATATAGGAGAAATGCATAAGAATGTATTAGAATGGATTTATGAACAAAGAAATTTGTTAAAAGTATGAACACGACAACTACCACAAGTTGCTCTGTTCCATCATTCCATGCTAAACATTAGCCCCTTTCAACGATAGGTCCAAGGGGTTACCGTTTCTGAACCGTACCGTTCTGTATTGATCAAGGCTCGTTGTCATGGTTTCAGCGTCTTTTTTCATGCAGGGAAATCAGGATTAGAATAGACTGAGCAAGTGATTAATTATGAGTCGCCACGTCATTAAAGCCATTTCATCAGTGTTGGCTGTTGGGTGTAATCTGATTACAAAGTAATAAGTGATTGTAATCAAATTTCTTCTGTTTAGCATTCTACGATACGCTCATGTGGCAGATATGAAAAAGTGTATGCAATAATGCTTTACAATTGATTTACACAGAAATGTGCTCTGCTCAGGTTTCATGAATTAGCCCCAATTAGTTTATATTTAAAAACGGAAGCAGCATTTGAATTGTTTCGGTGCAGTTTTGCCTTTCTGAAAAAAGAAAGAAAAGAAAACTCACCCCTGGAAAAAACGTCAGCTTATTTCCATCCATCCACAGCTCTCTAATTCCTGTAAGCTGCTCCAGTACTTCAGGCTAGAAAGGAAAATGGAAAATTTCAATCTCAAATTCTCTACCACTGGTTTCAATGAATAACATTAGAGTAGACAGATGCATATTAGGCACAATCTAACAGAGAATGCTTCAATGAGCGCAACTGTATTCACTGTCTTTAAATCTGACACCTGGCTGCATTGAAATCTAGAAGGTAAACGCAGTGCAGGAAAAAGCTGCTGTAATGCATGCAACCCCTGAAAGAGAGGCATGATCTACTCACCACTTCAGTGAACTCATTACTCCCCAGATCCAAGCGCTCCAGCTGCGTGAGCTTATGCATGCTCCTGCAAACAAACACACACAAACACATTACAAAAACTATTAACAATGGATTAAGCACATATAAGATATAAGACATATACGTGGGTGATCATGGGTTTTATGGAACTGACTGAATGGCAGACGGACAACTTGTAGAAGCACATCAACCACAGCTTAAGACTTTTCTTTTCAGAGAGTTCATGCAATGTCACCCCAGAGGCAAGTAAACGGGAGTCAAAGACATGTATTGAACGGGTAGCTATTGCTAATCCACTTTTCATTGGCTGTTTTAAAACACTGTTAGACTTCAAACCCCAGCTTCACATAAAACCAAAGCATTAAAATAACACCCAAATATATTGCCCAATGTCATATTCACAACTAAAGACCAAGCTTGGGAGATTTAGAGAATACTCTGAATTCTCTCAAACAACTACAAAGAAATAAAGAAATAAAAAATAAAAAGTTTCTCTCTAACGGAACTCAGAATATAAATCCGTTCTCATATTTGCAAATCAAAACACATTTAAAATTCATTCCCTACTATTTTATATTAATTAATCTGCAAAAATTGGCTGGTTGTGCTGTTCTGAAACATACTTTATTTTTTTATTTAGTCATTTTGTCATGTTATCCTTTCAACACATATTTATAGGAAATATTATTTAGAGGACAGGAAATTAAGGGGTGAATTTAAAGGTTTTTTTTTTTCTATTGTCTATTTTTCGATGATTTTTCTTTTCGGTTTTCAAATTCACCTGTTCAGACTCTTTGTAGATAGCTCTACCAATTTTTTTTATTGACATTTATTAATTAATTTTTATGGACACAAATTTAAACGCCCCTCAGTGCACCATGAGTCATCCATATTCTTGGTACATTTTCCTGAAAGAGAAAGACTTGACATTTTCATACCTACCAACAATCCTGATTTTACTGGGTTTCTCCCATTTTTCCACCCCTCCTCCTGACGTACTACCGGTTTACAATTTCTCCCAATAAAATAAAATTTTCCACATCCACACTTTGCACATGAGAATGTATTTGACCTCCAGGTGGGGTTGCCACCCACCCCGTAAAGTATGGGATCTTCCCATGTTTAAATACGAAATGATGTGTCCAGTAGTTTCATGTTTCAACCACAGATGTCACTAATTCTGTAGTGCAGCTTTAAAGGAATTGCATTGCTGTATCTCATCACAAACATAGTTCATGTAGAATCTTTACATCAAACACACGAGGGCTGTGTGTTTTGATTGGCTGGTCTGATGAAGAACTGAGGAGTGGGTTCTACAGAGATTTGTCCTGCGATTTGTCCTGTAAGCTGGTCAGATGCAGTCATGGCTAAATGGTTTCAGATCATTAATTTAACTGCTAGAAGATGAAAATGTATCATACGTAGGTAAGGGGCTGTCTGAAAAGTCCACAGTGGATTTTTTTTTTATTGAAAAACAGAATGTTCAATAAGATGTACAAAATTACACAGATCCAACAATGTATGAATACAATCTCAATTTCTAGGTATTATTCATCTTCAGTGTAGTATTACTGACCGGTAGTGCCACTCCCTATACGCATATTACACAGTGTGCATAGTGCACCTACTCCTACGGGAGCCTCATCTTACCCTAGGGGGGCACCAGAAACTCAACCGGCTGCCGTTCCTCGCACATACAAACCATTCCCCGAATTTTAAATGTGTAACTAATAATAAATTATAATTTACAGTAAATGCCTCAAAGCAAACAAACACTAAACAAACTCCAAAAACAAACCCTATATTAAACGGCCATTTCGTTGAATTGGATGTAGTGTTAACAGGATTTATTTCTTTTTCTCTATTTCCTTCTATGCATCTTTTCAATCTTTACACTTTCTATAGCCACACCATCCTGTTACAAAAGCAGCTTGCGAACACAATGCTCTCAATATCTGTGTCCAACCATGAACTAACATTAACTACTCCGGTAGATTTGCTTTAGCATGGGGTCTAAACCACAGATAATGGGGACACAGTTCAACATGAGCTTTCAGACTTATCTAATCTAGAAACCAACTGCAAAAACAGGAATTGAAAGCCAAAATTATTAGTGGCACCTTGAATTTAATAAAAATGTTATTTTAAAATGAACATTAGACTAACTTGATCTTTTTTTTATTATTTTATTATTATTTCTCTGGTTAGTTACATAAAATTTTCTGGAAAACAGAACAATACTTTGGCCTTTAGTTAGTTACTCCCCAACACTTGTATGAGGGGTTCATTCATCGGGAACCAACGGACTGACTCTCAGAGTGCTGAGCAATCCACAGCTCATTAGTATTACTGACACGCACATCATAAGATCAGACCACACAATGAACAACTTAGAGGCTGCTGAAGCTACAAAAGAATGACTGAAATGACAGTAAACACTGATAAATGAGTCACGATTCATGAGGGACATCCGTCTTCCTGTCTATGATTAGGGCATTTACGTCTCTTGCTGGTACACTTGCGATCCAGAACAGAGGCCTTGCTTGGGTTAGTAGTATGAGCTGTAGTACATGTGATACTGTCTTATCAAATACCACTATTTATTGTAGTTATCTTTATCACAAATTTTTGGTTTGTCATCGCTCTTATACATTGTTTAGGCAGAGGAAACACACATTTTCCATAGATCTGATTTCTAAGAATAACTGTTAAAACTGGCAGTTATATGTGGCCAGATCTAATTTCTTTCTGTTCAGACTGCTTTTGCTAGCACGTACACACGGGTTGTCATAGTAACAACACAAGTGAAGTAGGTTCACGATGCATGAAGCATTAGCATTTACAGTATGAGGCATTTGACATTAGCCAATATGTTTTTCATGAGGACAGTATGCAAATCTGAACACGTTTGTCATTGAAAGAGTGTAAAGAAATGTTGTGTCTTGTTGTATTGATGTAAAAACCCACCACACAATGAAAGATGAAAAAAAGATGTGAAGATGGTTTGGGCTTGAAAAATCAGACTTGGTTAGGAAGTGAATTATGTAAAAAAAAATATGCCACAAAATCTACGTATAAAGCAGGGTTGTCACGATTCCAAAATTTCAGTAGTCTGTGCTGATACCAGTAAAATTTCACGATTCTTGATCACAATTTCAATACCAAAAAAGTTAAAGTTAAATGGATCAATGTAAATCATAAATTAAAGCAACTGCATGTTTTCTTTTGGAGTTTCTGGAGTAAATACTACTTCAAATGTATTTTGTATGACCCAATGAAATACGTTTTTTCCCCCTAAATTCCATTCTTTCCCCAAATTTGCCGTTCACAGTTTGAAAGTTTAATCAGTTTTCATCATCAAAATAGTGTGTAATCAAATAAATTACTAATACTTTAATCAAATGGAAAAAGTTTGATTTGTTTTTCAAAATATCATTGCATTTAAATGTTTTTCAAATGAAAAGTGTCAGTAAAAAATCTTCACAGCATAATCCAAAACACAAGATTGGTCTCGTTTATGTTAAATAATGTGCTGCACAACAGAGCACATTATACATGAAAATATTGATAAAAACAGAACTCTTGCTTGAGAAATACTGCTTAAATATTATTATTACTACAGTAAATACTGCATTGTACTATACATATTTCTGTTCTTTTTTTTTTAATTCACAATTTAACACATTACACATAACACAATCACAGAAAACACCAAGAAGAACACCACTAAGTATATCGACAAGACACGCAACAACAACAACAAAAAAAAAAGGGAATCTACACAGTCTATATTGCGTGCCTTTAGTCACTCCCTTTATCATAGGATTATTTCTAATCCATTATTCCATTTAAGTTGATAATTGTATAGTCTCTATATAATTTAATACTAGGGACCATGTGGTTTGGAACTCTTGCAGTCTTGAATGCTGTTTACTTGTAATTTCTTCAATGGGCAACAAATCTATTATCTGATCCAGCCATTGACCCAGTGTGGGTCCTGACTGGGAAATCCATGCAGTAAGTATGCATTTTTTTGCAAAATAAGAAAACATTGTAAACACACATTTTTTTGTAAAGGGAAACTTATTTTCAATATCATAATTCAATAAATATAACACAGGGCATAGCTCAAAAGTACAATTACACATATCTTGAATTATGAATCTTCTCCCAAAAAGAAAAAATAGCTTTACAATACCAAAATAAATGCATGAATGTTCCTAATTCAATTCCACATTTTCTACACATAGGAGAGTTTGTGTCATTAAATTTATTAAGCTTCACTGGAGTTATATAGTATTTATACAGAAATGTATAATTAGTTTCTTTAACTTTAATGTTCACACTCAAAGGTAAGGTCAAATTAATACACAAAGTTAACCATTCTTTTTCGCTGAACTTCCTTTTAAGCTCTAATTCCCAATTTGTTCTCAGAGAAGAAAAAGAATTTGGGGAGCTTTCTAACAGAATTTTATACAAATGAGAAATCTTCCCCTTAACCGAAGTAGCAGAAATAATAAATTTTTCCAACTCTGTAGGATATAATCTAAGTTGTCCCTTTTTATGTAGAGATGTAATAATGTGACGAACCTGCAGATATTTAAAAAAATCTGTTCTAGGAATTTGATATTCAACACAAATAGCAGTAAACGATTTAACAGACTTAGAGTCTTCATCAAACATATGCGCAAACGTTTTCAGCCCATGAAGTGACCAGTTTCGAAAATCAGTTTGGAAAAGTGCTAAAAAGTCAGGGTTAAATGCAACAGGAGAGTTTTTACTTATATGACCTCAAATACCTATTACAATCCTGCCAAGCTTTCAGTGTGGCTTGTAAGGGGGGCAGCCCCTCTACACTCATCAGAAACTTCAAGTTATTAACATAAAGTGTTGATGTAATCTCCAATGGATAGCATACTAATGATTCCAAAGTTACCCACAGGGAACTATTTTCCAGCTTCCAGCCTATGATATTTCTAATTTGGCAGGCCCAGTAATACCACTGAAAATTTGGAAGTCCTAAGCCCCCTTTTAGATCTAATTTTGTTAAAGTGGACAACTTAATTTGCGGAGTCTTGTTGTTCCATATAAACTTTGTTAAACATCTATTAATTAGCTTAAAAAAAGAAAAAGAAATATAACATGGTAACATATTAAAAGCGTAAATAAACTTAGATACATATTTCTGTTCTGATGTTCTTCAATTCTGCTGGCAAGCATTTATTTTGACAGGCTTTCTTTTTGTTGGTAGTTTTAGAACTCCGATTAAGATTTTGGTTATATGGCCCAGTGCGATTGTTACAGTGCAAAATGCTGCAATGTAATTACATAAACATATAGTCTGCAGGTGCTCCACTGTTTACAATAAATGTGTGCTCTATTCTGTCATCTACTTCAACAAGCACAGCACATGATGATCATTAAACGTAGTGTTTTGATCCGTGTGTTTTCAGCATATAAGCAGCTTCACACATAGTATCCACTTCGTACCGAAGTACACCCTAGTTTAAAGAATATAAAATATTTTTTAAAAGAAAAGGAGGGATAAATCTTTGTGTGTGGTAATTAACATTATGCCACAAATGCAACAGGAGATATGTGTAGTACAATACAAACATTAATGTATAATGGACAAAACATTTAATTATAAGATAATCATATTTAAATATTGAAAGAATAGTATCGTTTACGGTATCTTCCTCAAAGCAAGTAATATCTCGGTTATAAAGCTTTAATCGAATAACATAATATCAATGAGAAAATAACACGTTATGTCTCCGGCTCTGCTGGTGAAAATCTTTGTCCACCGGCAAAGTCTAGCAGGTAACCTCAAAACCAGATATTCATTAGCGCAGAAGAACAGTGCTGAATCACAACAAGTGTTCCACTGCAAGTTACTTGCAGTTTCATGTTTCAACCACAGATGTCGCTAATTCTGTAGTGCTGCTTTAAAGGAATATTGTATTGCTGTATTGAGCTACTCTAGTCCTGGCTATCTCACCCCAAACAAAGTTAATGTAGAATCTTTACATCAAACACACGAGGGCTGTGATTTGATTGACTGGTCTGATGAAGAACTGAAGAGTGGGTTCTACAGAGATCGTGCCAATGCCCAACTCCTCTCTCACACACAAAAGCAAACAATCGGGAACTCATATGATGCAATATTGGCTCCAGAGCCAGAAACAATTATAAAACCTGTCACAGCATGTCACTTGGGTGCCTCTAATGTAAGGCTAAACAATATAATGCCACAGAGTTATAATGCAGTTAATGGAAGAGCTGCAGCAGTACGGAGCACCATTGTAATATTTTTAATAATTCAAACCGATCCCAGTGCAGCACTTACTTTGGCAACATCTTTAACTGGTTCTCCCTCAGCTCCAGGATCTGCAGTTTGGTTAGTCTATGGATCAGAAAGAGTGAGAGTCAAGTAAATGTCCATGAATTTAAAAAAGGATTTAAAAGGTGCCTGAATGGCATATTTCTGATTTCTTATTTATTTTTTTCAATACAAATACACACTACCACAATTATATAATGTGGTAGTACAGCAGTATGGAAGAATGTGACCTGCGTATTATCTTA